>NC_086452.1:50425374-50777906 GCF_028390025.1 Pseudophryne corroboree
TTCCTCATCCCTGCACATTCTATACTCAACCCTAACACCTCATGAACCCCTAACCCTCACACGACTACAGCAAACACAACCCACGCACACCCACAACTCCTCCAAACAACAAACCCCTCACCCCACATGCAACACCCACCGCACCCCACAGGCCCATCCCATAACCGAACTAGACCCATACCTCCCACCCAATGGACGGCGATCCTATTACTGAGGAGAACACACGCAATAAGCCAGATACCGCAGTGACAGAGGTTAGTACATCCCACCCCCTGAGTCCCCCCACATCCGCACTCCCCCACCCGCAACGCCACCGGAACCCCATCCACAGCACCACAGCACCCGCCCCTCCCGTGGCGCCACCACACCCCCTATTCAAACCGCAGTACCCCACTCCCGCCGCTCCGCCACCCACAGCACCTATGGACCCCATCCCCCAAACACGAGACCCCTGCACCTGCCACTCCCCCACCTGTGTCAACTTAGCTGCGCCCCCACCAGCTGCACCCCCCTACCCCACTTGCAGCACCCTGGGTCCCGCATTCCCCACACCCATCCCTTTCCCACCTGCAGCACAGATGCAACCGCCCCTCCCCAACCCACAGGACTCCTACACCCGCCCCTCCCCACCACCTACATCGCCACTGGACACTTGCACCTGCCCCTCCCCCAGCCATGGTGCCTCCAGACCCCTACCCAAACCGCAGCACCCCGCACCCACCACTCCACCACCCACAGAACCTATGGACCCCATCCGCGGCACCAGTGCACCTGCCACTCCCCCATCCGCATCAACTCCGCACCTCCCAACCCACTACCACACTCGCAGCACCCGCCCCTTCCCCACCCGCAGCAGCCTCCAACACACATGGCACCCCCGCACCTGCCCCTCCCCCACCCCAGCACCCACCCCTCCCCTGCCCACAGCACCACCGGACCCCCATCCACGGCACGCCCAGCCCCCCTACCCAAACCACACCACCTCCGGACCTACCACTCCACCACCCACAGAACCTATAAACCCCATCCGCCACACCTGCCACACCCCCAGCTGCTTCACTCCCGCTCCTCCCCACCGCTGCGCTTCCCGATCCCCTACCCCACTCCCAGCACCCCCACACCCACCCCTTTCCCCCCTGCATTGCTTCTATAACCCCTCCCCCATCCGCAACAGCCCTGCATCTGCCTCTCCCCCACCTGCGCCACCCCCACCCATGGGCGGATTAACAATGGGGCGGATGGAGCTGCAGATATGCCCACAGCATCTACTGTGCTGCTGCTGTAGACAGGAAAAAAAAATTCTTGCTACAGCAGCCTGCAATGGCCACCCTCCGACCTCCCGCCCTCCGACAGTGGGCTGTTATCTCCCCTCCTCCTGTGGCACCTGCGCACAAACGCACAGACAATGACGCGACTTCAGCGTTCTCTTCCGGAGTCCCGGGCAGATCCACCTCCAGCCAGGTGCTGTCTTGCTGCATGCTAGGGTTTTTATTAAAAATGGGCATGGTCACGGGGTCCAATGTTAGACCGCGCCCCCAATTGCTTGGTTCCTGGCGGTTGTCTGTGTGTGGCCTAGCTACAGTATATATGTGTATTTGTGTGTGTGGGGAGGGGGGATGACTGGGGGTAACAGGCTGTGTGTGTCTGTGGGGGTGTGTGACTGGAGGGGCAGGCTGAGTGTGTGTTGGGAGGGGTGGTGACTGGGGTTAAAATGCTGTGTGTGTGTGGGGAGGGGGAATGACGGGGGGGGGTAACAGGCTGTGTGTGTGTGTGGGGGTGAGGGGTGTGTGACTGGGGGGCGGCAGAGTGTGTGTGGGGAGGGGGGATGACTGGGGGTAACAAGCTGTGTGTGTGTGTGGGGGGGGGCTGACTAGAAGTAACAGGCTGTGTGTGTGTGTGTGTGTGTGTGTGGGGGGGGGGGGGGGGTGATGGTGTGTGGAGGGGGAGGGGGGGACTAGGGGGAACAGGCTGTGTGTGCAGGGAGGGCGGGGGTGACTGGGGGTAACAGGCTGTGTGTGTGGGGAGGGGGAATGACTGGGGGTAACAGGCTGTGTGTGTGTGTGGGGGTGTGACTGGGGGGGCAGGCTGAGTGTGTGCGGGGAGGGGGGGTGACTGGGGGTAACAGGCTGTGTGTGTGTGTGTGTGTGTGTGTGTGTGTGTGTGTGTGTGTGGGGGTGACTGGGGGTAACAGGCTGTGTGTATGGGGAGGGGGAATGACTGGGGGTAACAGGGTGTGTGTGTGTGTGTGTGTGTGTGTGTGTGTGTGTGTGTGTGTGTGACTGGGGGTAACAGGCTGTGTGTGTGTGTGGGGAGGGGGGAATGACTCGGGGGTAACAGGCTGTGTGTGTGTGTGGATAGGGGGGAATGACTGGGGGGTAACAGGCTGTGTGTGTGTGGGGGGGGGAGGGCGGCAGAGTGTGTGTGGGGAGGGGGGATGACTGGGGGTAACCGGATGTGTGTATGTGTGTGTGGGGGGGGGGTGACTAGGGGTAACATGCTGTGTGTGTGTGTGGGGGGGGGGTGACTAGGGGTAACATGCTGTGTGTTTGTGGGGGAGTGACAGTGTGTGGAGGGGGGGGACTAGGGGGAACAGGCTGTGTGTGTGGGGAGGGGGGGTGACTGGGGTAACAGGTTGTGTGTGGGGGGGAGGGGTGACTGGGTGGAACAGGCTTTGTGGGTTGACTGGAGGCACTGTCGGATCCACCCCATGTTTTTTCTGCCACATTTTTGTGTGTGTGTGTGTGTGTGTGACTGGGGGTAACAGGCTGTGTGTGTGTGTGGGGAGGGGGGAATGACTCGTGGGTAACAGGCTGTGTGTGTGTGTGGGGAGGGGGGAATGACTGGGGGGTAACAGGCTGTGTGTGTGTGGGGGGGAGGGTGGCAGAGTGTGTGTGGGGAGGGGGGATGACTGGGGGTAACCGGATGTGTGTGTGTGTGGGGGGGGGGGGTGACTAGGGGTAACATGCTGTGTGTGTGTGTGGGGGGGGTGACTAGGGGTAACATGCTGTGTGTTTGTGGGGGAGTGACGGTGTGTGCAGGGAGGGGTGTGTGGCTGGTGGGATCAGGCTGTGTGTGTGGGGAGGGGGGGGTGACTGGGGTAACAGGTTGTGTGTGGGGGGGAGGGGTGACTGGGTGGAACAGGCTTTGTGGGTTGACTGGAGGCACTGTCGGATCCACCCCATGTTTTTTCTGCCACTGTTTTTTTAAGTAAGGACCTGCGGCAGAGTGGTGCAATGGAGGGGCATGCAGCAGTGCTAGCAGGCGGATGTGGTCCAGCCAATCCAGCCACACTCAGCTTTTCTTCCACTCTCTGACGCTGTTGCCCGACATCATGATCCAACAAGAAACAGAAGAAGGGACCCACTGCTGCCGAAGAAGAAAGGGGAACCGCTGTTACCGTCACTGATGAGAAGGGGGACCCACTACTGCCCGAGATACAAAGTGCCGCTTGCACTGGAGAGAGGGACGCACAGTGACGCTTGCACTAGGGGCAGGGGGACAGAGCTAGGTACACAGGGCCACCTGTACCCCTTCTCTCTCAACCCTCCATCCGTCTCACCTCTCTCCCTTTTTATCTCTCTTTCTCAATCTCCCCTCTCTCAACCCTGGTCTCTCTCTCCCCCCAGACCCCCCTCTCTCTCATCCCCACTTTTTCCCTTTCTCTTTCTTTCATTCTATATCTCCCCCCTCTTTCTCAACTCTGTCTCTCACCCCCTTCTCTCTCTCTTTCTCTCTTTTTAACTCTCTCTCGTTCTCTCTCTTTTCTTTCCTTCGTTTTCTTTCTCTTTCTTTCTTTCTTTCTTTCTCTCTCATTTCTCTGTCTTTCTCTTTCTTCCTCTCTTTCACTTTCTCTGTCCCCCCTCTCTCTCTCTACCCTGCTCATTCTTCTTTGTCCCCTCTCCCTCGTTCACCCCCCCCCGTCTCACTCAATCTTATCTCTCATCCTCCCTTTCTCTCTCTCTCCCCTGCTCTCCTCATCCGACTCTCTCTCAACCCTCTCTCTCTTACACTACCTCTCTGTCTCATTTTTCTCTCCCTCTTACTTTCTCTCTCTCGAACCCTCTCTCCCCCGTCTCTCCCTCGCTTTCTTTTGCTCTCTCTTTCCTTCTTTCATCTCCCTCCCTCCCCTCTCTCTCTTACACCCTGCACCCCCACTCCATCAACCCTCTGTCTCTCTTTCTTTCTCTGTCTTTTTTTAACTTTCTCCTCCTCTCTTTCTCCTCATCTCGCCTCTCTCCCACACTACTTTCTCTACCCTGCTGTCTGTCTCACCTCTCTCTTTCTCTCCCCTTTCTCTCTCTCTCTGTCTCTGACCCACACTCTGTCACCTCTTTCCCACCCCTTCCCACCTGCCCTCTCACTCTGAACCCTCTCACCCACTTCTCTTTCTCTCTCCTCTCTCCCTCCCCTGTTCTCTCTCTCACGCCCCCTCCTTTGTCTCACCTCTCTCTCTCTCTCTCTCTCTCTCTCTCATTCTTTTCTCTATCTCTTTCTCTCCCTCTGCCCCCTCTCTCTCTTTCAAACCTCTCTCACCCACCTATCTCACCTCTTTCTCTCTCTCTTTCTCTCTCTCTCTCTCAGCCTTATCTCTTATCCTTCCACTCTGTCTCCACTCTCTTTCTGGGACTCAGGGTCGACACCAATTAGGTTGACACCACTTAGGTCGACACCAATTGGTCGACAAGCCTTAGGTCGGCGTGGACAAAAGGTCGACATGGAAAAGGGTCGACGTGAGATTTTTTTATTTTCTCCGTAATGTGACCGGGAACCCCAATTAGTGCACCACGTCCCCTCGCATGGCTCGCGTTCAGGCAAGGTGCCTGTTACGTTCCTGGTGCTCAGAACAAGGGAGATGTTATGAAGTGAGTCCAGAGCACCAGGACGTAACGCTGGGAAAGGGGAATGGAAAGGGAATAGCCCCTGGCACCCTATCTCCATTGTCTCGCCCGTGCTGTCAGTACACTCTTGCGAGACTATGGTTGCTTGAGCCCATGGCAGCTGCGTTTGAAGGGCGGATTACGTCTGCCCAACTTCGATGCCCCCTCAGGTCTTAATGAGAGACAAAGAGTGTACCGAGACAGGGTGATAACAAGGGGCCCTCTTACTGAAACAACCAAAGCCAGGGGCTACTAACTAGCCTAAAACTAAATGTATGTGCGGCTTGCCGCCAAAGGAAAAGAACAACAAGGAAATGCTGACCACACGCCGACACAATACTTTTGTGTACCGGCGGTGACAGCATAAGCAGAACCCTCTGCAAAACACCAGTGACAGAAATAATAACGGAATACAGCGGCCTAGGCCGACGGACGCGGCAGAGCCGCTACTCACGGAACCGGTACGAATACTGGCAAACGGACAGGAACTCCTCGGTCTGGTCTCCGGCAGTAACGGCGGAGTGTATAGCTCAAATCAGGTGCTGGTTCGTTAGCCAATCAGAGCTCGCGGACCGGCGCCTGATTTGAGATATTCATGCTGCCGTCACCGCCGGAGACCAGACTGAGGGGCAGAGCGGCAGGCAGGAGAAGCGCGCACTGCGCTCTGCACACATCCATAAAACGGTGAACAGCACTATGGGGGCATATGTGGGGGCCTATGTGGCACTGTAGGGGCATAGCTAGCACTGTGAGCACATGGTACTGTGGGGTCATATGTGGCACTGCGGGGGCATAGCTAGCACTGTGGGCACATGGCACTGTGGGGTCATATGTGGCATTGTGGGGGCATATCTAGCACTGTGGGGGCATATCTGGGGGCATATGTGGCACTCTGGGGGCATACCTGGCACTGTGGGGGCATATATGTATCTGGCACTGTGGGGGCATATGTGGCACTGTGGGGGAATATCTGGCACTGTGGGGGCATATCTGGCACTGTGGGGTCATATGTGGCACTGTGGGGGCATATCTGGCATTGTGGGCATATCTGGCATTGTGGGCATATGTGGCACTGTGGGGGCACAGCTAACACTGTGGGCACATGGCACTATGGGGACATATCTGGCACTGTTGGCATATGTGGCACTGTGGGGTCATATGTGGCACTGTGGGGGCATATATGGCACTGTGGGGGAATATCTGACACTGTGGGGGGCATAGCTAGCACTGTTGGCATATGTGGCACTGTGGGGTCATATGTGGCACTGTGGGGGCATATCTAACATTGTGGGGGCATATCTGGCACATGGCACTGTGGGGGCATATCTGGCACTGTGGGGTCATATGTGGCACTGTGGGGGCATATCTGGCACTGTGGGCACATGGCACTATGGGGGCATATGTGGCACTGTGGGGACATATGTGGCAATGTGGGGGTCATATGCGGCACTGTGGGGGTCATATGCGGAACTGTGGGGGCATATGTGGCACTGTGGGGGCATATCTGGCATTGTGGGCACATGGCACTGTGGGGGCATATGTGGCACTGTGGGGTCATATGTGGCACTGTGGGGGCATATTCGGCACAGTGGGGGCATATTCGGCACAGTGGGGGCATATCTGGCACATGGCACTATGGGGGCATATCTGTATCTGGCACTGTGGGCGCATATCTGGCACTGTGGGCACATGGCACTGTGGGGGCATATCTGGCACTGTGGGGGCATATGTGGCACTGTGGGGGCATATCTAGCACTGTGGGGGCATATCTGGCATTGTGGGCACATGGCACTGTGGGGGCATATGTGGCACTGTGGGGGCATATGTGGCACTGTGGGGGCATATTCGGCACTGTGGGGGCATATGCGGCACAGTGGGGGCATATCTGGCACATGGCACTATGGGGGCATATCTGTATCTGGCACTGTGGGCGCATATCTGGCACTGTGGGCGCATATCTGGCACTGTGGGCACATGGCACTGTGGGGGCATATCTGTATCTGGCACTGTGGGGGCATATCTGGCACTATGGGGTCATATCTAGCACTGTGGGAACATGGCACCCACTATCTCCCTGTGACCCCAGCCTCCTAAGTCACCCACTATCTCCATCACCTCTGCCACCCAGTCACGCACTTTCTCCCTGTCACTGACAATCTCCCTGGACCCTGGGGGTACTATTGTGTGGCCACACCCCTTCCTTGTGAGACCACACCTCTTTTAAAATTTGATCCCATCAAGAGGCGCTAAATTCTAAATTCGCTTACCAAAAAAAGTAAGCTTGGGCCGGCCCTGCCCTCCACCACCCACATCATCTACAGACCCCATCCGCAGCACCCCACAACCACTACTTCCCCACCCGCAGCACCTCTGCAACCCCTCCCCCTGCACGCACCCCCCTGCACGCCCCTCCTCCACAGACAGATCCTCCAGACCCCCTCCTTCATCTGCGGCCCCTGCCCCTCCCCCACCAACAGCATCTACATATTTCCTCCCCCACCCGCAACACCTCTGGAACCCATCCCCCATCCGTGCCCCCTCTGCAAGCGCCCCTCCCCCACCCACAGCACACCTACCCCACCCACGGTGACTACCGACACCCTTACCCACCCGCGGCAACCCCGCAATCGCCCCTCTGCATCTCCCACGCACCCGCCACTTCCCCAACCACAGCACCTACTAGGTGATTCATTGTGCCTTGCGTGCAATGTTCATGCCGTCGCAAGGGGCTATGGCCCCTTAACCATCCAACACCCTTTGTCCCTGCAATATTTAACCACTCACAAAATTATGATTGGAGGTAATACTCCATAAAATAAAAATATTGCACGCCCTTGAGGGTTAAAGGGGCGTAGCCCCTTGCGACGGTGTGAAGAGCGCCCGTAGGGTGCGATGAATCACCTAGTTTTGTTTATATTTGTGGTACGGTACATGGATTCGGTATCCGGACTCCAGGTCGACACCAATAAGGTTGACACCACTTAGGTCGACACCAATTGGTCGACACATCTTAGGTAAACACCTGGAATAGGTCGACATGGACAAAATGTCGACATGGACAAGGTCGACATGGAAAAAGCTTGACATGACTATTTAATTTTTTCCCCCATTTTTTTAACTTTTGAACACGTGGACTACAATTGGGAATGGTAACCTGTGCCGATGGCAGCGGTAGCGGAGCGAGGGGACACGGTGCACTAATTGGGGTTCCACGTCACATTACAGAGAGATTCACACAAAAAAACATTAAAAAACTCATGTTGACCTTTTTCCATGTCGACCTTTTGTCCATGTCAACCTATTTCAGGTGTCGACCTAAGTGGTGTCGACCTTGAGTCCCATACCCCATGGATTCATCCTCAGGTATTTAATTATACGTGACTTACTGAGGTTGTATGCCGTGCTATTGTAGGTCCTTTCAGTGACATCACGGATGAAGCGCTTGATGACCTCACTCCGCCCAGTCTTTTGTACATGGTGATCCATCTCTTCTGTCAGCATCATACAGGGGCAGAACTCACCAGACACTGGAAACAGAGAAGGAACATTAGGTGCATTGGTTAATGTTCTCTGACCTTGCTGACCTTCCTAATGACCTTTGCAGTGCTTATATTCCACCTTTTAACCATTGAACCAATGAATATTTTTGACAAAACTTTAGTACAATTTGTAAAAAATAAAAAATAATAAGAAGAATTATTAGGTTCCACTGGGACGCAATCATAAACTCAGTAGCTGCTAGGACACGGGAAACCAGTTTTATTGACTATCTCAATAGATCTTGGGGAGGGGGAGGGAGTTAAGAGGGGAGCAAAATCCCCTGGGTCCTTAGGGAACAGGTTCCTAGCACAGAGGGCCTGATTCAGACTTGTACGTTGTTGCACACCCACAAGGAAGCTACTGTGCAATACCGTACAGCTAATATGCTAATGCAAGCAGGGGACGTCTGGTGTAAATAGACGCCTCTTGACGCACCATCGGATCACACTGTGTGACCATCGGTCATCTAAGTAACCTCCAGGTTACTACATATGCGCAATGTCCCCACCAACGGACTTGTACACTAACCATCGGATTAGCGTACAAGTCTGAATCAAACCATCGCAGTGACCACAATATAATATAGGGAGCATTTCTGTAATACTGTGAATTACATGCAGTATACAGTATTGCAGAAGTGCTGTGGTGCAGCTGCCAGTGACATATACTGCAAATTACATACTCTACCAAGGATTACACCAGTGGTACTGTGCAGCTGTCTGTGACATATACTGAGACTTACATGCTTTACAAAGGATTACACAAGTGGTACTGTGCAGCAGTCAGTGACATATACTGAGACTTACATGCTTTACAAATTATTACGCAAGTGGTACTGTGCAGCTGTCTGTGACATATACTGAGACTTACATGCTTTACAAAGGATTACACAAGTGGTACTGTGCAGCGGTCGGTGACATATACTGAGACTTACATGCTTTACAAAGGATTACGCAAGTGGTACTGTGCAGCTGTCTGTGACATATACTGAGACTTACATTCTTTACAAAGGATTACACAAGCGGTACTGTGCAGCTGTCGGTGACATATACTGAGAATTACATGCTTACAAAGGATTACACAAGTGGTACTGTGCAGCAGTCAGTGACATATACTGAGACTTACATGCTTTACAAAGCATTACGCAAGTGGTACTGTGCAGCTGTCTGTGACATATACTGAGACTTACATGCTTTACAAAGGATTACACAAGTGGTACTGTGCAGCGGTCGGTGACATATACTGAGACTTACATGCTTTACAAAGGATTACACAAGTGGTACTGTGCAGCGGTCGGTGACATATACTGAGATTTACATGCTTTACAAAGGATTACACAAGTGGTACTGTGCAGCTGTCAGTGACATATACTGATACTTACATGCTTTACAAAGGATTACACAAGTGGTACTGTGCAGCGGTCGGTGACATATACTGAGAATTACATGCTTTACAAAGGATTACGCAAGTGGTACTGTGCAGCTGTCTGTGACATATACTGAGACTTACATGCTTTACAAAGGATTACGCAAGTGGTACTGTGCAGCTGTCAGTGACATATACTGAGAATTACATGCTTTACAAAGGATTACGCAAGTGGTACTGTGCAGCTGTCTGTGACATATACTGAGACTTACATGCTTTACAAAGGATTACGCAAGTGGTACTGTGCAGCTGTCTGTGACATATACTGAGACTTACATGCTTTACAAAGGATTACACAAGTGGTACTGTGCAGCAGTCAGTGACATATACTGAGACTTACATGCTTTACAAATTATTACGCAAGTGGTACTGTGCAGCTGTCTGTGACATATACTGAGACTTACATGCTTTACAAAGGATTACACAAGTGGTACTGTGCAGCGGTCGGTGACATATACTGAGACTTACATGCCTTACAAAGGATTACGCAAGTGGTACTGTGCAGCTGTCTGTGACATATACTGAGACTTACATTCTTTACAAAGGATTACACAAGCGGTACTGTGCAGCTGTCGGTGACATATACTGAGAATTACATGCTTACAAAGGATTACACAAGTGGTACTGTGCAGCAGTCAGTGACATATACTGAGACTAACATGCTTTACAAAGCATTACGCAAGTGGTACTGTGCAGCTGTCTGTGACATATACTGAGACTTACATGCTTTACAAAGGATTACACAAGTGGTACTGTGCAGCGGTCGGTGACATATACTGAGACTTACATGCTTTACAAAGGATTACACAAGTGGTACTGTGCAGCGGTCGGTGACATATACTGAGATTTACATGCTTTACAAAGGATTACACAAGTGGTACTGTGCAGCTGTCAGTGACATATACTGATACTTACATGCTTTACAAAGGATTACACAAGTGGTACTGTGCAGCGGTCGGTGACATATACTGAGAATTACATGCTTTACAAAGGATTACGCAAGTGGTACTGTGCAGCTGTCTGTGACATATACTGAGACTTACATGCTTTACAAAGGATTACGCAAGTGGTACTGTGCAGCTGTCAGTGACATATACTGAGAATTACATGCTTTACAAAGGATTACGCAAGTGGTACTGTGCAGCTGTCTGTGACATATACTGAGACTTACATGCTTTACAAAGGATTACGCAAGTGGTACTGTGCAGCTGTCTGTGACATATACTGAGACTTACATGCTTTACAAAGGATTACACAAGTGGTACTGTGCAGCGGTCGGTGACATATACTGAGACTTACATGCTTTACAAAGGATTACGCAAGTGGTACTGTGCAGCTGTCTGTGACATATACTGAGACTTACATGCTTTACAAAGGATTACGCAAGTGGTACTGTGCAGCTGTCAGTGACATATACTGAGAATTACATGCTTTACAAAGGATTACGCAAGTGGTACTGTGCAGCTGTCTGTGACATATACTGAGACTTACATGCTTTACAAAGGATTACACAAGTGGTACTGTGCAGCTGTCAGTGACATATACTGAGAATTACATGCTTTACAAAGAATTACGCAAGTGGTACTGTGCAGCTGTCAGTGACATATACTGAGACTTACATGCTTTACAAAGGATTACACAAGTGGTACTGTGCAGCGGTCGGTGACATATACTGAGACTTACATGCTTTACAAAGGATTACACAAGTGGTACTGTGCAGCTGTCAGTGACATATACTGAGAATTACATGCTTTACAAAGGATTACGCAAGTGGTACTGTGCAGCTGTCAGTGACATATACTGAGAATTACATGCTTTACAAAGGATTACACCAGTGGTACTGTGCAGCTGTCTGTGACATATACTGAGACTTACATGCTTTACAAAGGATTACACAAGTGGTACTGTGCAGCGGTCGGTGACATATACTGAGACTTACATGCTTTACAAAGGATTACACAAGTGTTACTGTGCAGCTGTCAGTGACATATACTGAGAATTACATGCTTTACAAAGGATTACACCAGTGGTACTGTGCAGCTGTCTGTGACATATACTGAGACTTACATGCTTTACAAAGGATTACACAAGTGGTACTGTGCAGCGGTCGGTGACATATACTGAGACTTACATGCTTTACAAAGGATTACACAAGTGGTACTGTGCAGCTGTCAGTGACATATACTGAGAATTACATGCTTTACAAAGGATTACGCAAGTGGTACTGTGCAGCTGTCAGTGACATATACTGAGACTTACATGCTTTACAAAGGATTACACAAGTGGTACTGTGCAGCTGTCAGTGACATATACTGAGAATTCTATATGTTACAAAAGACTGTGCAGCTGTTAATGACATACTGAGAATTACATATTTTACAAAGGATTACACAAGTGTTACTGTGCAGCTGTCAGTGACATATACTGAGAATTACATGCTTTACAAAGGATTACACCAGTGGTACTGTGCAGCTGTCTGTGACATATACTGAGACTTACATGCTTTACAAAGGATTACACAAGTGGTACTGTGCAGCGGTCGGTGACATATACTGAGAATTACATGCTTACAAAGGATTACACAAGTGGTACTGTGCAGCAGTCAGTGACATATACTGAGACTTACATGCTTTACAAAGCATTACGCAAGTGGTACTGTGCAGCTGTCTGTGACATATACTGAGACTTACATGCTTTACAAAGGATTACACAAGTGGTACTGTGCAGCGGTCGGTGACATATACTGAGACTTACATGCTTTACAAAGGATTACACAAGTGGTACTGTGCAGCGGTCGGTGACATATACTGAGATTTACATGCTTTACAAAGGATTACACAAGTGGTACTGTGCAGCTGTCAGTGACATATACTGATACTTACATGCTTTACAAAGGATTACACAAGTGGTACTGTGCAGCGGTCGGTGACATATACTGAGAATTACATGCTTTACAAAGGATTACGCAAGTGGTACTGTGCAGCTGTCTGTGACATATACTGAGACTTACATGCTTTACAAAGGATTACGCAAGTGGTACTGTGCAGCTGTCTGTGACATATACTGATACTTACATGCTTTACAAAGGATTACGCAAGTGGTACTGTGCAGCTGTCTGTGACATATACTGAGACTTACATGCTTTACAAAGGATTACGCAAGTGGTACTGTGCAGCTGTCTGTGACATATACTGAGACTTACATGCTTTACAAAGGATTACACAAGTGGTACTGTGCAGCGGTCGGTGACATATACTGAGACTTACATGCTTTACAAAGGATTACGCAAGTGGTACTGTGCAGCTGTCTGTGACATATACTGAGACTTACATGCTTTACAAAGGATTACGCAAGTGGTACTGTGCAGCTGTCAGTGACATATACTGAGAATTACATGCTTTACAAAGGATTACGCAAGTGGTACTGTGCAGCTGTCTGTGACATATACTGAGACTTACATGCTTTACAAAGGATTACACAAGTGGTACTGTGCAGCTGTCAGTGACATATACTGAGAATTACATGCTTTACAAAGAATTACGCAAGTGGTACTGTGCAGCTGTCAGTGACATATACTGAGAATTACATGCTTTACAAAGGATTACACCAGTGGTACTGTGCAGCTGTCTGTGACATATACTGAGACTTACATGCTTTACAAAGGATTACACAAGTGGTACTGTGCAGCGGTCGGTGACATATACTGAGACTTACATGCTTTACAAAGGATTACACAAGTGTTACTGTGCAGCTGTCAGTGACATATACTGAGAATTACATGCTTTACAAAGGATTACACCAGTGGTACTGTGCAGCTGTCTGTGACATATACTGAGACTTACATGCTTTACAAAGGATTACACAAGTGGTACTGTGCAGCGGTCGGTGACATATACTGAGACTTACATGCTTTACAAAGGATTACACAAGTGGTACTGTGCAGCTGTCAGTGACATATACTGAGAATTCTATATGTTACAAAAGACTGTGCAGCTGTTAATGACATACTGAGAATTACATATTTTACAAAGGATTATACAAGTGGTACTGTGCAGCTGTCAGTGACATATACTGAGACTTAAATCCAGTATACAGTATTACATAATTGGTGTGGTGCAGCTCTCAGTCACATATACTAGGAATTACATCCACTATACAGGAATATAGAAGTGTTGGCTGTGTTATGTATAATGCTAACCATACACCAGGACGACCAGCATCCAATCCGATTCCAGGCACGATTTCCCTTCAATTCTCCCAGCATCTCAGGACACATGACAGGTCGTTAAACGATTGATGGTGTCTCACAAACCCCCCCCCCCCCCCAAAAAAAAACAAACCCAAAAACCAGGAAATTGCCACTCAAAACTGCAGCATGCTTTGTATGTACATCAAACATGGGGGGTTACTCAGAGTTGCTAGCAAACCAAATAAATGATTAATTGGGTAAAACCATGTGCACTGCAGGTGGGGCAGATGTAACATGTGCGGAGAGAGTTAGATTTGGGTGAGTTTTATTGTTTTTGTGCAGGGTAAATACTGACTGCTTAATTTTTATACAGCAATTAAGATTTCAGTTTGAACACACCCCACCCAAATCTAACGCTCTCTGCACATGTTACATCTGCCCCACCTGCATTGCACATGGTTTTGCCCAATTGCCAACTGTTTTGGTTAGCTAACAACTAGAGATGAGCGGGTTCGGTTTCTCTGAATCCGAACCCGCCCGAACTTCATGTTTTTTTACACGGGTCCGAGCGACTCGGATCTTCCCGCCTTGCTCGGTTAACCCGAGCGCGCCCGAACGTCATCATCACGCTGTCGGATTCTCGCGAGGCTCGGATTCTATCGCGAGACTCGGATTCTATATAAGGAGCCGCGCGTCGCGGCCATTTTCACACGTGCATTGAGATTGATAGGGAGAGGACGTGGCTGGCGTCCTCTCCGTTTAGAAATTAAAATAGATAGGAGAGTGAGAGTGAGACACTTCATTTACTTACTGGAGCTTAGGAGGAGTTATACTAGTGACTGATGACCAGTGACCTGACCCACCAGTGCAGTTTTATAATTTATTATTATTTAATAATCCGTTCTGTTCTTGTTCTCTGCCTGTGTGAGAGGTGCGGTGCGTGTGGTGGTGCCTGCTGTCGTGCAGGTGTAGACTCTGTACTCACCAGGCGCCGCTCTCTCTCACCTTCAGGTACCGGAACCTTCAACGGACCTGGAATTCTTCAGTCGGATCCGGACACGGCGATTCCCCCTCGGAGCTGACCGACGACCTAGCTGAGGAGAGAAGGGTTTACATTAAAGGGGGTATCGACCCTGCTTCCGGTGGAACAGGGGATACCCCAGGGGTGGCTGCGACCTTCACCGGCTGGGTGAATGGTCATCACCGGCACAAAGCCTCAGCTACCCAGCTTTCACACACTCGCGCTTTCGCACGTAGTGTGATGAAAGGGATTCTCACGTCCGTGAGCAATCCTAACTCCGGCGCTCGGGGACAAACAAGGGACAGACGTACACGGATGCTACTCACCGTCACAAGTCTTGCACTCCGATCTTCTCCACTTACAGGTCCCTGTAAGGAGGCAAAGAGAAACAGCCGTGCAGGGCCTAACTCTACCCTAGTGTCACACCCTACACTAAATACAACAGCCGAGCCCTCAAACTAGCTCTGTGGGTGTGGTGCAACACAACTAGGCACAACTTAAACACATACACTTTGCCCTGCACGGTAACAACATATATCACACTATCGGAGTTACAACATAAAACGGTGCTGTCCCTTTATCTACCCGACCCAGAACACCCAGTAGTGGGGACCGCACAGCTCACCCACCTACCGTACTCTCAGGGTGGCCTGAGCCTAGCGCCCAGCGCCACCTTTACTCACCTCAGGGAAACACTGCTTCGCTGGGCCTAGCGCCCCCTAACTGCCCACAGGCCGGAGGCCTGACTTTGCCCACGGGCCTAGCGCCTGAATTGTGTCCTCGGGCCTAATGCCCGTCCCTGGTGGTCGAGGGAGGAAAAGGGGAGGGGGGGGAAGGATGCCTCACTGAGGCCTTACCTAACCCGGGGGCCTCCACCGTCTTCTGCCGCTGACCCGTCCTGGCCAGCGGCGCCTCCGTCTTTTCCCTGCGTCCAGCCGCCGCTGGACATCTTCTTTCTGCAGGCCGACGTCTTCTGGCCTCTTCCGCGGCCTCAGGACCTCCTCTCCCCGCGGTCGTCGTCTTCTCCTCGGCGCCGGATCCTCTTCTGCGCTCCGGCGCGCCGACGACCTCCTCCGCTGCTTCCCGCCGTGACTTCTCTCTTCGCCGCTCTTCGGCGCGGCCTCCTGCTCTGCGTCCCGCCCGGCGTCTGACGTCAGATGCCGGAGGCGGGGCCTATGACGCGGCGAGCGCCGATTGGCTCGCCGCGTCTCTCCACGATTGGCTGCCGCTCCGGGAGCCGCGATTGGCTCCCGGAGGGCGCCAAGATTCAAATGCCGCGGGCGGCGCTTCTGATTGGCGGCCCGAGCGGCGCCAAGTTCAAAGCACCGCCGCGCCGCTCTCCGCAGTCTCTGGTCCGGTGCAGGGAAAAAGGTAATCCCTGCACCGGACACCCGCCGCCACGCACCAAGCATGGATGTGCCCACAGGGCACATCCTTACACCTGAAAAAAACGATACACAGTGACTCAGTCACACTCACATACCATATCTGTGCTCAGCCCAGTGTGCTGCATCATCTATGTATAATATCTGACTGTGCTCACACAGCTTAATTGTGGGGGAGACTGGGGAGCAGTTATAGGTTATAGCAGGAGCCAGGAGTACATATTAAACAGTGCACACTTTTGCTGCCAGAGTGCCACTGCCAGTGTGACTGACCACTGACCACTGTGACCAGTGACCTGACCACACTGACCACCAGTATAGTATATTGTGATTGTCTGCCTGAAAAAGTACACTCGTCGTGTGACTTGTGTGGTGTTTTTTTATTCTATAAAAATTAAAAAACTCATTCTGCTGACAGACAGTGTCCAGCAGGTCCCTCATTATATAATATATACCTGTCCGGCTGCAGTAGTGATATATATATATTTTTTATATCATTATTTATCATCCAGTCTATACTAGCAGCAGACACAGTACGGTAGTTCACGGCTGTAGCTACCTCTGTGTCGGCACTCGGCAGTCCATCCATAATTGTATACCACCTACCCGTGGTTTTTTTTTTCTTTCTTCTTTATACATACTACATCTCATTATCATCCAGTCTATATTAGCAGCAGACACAGTACAGTACGGTAGTCCACGGCTGTAGCTACCTCTGTGTCGGCACTCGGCAGTCCATCCATAATTGTATACCACCTACCCGTGGTTTTTTTTTTCTTTCTTCTTTATACATACTACATCTCATTATCATCCAGTCTATATTAGCAGCAGACACAGTACAGTACGGTAGTCCACGGCTGTAGCTACCTCTGTGTCGGCACTCGGCAGTCCATCCATAATTGTATACCACCTACCCGTGGTTTTTTTTTTCTTTCTTCTTTATACATACTACATCTCATTATCATCCAGTCTATATTAGCAGCAGACACAGTACAGTACGGTAGTCCACGGCTGTAGCTATCTCTGTGTCGGCACTCGGCAGTCCATCCATAATTGTATACCACCTACCCGTGTTTTTTTTTTCTTTCTTCTTTATACATACTACATCTCATTATCAACCAGTCTATATTAGCAGCAGACACAGTACGGTAGTTCACGGCTGTAGCTACCTCTGTGTCGGCACTCGGCAGTCCATCCATAATTGTATACCACCTACCCGTGGTTTTTTTTTCTTTCTTCTTTATACATACTACATCTCATTATCAACCAGTCTATATTAGCAGCAGACACAGTACGGTAGTTCACGGCTGTAGCTACCTCTGTGTCGGCACTCGGCAGTCCATCCATAATTGTATACCACCTACCCGTGGTTTTTTTTTCTTTCTTCTTTATACATACTACATCTCATTATCATCCAGTCTATATTAGCAGCAGACACAGTACAGTACGGTAGTCCACGGCTGTAGCTACCTCTGTGTCGGCACTCGGCAGTCCATCCATAATTGTATACCACCTACCCGTGGTTTTTTTTCTTTCTTCTTTATACATACTACATCTCATTATCAACCAGTCTATATTAGCAGCAGACACAGTACGGTAGTTCACGGCTGTAGCTACCTCTGTGTCGGCACTCGGCAGTCCATCCATAATTGTATACCACCTACCCGTGGTTTTTTTTTCTTTCTTCTTTATACATACTACATCTCATTATCATCCAGTCTATATTAGCAGCAGACACAGTACAGTACGGTAGTCCACGGCTGTAGCTACCTCTGTGTCGGCACTCGGCAGTCCATCCATAATTGTATACCACCTACCCGTGGTTTTTTTTTTTCTTTCTTCTTTATACATACTACATCTCATTATCAACCAGTCTATATTAGCAGCAGACACAGTACGGTAGTTCACGGCTGTAGCTACCTCTGTGTCGGCACTCGGCAGTCCATCCATAATTGTATACTAGTATCCATCCATCTCCATTGTTTACCTGAGGTGCCTTTTAGTTGTGCCTATTAAAATATGGAGAACAAAAATGTTGAGGTTCCAAAATTAGGGAAAGATCAAGATCCACTTCCACCTCGTGCTGAAGCTGCTGCCACTAGTCATGGCCGAGACGATGAAATGCCAGCAACATCGTCTGCCAAGGCCGATGCCCAATGTCATAGTACAGAGCATGTCAAATCCAAAACACCAAATATCAGTAAAAAAAAGGACTCCAAAACCTAAAATAAAATTGTCGGAGGAGAAGCGTAAACTTGCCAATATGCCATTTACCACACGGAGTGGCAAGGAACGGCTGAGGCCCTGGCCTATGTTCATGGCTAGTGGTTCAGCTTCACATGAGGATGGAAGCACTCAGCCTCTCGCTAGAAAACTGAAAAGACTCAAGCTGGCAAAAGCACCGCAAAGAACTGTGCGTTCTTCGAAATCCCAAATCCACAAGGAGAGTCCAATTGTGTCGGTTGCGATGCCTGACCTTCCCAACACTGGACGTGAAGAGCATGCGCCTTCCACCATTTGCACGCCCCCTGCAAGTGCTGGAAGGAGCACCCGCAGTCCAGTTCCTGATAGTCAGATTGAAGATGTCAGTGTTGAAGTACACCAGGATGAGGAGGATATGGGTGTTGCTGGCGCTGGGGAGGAAATTGACCAGGAGGATTCTGATGGTGAGGTGGTTTGTTTAAGTCAGGCACCCGGGGAGACACCTGTTGTCCGTGGGAGGAATATGGCCGTTGACATGCCTGGTGAAAATACCAAAAAAATCAGCTCTTCAGTGTGGAGGTATTTCAACAGAAAAGCGGACAACAGGTGTCAAGCCGTGTGTTGCCTTTGTCAAGCTGTAATAAGTAGGGGTAAGGACGTTAACCACCTCGGAACATCCTCCCTTATACGTCACCTGCAGCGCATTCATAATAAGTCAGTGACAAGTTCAAAAACTTTGGGCGACAGCGGAAGCAGTCCACTGACCAGTAAATCCCTTCCTCTTGTAACCAAGCTCACGCAAACCACCCCACCAACTCCCTCAGTGTCAATTTCCTCCTTCCCCAGGAATGCCAATAGTCCTGCAGGCCATGTCACTGGCAATTCTGACGAGTCCTCTCCTGCCTGGGATTCCTCCGATGCATCCTTGCGTGTAACGCCTACTGCTGCTGGCGCTGCTGTTGTTGCTGCTGGGAGTCGATGGTCATCCCAGAGGGGAAGTCGTAAGCCCACTTGTACTACTTCCAGTAAGCAATTGACTGTCCAACAGTCCTTTGCGAGGAAGATGAAATATCACAGCAGTCATCCTGCTGCAAAGCGGATAACTGAGGCCTTGACAACTATGTTGGTGTTAGACGTGCGTCCGGTATCCGCCGTTAGTTCACAGGGAACTAGACAATTTATTGAGGCAGTGTGCCCCCGTTACCAAATACCATCTAGGTTCCACTTCTCTAGGCAGGCGATACCGAGAATGTACACGGACGTCAGAAAAAGACTCACCAGTGTCCTAAAAAATGCAGTTGTACCCAATGTCCACTTAACCACGGACATGTGGACAAGTGGAGCAGGGCAGGGTCAGGACTATATGACTGTGACAGCCCACTGGGTAGATGTATGGACTCCCGCCGCAAGAACAGCAGCGGCGGCACAAGTAGCAGCATCTCGCAAACGCCAACTCTTTCCTAGGCAGGCTACGCTTTGTATCACCGCTTTCCAGAATACGCACACAGCTGAAAACCTCTTACGGCAACTGAGGAAGATCATCGCGGAATGGCTTACCCCAATTGGACTCTCCTGTGGATTTGTGGCATCGGACAACGCCAGCAATATTGTGTGTGCATTAAATATGGGCAAATTCCAGCACGTCCCATGTTTTGCACATACCTTGAATTTGGTGGTGCAGAATTTTTTAAAAACGACAGGGGCGTGCAAGAGATGCTGTCGGTGGCCAGAAGAATTGCGGGACACTTTCGGCGTACAGGCACCACGTACAGAAGACTGGAGCACCACCAAAAACTACTGAACCTGCCCTGCCATCATCTGAAGCAAGAAGTGGTAACGAGGTGGAATTCAACCCTCTATATGCTTCAGAGGTTGGAGGAGCAGCAAAAGGCCATTCAAGCCTATACAATTGAGCACGATATAGGAGGTGGAATGCACCTGTCTCAAGTGCAGTGGAGAATGATTTCAACGTTGTGCAAGGTTCTGATGCCCTTTGAACTTGCCACACGTGAAGTCAGTTCAGACACTGCCAGCCTGAGTCAGGTCATTCCCCTCATCAGGCTTTTGCAGAAGAAGCTGGAGACATTGAAGGAGGAGCTAACACGGAGCGATTCCGCTAGGCATGTGGGACTTGTGGATGGAGCCCTTAATTCGCTTAACAAGGATTCACGGGTGGTCAATCTGTTGAAATCAGAGCACTACATTTTGGCCACCGTGCTCGATCCTAGATTTAAAGCCTACCTTGGATCTCTCTTTCCGGCAGACACAAGTCTGCTGGGGTTGAAAGACCTGCTGGTGAGAAAATTGTCAAGTCAAGCGGAACGCGACCTGTCAACATCTCCTCCTTCACATTCTCCCGCAACTGGGGGTGCGAGGAAAAGGCTCAGAATTCCGAGCCCACTTGCTGGCGGTGATGCAGGGCAGTCTGGAGCGACTGCTGATGCTGACATCTGGTCCGGACTGAAGGACCTGACAACGATTACGGACATGTCGTCTACTGTCACTGCATATGATTCTCTCACCATTGAAAGAATGGTGGAGGATTATATGAGTGACCGCATCCAAGTAGGCACGTCACACAGTCCGTACTTATACTGGCAGGAAAAAGAGGCAATTTGGAGGCCCTTGCACAAACTGGCTTTATTCTACCTAAGTTGCCCTCCCACAAGTGTGTACTCCGAAAGAGTGTTTAGTGCCGCCGCTCACCTTGTCAGCAATCGGCGTACGAGGTTACATCCAGAAAATGTGGAGAAGATGATGTTCATTAAAATGAATTATAATCAATTCCTCCGTGGAGACATTGACCAGCAGCAATTGCCTCCACAAAGTACACAGGGAGCTGAGATGGTGGATTCCAGTGGGGACGAATTGATAATCTGTGAGGAGGGGGATGTACACGGTGATATATCGGAGGATGATGATGAGGTGGACATCTTGCCTCTGTAGAGCCAGTTTGTGCAAGGAGAGATTAATTGCTTCTTTTTTGGTGGGGGTCCAAACCAACCCGTCATTTCAGTCACAGTCGTGTGGCAGACCCTGTCACTGAAATGATGTGTTGGTTAAAGTGTGCATGTCCTGTTTATACAACATAAGGGTGGGTGGGAGGGCCCAAGGACAATTCCATCTTGCACCTCTTTTTTCTTTAATTTTTCTTTGCGTCATGTGCTGTTTGGGGAGGGTTTTTTGGAAGGGCCATCCTGCGTGACACTGCAGTGCCACTCCTAGATGGGCCCGGTGTTTGTGTCGGCCACTAGGGTCGCTTATCTTACTCACACAGCTACCTCATTGCGCCTCTTTTTTTCTTTGCGTCATGTGCTGTTTGGGGAGGGTTTTTTGGAAGGGACATCCTGCGTGACACTGCAGTGCCACTCCTAGATGGGCCCGGTGTTTGTGTCGGCCACTAGGGTCGCTTATCTTACTCACACAGCTACCTCATTGCGCCTCTTTTTTTCTTTGTGTCATGTGCTGTTTGGGGAGGGTTTTTTGGAAGGGACATCCTGCGTGACACTGCAGTGCCACTCCTAGATGGGCCCGGTGTTTGTGTCGGCCACTAGGGTCGCTTATCTTACTCACACAGCTACCTCATTGCGCCTCTTTTTTTCTTTGCGTCATGTGCTGTTTGGGGAGGGTTTTTTGGAAGGGACATCCTGCGTGACACTGCAGTGACACTCCTAGATGGGCCCGGTGTTTGTGTCGGCCACTAGGGTCGCTTAGCTTAGTCATCCAGCGACCTAGGTGCAAATTTTAGGACTAAAAATAATATTGTGAGGTGTGAGGTATTCAGAATAGACTGAAAATGAGTGTAAATTATGGTTTTTGAGGTTAATAATACTTTGGGATCAAAATGACCCCCAAATTCTATGATTTAAGCTGTTTTTTAGTGTTTTTTGAAAAAAACACCCGAATCCAAAACACACCCGAATCCGACAAAAAAAATTCGGTTAGGTTTTGCCAAAACGCGGTCGAACCCAAAACACGGCCGCGGAACCGAACCCAAAACCAAAACACAAAACCCGAAAAATTTCCGGCGCTCATCTCTACTAACAACTCTGAATAACCCCCCATGGTACAATATGCAGACGATTACGACGGATAATATGGGCTGCACGTATGATCATTTGATGAGACGTGCGACCCGCATCGCATCGTAATCATGCATAAAATATGCACGTTGTGCACGCAATGCGTCAATCGACGTGTCATATTGTGCATTCATACACGATATTGACCTGACGTATGACCAGCATTAGAGTAATTATTGCAGCTGTTCTGTGGGTTACAGCTCCCAGCTCAGGGTCTGCAAAAATAAAAGAGCAAAATGTATTTTGAGTGACAAGCTGCAGAGATTAACCCTTTCTGTGACTGCTGCACAGGGATCACACAACCTCTATTCATAGGGCTGAATTCAATTAGGGGAGATGTTCTCACCCCACGAGAGCAAGTATATACAGCAGTTACCATACCGTTGGACTTGCAGATATTTTCCTGCAATACACAAAGGCCCTCATTCCGAGTTGTTCGCTCGCTAGCTGCTTTTAGCAGCATTGCACACGCTAGGCCGCCGCCCTCTGGGAATGTATCTTAGCTTAGCAGAATTGCAAACGAAAGATTAGCCAAACTGCTACTAAATAATTCTGTGCAGTTTCTGAGTAGCTCCGGACCTACTCACAGATTGCGATCAGCGCAGTCCGTTTAGTTCCTGGTTTGACGTCACAAACACGCCCTGCATTTGGCCAGAAAATCCCCCGATTCTCCAGCCACTCCTGCGTTTTTACCTGACATGCCTGCGTTTTTTAGCCAATGCCGTAAAAACGCTGAGTTGCCGCCCAGAAACGCCCCTTTCCTGTCAATCATTTACCGAACAGCAGTGCGACTGAAAAGCGTCGTACAAACACCAGCAAATCTACTAAGTTTTGTGTTAAATAAGTTAGCGCATGCTCGCTGCGTACCATGCGCATTTAGCAACAAATAGCAGCATAGCGAAAATCGGCAACGAGCGAACAACTTGGAATGACCACCAATGGGGGTAATTCTGAGTTGATAGCAGCAGGAACTTTGTTAGCAGTTGGGCAAAACCATGTGCACTGCAGGGGAGGCAGATATAACATGTGCAGAGAGAGTTAGATTTGGGTGGGGTATTTTGTTTCTGTGCAGGGTAAATACTGGCTGCTCTATTTTTACACTGCAATTTAGATTGCAGATTGAACACACCACACCCAAATCTAACTCTCTCTATATCTGCCTCCCCTGCACTGCACATGGGCCCTCATTCCGAGTCGTTCGCTCGGTAATTTTCATCGCATCGCAGTGAAATTTCGCTTAGTACGCATGCGCAATATTCGCACTGCGACTGCGCCAAGTAATTTTACAATGAAGATAGTATTTTTACTCACGGCTTTTTCTTCGCTCCGGCGAACGTAGTGTGATTGACAGGAAATGGGTGTTACTGGGCGGAAACACGGCGTTTTAGGGGCGTGTGGATAAAAACGCTACCGTTTCCGGAAAAAACGCAGGAGTGGCCGGAGAAACGGGGGAGTGTCTGGGCGAACGCTGGGTGTGTTTATGACGTCAAACCAGGAACGACAAGCACTGAACTGATCGCAGATGCCGAGTAAGTCTGAAGCTACTCTGAAACTGCTAAGTAGTTTGAAATCGCAATATTGCGAATACATCGGTCGCAATTTTAAGAAGCTAAGATACACTCCCAGTAGGCGTAGGCTTAGCGTGAGCAACTCTGCTAAATTCGCCTTGCGAGCGATCAACTCGGAATGAGGGCCATGGTTTTGCCCAACTGCTAACAAAGTTCCTGTTGCGATCAACTCAGAATTACCCCCAATATACATAGAAACATAGGGGGTAATTCCAAGTTGATCGCAGCAGGAAATTTTTTAGCATTTGGGCTAAACCTTGTGCACTGCAGGGGGGGCAGATATAACATTTGCAGAGAGAGTTAGATTTGGGTGGGTTATTTTGTTTCTGTGCAGGGTAAATACTGGCTGCTTTATTTTTACACTGCAATTTAGATTGCAGATTGAACTCACCACACCCAAATCTATCCTCTCTGCACATGTTATATCTGCCCCCACTGGCGTGCGCAGCACATTTTATTAGGGGGTGCACCGTCGGAGGGGTGTGTCTAGCACCGCCTTTTGGGCGTGTTTAGCACCATCTGTTGATGGTCAACGCATATAAAATATCCACCTTTGTACCAATCCTAATAAAGCAGATACATTGTCAGATGTTGTGGTGTGCACCAAACACCCCTGATGGCACTCACTGCAATTACACTGCTCCTCCTCAGCCTGGTCTGGCTCCCCCTCTCTTTCCCCTGCAAGCTACAGCAGCTTACTTACAAGTCAGTAACTAAACTGACAGTCGCAGACTAGTACTGCTGCTGCTGGAAAAACGAGTGACGTGTCAATGCTGCTGCCATCCGCCTGCCAGTATTGAATTTGTCTTCCTAAGAGGAATGCTGGCTGCATGCTGATCCTCATCAGTGGCTGGCGTTGGCATAGAATAGAAGGAGAGAGGTGTGTATGTGGTGGGTGTGACGGGTGGGCGTGCGAGCAGCATGATGTAATCACATCACATCACGCTGTTTTTGTACATGGAGGTGGAGCTGGGAATTTGAAAGACGGTGGCAGTGGCACTCTCGATTAACCCAGGCGCCCGGTCAGTAATGCAGTCCTGACAGGGTGCAGCGCAGAGGAGACAGTAATCAGCCTGCTCTGCGATTGCTGCATCAGGCATGTGAGATCGGGGTGGCGGACATTAGGGGGTGCCTGTGCGTACCAGGCACCCCCCCTGCGCACACCTATGTCTGCCCCCCCTGCAGTGCACATGGTTTTGCCCAACTGCTAACAAAAATCCTGCTGCGATCAACTTGGAATTACCCCCATGGCATTTTACAGCAGATAAGAATCACATGCCCTATCCAGTCTGCCCTTTAGGGTTAAGCATTAGGGTTAGTTTAGGGGTCTGGGTTAGGGTCATGGTCGGCAACAGAAACCTTGAGGCCGATATCTCTGGGGCCCCCTGCAACCCCCCTTGACCACCCCCTTTTAAAGCAGAGGGCGGCTTTAAAAAAATAGTAGCGATAGATGTCAATAAGGCTTAAACACCTGCCAAGTGATTAATCAACGTTTTCTTTTTTTCAGTAAATTGTCACATATATACACTCCTAATTGTTTTATTACTTAAATTCAGCAGTTGAAGCAAACATTTTAAAAAGCAATATTGGCACTGAGGCCCAGTTTTTTGTGTCCCTTATCCTCGGGGCCCCCTTGAAGCTTAGGGCCCTGTATGTGGGTCCCCTTTGTCGTTATCCCCACCACCTTCATGTTACAAGGCCTGGACGGTAATAGAATAACAGCCAATCAGTGTTAAATGCAGCTGCCTATTACATATTCTGAGTGGCCAAATCATGATTGACGGAAGTCACAGACATATCAGGTCCACCCTGCGGCAAAGATGGTACCGATATATCATGCAGATATTTTAGTACATCTGGCTGTGTATATGGCCGACCCACTTACAGCGTAATAGGTTGGCTGCAGCAGCCGTTAAATATGACATCACAAGTGGGTGCACATTTTCAAATTGGTCTGCTGGCCAACATACAGGTTGAGTATCCCATATCCAAAATTAAAAATCTCACATTTTTGGGTCCCTAGAATCGAATATGCATACACATTACCAATAGATCAGTCAGCAAATCAGGCGTACCCAGCCACAGAGTGATGAGCCACATTATAGTGCCCACCATAATCTTGTCTCTGCCTAATAGCAGCTGGTTGGTGTTGGCACCTTGCCAATCTCACACTCTGTTACCTCTGGGCCTATAGCTATGCCTTGTCAGCCACCTCTGCCAAATCCTCTGCTCCTACCTTGTTCCCTGGATCTATGGAGCCGTCTCATCAAAGAGCAGTCACAGACAGGGCCGTCTTTTTGTATGGGCTCAATGGGCTCTTGCCCAAGGGCCCCAGGAGTATAAGGGCCCTAGGCTGATAGCTGAGGGTCTACTCTTTCCAGGGGTACCAGATTTTTGAAAATCGGCCCTGGGGAACCGGAGATATCAGACTTGAAAGCAGTGGTCCCCAACCAAGCCTGTTAATTGCACTTCCCAGCCTGATATCTTGGGTTTTGTCTGACTTAGACTATTTGTGAGGATATAAGCCAAAAGCTATGACTCTCCCCTTTTGGTGGACACTGGCAGCTTGTCTCTACTATGACCAGAACCAGAGATATCAGCCTTCATGCAGCTGGTCCCTGCTCCAGCTCCACACGCCTAATATGCAGTTTTAGATTTTCGTTGGTGAATTGCTTTGGCTCCTGAACTCTGATACCCAAATCCCCAGAACCATCTGAAAGGTGGGACTCTCTAGTTTTTTATTCCATTCAAAGCTAAGAAATATATTTTCAGAAACTTGAGATATCTGCAGTCAAGCAAGCTGCCCTCCCACCGAAAAAATATTAAGCCCACTCCACTATCCACCCCTCCCCTACGTATTAAACACCCGCTACCACTCTGGAAGTCATGTAACAGGGCCCCATCATTCAGCCCAATGCCCCCTTCTACGGTTTAGCCCCATCTGTGCAGTAAAGGAGTAATTAGCAGAAATTACTGTTCCAGGTCCTACATGCTGAGCTGAAGATAGAACACCCTCTACCGCCTGGGGGACATCAAAGCTGCGCTGATAGCACCCCCCACCTCTACCACTTGAGGATGGGTAGGGGGCCCAGTGCATTGCTGTGCCCAGGGGCCTACACTGCTGTTAAGACGGCCCTGGTCACAGAACCCCTGGCTGCCCATTTGATAGAGGAGGTCATCTCTGCTTGGCTGTCTATGCGGATGGGCTGATGCCAATGGGGTGTCCCTCACATCCAGTTTGGTCAGTGACTTAAGATTCCGGACATCAATGGCGGTTATGCTGCTATTGTGCAAGATCAGTGTCTGAAGAAGGACTAGCCCTTCAAAGACATTGTGAAGTAGTTTATAGATACCACAGCTGCCCAGGTCCAAGGTTCTCAAACAGATTAAGTTCTTGAAGGCCCCTGCTGGAAGGTGGTGCAGGGGGTTACCGGATAAGTTGAGGTGGAGTAAACCTGAAAATCTCCCAGGGAGCGGTTGTAAGAACTGGATGGAGTTAGCAGATAGGTCCAGGGACTGGAGGTTTGGAGGGACTGTATGTGGGATGTGAGTAAGTCCTTTCTGGCTGCAGTCTGCTCTGCCCTGTACAAACTAGTGATGTGCACCGGAAACTTTCGGGTTTTGTGTTTTGGTTTTGGGTTCGATTCCGCGGCCGTGTTTTGGATTCGGACGCGTTTTGGCAAAACCTCACCGAAACATTTTTGTCGGATTCGGGTGTGTTTTGGATTCGGGTGTTTTTTTCAAAAAACCCTAAAAAACAGCTTAAATCATAGAATTTGGGGGTCATTTTGATCCCATAGTATTATTAACCTCAATAACCATAATTTCCACTCATTTTCAGTCTATTCTGAACACCTCACAATATTATTTTTAGTCCTAAAATTTGCACCGAGGTCGCTGGATGGCTAAGCTAAGCGACACAAGTGGCCGACACAAACACCTGGCCCATCTAGGAGTGGCACTGTAGTGTCAGGCAGGATGGCACTTCAAAAAAATTGTCCCCAAACAGCACATGATGCAAAGAAAAAGAGAGGCGCAATGAGGTAGCTGTGTGACTAAGCTAAGCGACCCAAGTGGCCGACACAAACACCTGGCCCATCTAGGAGTGGCACTGCAGTGTCAGACAGGATGGCACTTCAAAAAAAATAGTCCCCAAACAGCACATGATGCAAAGAAAAAAAGAGGCGCACCAAGGTCGCTGTGTGACTAAGCTAAGCGACCCAAGTGGCCGACACAAACACCTGGCCCATCTAGGAGTGGCACTGCAGTGTCAGGCAGGATGGCCCTTCAAAAAAATACTCCCCAAACAGCACATGATGCAAAGAAAAAAAGAGGCGCAATGAGGTAGCTGTGTGACTAAGCTAAGCGACACAAGTGGCCGACACAAACACCTGGCCCATCTAGGAGTGGCACTGCAGTGTCAGGCAGGATGGCCCTTCAAAAAAAAACTCCCCAAACAGCACACGATGCAAAGAAAAAAAGAGGCGCAATGAGGTAGCTGTGTGACTAAGCTAAGCGACCCAAGTGGCCGACACAAACACCTGGCCCATCTAGGAGTGGCACTGCAGTGTCAGACAGGATGACACTTCAAAAAAATAGTCCCCAAACAGCACATGATGCAAAGAAAAAAAGAGGCGCAATGAGGTAGCTGTGTGACTAAGCTAAGCGACCCAAGTGGCCGACACAAACACCTGGCCCATCTAGGAGTGGCACTGCAGTGTCATACAGGATGGCACTTCAAAAAAATAGTCCCCAAACAGCACATGATGCAAAGAAAAAAAGAGGCGCACCAAGGTCGCTGTGTGACTAAGCTAAGCGACACAAGTGGCCGACACAAACACCTGGCCCATCTAGGAGTGGCACTGCAGTGTCAGGCAGGATGGCCCTTCAAAAAAATACTTCCCAAACAGCACATGATGCAAAGAAAAAAAGAGGCGCAATGAGGTAGCTGTGTGACTAAGCTAAGCGACACAAGTGGCCGACACAAACACCTGGCCCATCTAGGAGTGGCACTGCAGTGTCAGGCAGGATGGCACTTCAAAAAAATTGTCCCCAAACAGCACATGATGCAAAGAAAAAAAGAGGCGCAATGAGGTAGCTGTGTGACTAAGCTAAGCGACCCAAGTGGCCGACACAAACACCTGGCCCATCTAGGAGTGGCACTGCAGTGTCAGGCAGGATGGCCCTTCAAAAAAATACTCCCCAAACCACATGATGCAAAGAAAAAAAGAGGCGCAATGAGGTAGCTGTGTGACTAAGCTAAGCGACACAAGTGGCCGACACAAACACCTGGCCCATCTAGGAGTGGCACTGCAGTGTCAGGCAGGATGGCCCTTCAAAAAAATACTCCCCAAACAGCACATGATGCAAAGAAAAAAAGAGGCGCAATGAGGTAGCTGTGTGACTAAGCTAAGCGACCCAAGTGGCCGACACAAACACCTGGCCCATCTAGGAGTGGCACTGCAGTGTCAGACAGGATGGCCCTTCAAAAAAATACTCCCCAAACAGCACATGATGCAAAGAAAAAAAGAGGCGCAATGAGGTAGCTGTGTGACTAAGCTAAGCGACCCAAGTGGCCGACACAAACACCTGGCCCATCTAGGAGTGGCACTGCAGTGTCATACAGGATGGCACTTCAAAAAAATAGTCCCCAAACAGCACATGATGCAAAGAAAAAAAGAGGCGCACCAAGGTCGCTGTGTGACTAAGCTAAGCGACACAAGTGGCCGACACAAACACCTGGCCCATCTAGGAGTGGCACTGCAGTGTCAGGCAGGATGGCCCTTCAAAAAAATACTTCCCAAACAGCACATGATGAAAAGAAAAAAAGAGGCGCAATGAGGTAGCTGTGTGACTAAGCTAAGCAACCCAAGTGGCCGACACAAACACCTGGCCCATCTAGGAGTGGCACTGAGGTGTCAGGCAGGATGGCCCTTCAAAAAAATACTCCCCAAACAGCACATGATGCAAAGAAAAATGAAAGAAAAAAAGAGGTGCAAGATGGAATTGTCCTTGGGCCCTCCCACCCACCCTTATGTTGTATAAACAGGACATGCACACTTTAACGAACCCATCATTTCAGTGACAGGGTCTGCCACACGACTGTGACTGAAATGACTGGTTGGTTTGGGCCCCCACCAAAAAAGAAGCAATCAATCTCTCCTTGCACAAACTGGCTCTACAGAGGCAAGATGTCCACCTCATCATCATCCTCCGATTCCTCACCCCTTTCACTGTGTACATCCCCCTCCTCACAGATTATTAATTCGTCCCCACTGGAATCCACCATCTCAGGTCCCCGTGTACTTTCTGGAGGCAATTGCTGCTGGTGAATTTCTCCACGGAGGAATTGATTATAATTCATTTTAATGAACATCATCTTCTCCACATTTTCTGGAAGTAACCTCGTACGCCGATTGCTGACAAGGTGAGCGGCTGCACTAAACACTCTTTCGGAGTACACACTAGAGGGAGGGCAACTTAGGTAGAATAAAGCCAAATTGCCTCTTTTTCCTGCCAGTATACGTACGGACTGTCTGACGTGCCTACTTGGATGCGGTCACTCATATAATCCTCCACCATTCTTTCAATGTTGAGAGAATCATATGCAGTGACAGTAGACGACATGTCAGTAATCGTTGGCACTAGGTCCTTCAGTCCGGACCAGATGTCAGCACTCGCTCCAGACTGCCCTGCATCACCGCCAGCGGTTGGGCTCGGAATTCTTAGCCTTTTCCTCTTCCCCCAGTTGCGGGAGAATGTGAAGGAGGAGATGGTGACGGGTCACGTTCCGCTTGACTTGACAATTTTCTCACCAGCAGGTCTTTGAACCTCTGCAGACTTGTGTCTGCCGGAAAGAGAGATACAACGTAGGTTTTAAATCTAGGATCGAGCACGGTGGCCAAAATGTAGTGCTCTGATTTCAACAGATTGACCACCCGTGAATCCTGGTTAAGCGAATTAAGGGCTCCATCCACAAGTCCCACATGCCTAGCGGAATCGCTCTGTTTTAGCTCCTCCTTCAATATCTCCAGCTTCTTCTGCAAAAGCCTGATGAGGGGAATGACCTGACTCAGGCTGGCAGTGTCTGAACTGACTTCACGTGTGGCAAGTTCAAAAGGTTGCAGAACATTGCACAACGTTGAAATCATTCTGCACTGCGCTTGAGTCAGGTGCATTCCACCTCCTTTGCCTATATCGTGGGCAGATGTATAGGCTTGAATGGCCTTTTGCTGCTCCTCCATCCTCTGAAGCATATAGAGGGTTGAATTCCACCTCGTTACCACCTCTTGCTTCAGATGATGGCAGGGCAGGTTCAGGTATGTTTGGTGGTGCTCCAGTCTTCTGTACGCGGTGCCTGAATGCCGAAAGTGGGCCGCAATTCTTCGGGCCACTGACAGCATCTCTTGCACGCCCCTGTCGTTTTTTAAATAATTCTGCACCACCAAATTCAAGGTATGTGCAAAACATGGGACGTGCTGGAATTTGCCCAGATGTAATGCACGCACAATATTGCTGGCGTTGTCCGATGTCACAAATCCCCAGGAGAGTCCAATTGGGGTAAGCCATTCTGTGATGATCTTCCTCAGTTGCCGTAAGAGGTTTTCAGCTGTGTGCCTATTCTAGAAAGCGGTGATACAAAGCGTAGCCTGCCTAGGAACGAGTTGGCGTTTGCGAGATGCTGCTACTGGTGCCGCCGCTGCTGTTCTTGCAGCGGGAGGCAATACATCTACCCAGTGGGCTGTCACAGTCATATAGTCCTGAGTCTGCCCTGCTCCACTTGTCCACATGTCCGTGGTTAAGTGGACATTGGGTACAACTGCATTTTTTAGGACACTGGTGAGTCTTTTTCTGAGGTCTGTGTACATTTTCGGTATCGCCTGCCTAGAGAAATGGAACCTAGATGGTATTTGGTACCGGGGACACAGTATCTCAATCAAGTCTATAGTTGGCTCTGAATTAACGATGGATACCGGAACCACGTTTCTCACCGCCCAGGCTGCCAAGGCCTCAGTAATCCGCTTTACAGCAGGATGACTGCTGTGATATTTTATCTTCCTCGCAAAGGACTGTTGTACAGTCAATTGCTTACTGGAAGTAGTACAAGTGGTCTTCCGACTTCCCCTCTGGGATGCCGATCGACTCCCAGCAGCAACAACAGCAGCGCCAGCAGCAGTAGGCGTTACACTCAAGGATGCATCGGAGGAATCCCAGGCAGGAGAGGACTCGTCAGACTTGCCAGTGACATGGCCTGCAGGATTATTGGCTTTCCTGGGTAAGGAGGAAATTGACACTGAGGGAGTTGGTGGTGTGGTTTGCAGGAGCTTGGTTACAAGAGGAAGGGATTTAGTGGTCAGTCGACTGCTTCCGCTGTCACCCAAAGTTTTTGAACTTGTCACTGACTTATGATGAATGCACTGCAGGTGACGTATAAGGGAGGATGTTCCGAGGTGGTTAACGTCCTTACCCCTACTTATTACAGCTTGACAAAGGCAACACACGGCTTGACACCTGTTGTCCGCATTTGTGTTGAAATAATTCCACACCGAAGAGCTGATTTTTTTTGTATTTTGACCAGGCATGTCAATGGCCATATTCATCCCACGGACAACAGGTGTCTCCCCGGGTGCCTGACTTAAACAAACCACCTCACCATCAGAATCCTCCTTGTCAATTTCCTCCCCAGCGCCAGCAACACCCATATCCTCATCCTGGTGTACTTCAACACTGACATCTTCAATTTGACTATCAGGAACTGGACTGCGGGTGCTCCTTCCAGCACTTGCAGGGGGCGTGCAAATGGTGGAAGGCGCAGCTCTTCCCGTCCAGTGTTGGGAAGGTCAGGCATCGCAACCGACACAATTGGACTCTCCTTGGGGATTTGTGATTTCGAAGAACGCACAGTTCTTTGCTGTGCTTTTGCCAGCTTAAGTCTTTTCTTTTTTCTAGCGAGAGGATGAGTGCTTCCATCCTCATTTGAAGCTGAACCACTAGCCATGAACATAGGCCAGGGCCTCAGCCGTTCCTTGCCACTCCGTGTCGTAAATGGCATATTGGCAAGTTTACGCTTCTCCTCAGACGCTTTTAATTTTGATTTTTGGGTCATTTTACTGAACTTTTGTGTTTTGGATTTTACATTTTTTACATGCTCTCTACTATGACATTGGGCATCGGCCTTGGCAGACGACGTTGATGGCATTTCATCGTCTCAGCCATGATTAGTGGTAGCAGCTTCAGCACGAGGTGGAAGTGGATCTTGATCTTTCCCTATTTTTTTAACCTCCACATTTTTGTTCTCCATATTTTAATGTGTGGAATTATATGCCAGTATCAATAGAAATGGCCTACTACTATATATACAGCGCACAACTAAAATGCACCACAGATATACAATGTAGATGGATAGTATACTTAATGGATGACGAGTGACGACACAGAGGTAGGTACAGCAGTGGCCTACCGTACTGCTATATATAGTATACTGGTGGACACTGTCAGCAAACTGCTAAACTAGTCTAAAATGCACCACAGGTATACAATGTAGATGGATAGTATACTTAATGGATGACGAGTGACGACACAGAGGTAGGTACAGCAGTGGCCTACCGTACTGCTATATATAGTATACTGGTGGACACTGTCAGCAAACTGCTAAACTAGTCTAAAATGCACCACAGATATACAATGTAGATGGATAGTATACTTAATGGATGACGAGTGACGACACAGAGGTAGGTACAGCAGTGGCCTACCGTACTGCTATATATAGTATACTGGTGGACACTGTCAGCAAACTGCTAAACTAGTCTAAAATGCACCACAGGTATACAATGTAGATGGATAGTATACTTAATGGATGACGAGTGACGACACAGAGGTAGGTACAGCAGTGGCCTACCGTACTGCTATATATAGTATACTGGTGGACACTGTCAGCAAACTGCTAAACTAGTCTAAAATGCACCACAGGTATACAATGTAGATGGATAGTATACTTAATGGATGACGAGTGACGACACAGAGGTAGGTACAGCAGTGCACTCTGCACTGTACTCCTCCTATATAATATTAATTATACTGGTGGTCCCCAGTCCCCACAATAAAGCAGCACACTGTGAGCACAGATATGGAGTGTTTTTCAGGCAGACAACGTATACTGGTGGTCACTGTCAGCAAAACTCTGCACTGTACTCCTGCTATAGCTGCTCCCCAGTCCCCACAATTAAGCAGTGTGAGGAGCACTCAGCACAGATATATCATGCAGCACACTTAGCACAGATATGGTATGGAGCGTTTTTTTCAGGCAGAGAACGAATAAAAAAACTGGTGGTCACTTATCAGCAAAACTCTGCACTGTACTCCTAACAGCTGCTTCCCAATCCTCCCCACAATTAAGCAATAAAAAACAACCAATCAAGTCAACTGTGTTCTACAATAAACGGAGAGGACGCCAGCCACGTCCTCTCCCTATCATCTCCAATGCACGAGTGAAAATGGCGGCGACGCGCGGCTGCTTATATAGAATCTGATTCTCGCGAGAATCCGACAGCGGGATGATGACGTTCGGGCGCGCTCGGGTTAACCGAGCCATACGGGAGAATCCGAGTATGGCTCGGACCCGTGTAAAAAGGGTAAAGTTCGGGGGGGGGGGGGGGGGGGGGGAAAGTTCGGTTTCTCGGAAACCGAACCCGCTCATCACTAGTACAAACAACAACAGCGAGAGTTAGTATTTTTGTAAATCTATAGGGGAGATTTATCAAAGCTTGGAGAGATATAATGTGGAGAGAGATAAAGCATCAACCAATCAACTCCTGTGATTTGCCAAACACAGGCTGTAACATGACAGAGGGGCACAATTTCTACACTCCCCATGGGTTGGTGCGGTGGACACATAGAACAAGGTGGCGGTGGGTGGGGGCGTGGCCACGACTGGAGACACAGTAATGTGGCGGAGGGGAGGCCCAAGCCGAACGCATAGAACAAGGTGCTGATGGGGGTGTTTAGTAAACATAATTATCTTATAATGGATTGAAAATGGGGATGGAGATAAGTGTGTTTAAATAAAATAAGAGATAAAGGGCTCTATTCAGGAAAAGTCTCAATAGTGTCTCGATCATTATCGGGCAATATCGACACGGTAACATTCTTGTTTTGTTTTCTGTCATAGCTATTCAGCAATAAACTTCAAAGGAACAGTGGTTGCAGTAACACGCTGTTCCTGCGAAGGTCTAGAAGGCTTTGTTTTCCGAAATCCGCAAACAAAACCTTCTATTTCTGGTTCTGCGCATACTCAGTCATGTTCTTACTCAACAATGCGAATAGTCTTCTATTTGCATTGTTAAGTCTGCAGTGTGACAGGCGGCAATTGTAAGTCAGCTCCAGCCTCCCAAAGCTTCTAAATGTGTATATAGACTGTATACATTTATATTTATGTGGTTTATTTATACATTTTTATACATTTTATTTATAAATATATACAGACTAATATATAGCTTAAATACACATTTAAATCCACTTAGAACTTTTGGAAGGCTGGAGCTGGGCCTACAAGATGCTGCAGGGACTGATGGGAAATTTCCCTCCGTCCCCGCATTTTTTGTCAGGTTTATGGATTTTCTTTATAGAACGCCATTCTGAAATGACATTAAATAGCGTCAAATTTTATCGGGATGTTTAACATTTTCATGCTTTCTGAATAGGGTCAAACGTTAAACCACAATAGAGATCAATGGCGTGATCCCTACTGTGTGATATTCAGCGAGATGGGTCTGAATGGAGAAGGTAATTGCGTTATCTTCTTTGTTAACCCTTTGCTGAATAGTGGGGTTACTTGAAAATGCGGAAACACTCGTTTTAGAGAGCAGCAACAAAGTATCTGACATACGATGCTGCACTGCAGGTGGGGCAGATGTAAGATAAGACTTTATTAAGCATCCCCTAAATCAGTGATTCCCAAACTTGGTCCTCAAGTACTCCCAACAGTTCATGTTTTCCAGATCTCCTCACAGGATTACAAGTGAAATAATTTGCTCCACCTGTGGGTCTTTTAAAATGTGTCAGTGAGTAATGAATACACCTGTTCAACTGCTAGGTGACCTGGAAAACATGAACTGTTGGGGGTACTTGAGACCAGAGTTTGGGAACCACTGCCCTAAAACTTAGGTGTCCCCGTTGTCCTATAAAAATGTCAGGTTCAATTTATATGTAAAATTAAAATAAAAGTGGTCACAAAGTTTAACATTTCGGTAACGCGGGTGTAATAGCCGCTCTTCAGCGGTCTCGGTCATTATTAGGGCGGCTTTACCCCTATATTATAGTTTCTTTTTTTAACCAATATCACTGAAAGCACAAATCATGGAGAAGCGTATTAGAGATTGATGTCGTGGAGACACAGTTACACCCTTTACATGCCATGGCCCGGCCACTGTGATGTCAAAAATTCATCAATGAATTGTGATGTCATAAGTCTTCATGCTTCCAGCTGCTTCCAGGCTGCAACAGGCCATTACCTCCCGGAACAGCTAGAAGAACAGACTTGTCGTGGTACGTGAGATTTCCTTGGCTTTATATTTCTAGGGAGTACATATGATATTGCTTCCCATTTATAGTACAACTATGCAGAAACTAATAGCAGTATAATAATTATCAGAATACACCTGTATTCAATAATAAATAGCAGCAGCAAAGTATATGTCAGGCGTGAGCAAGTAAGACAATTACATACAGGCAGGTTCTCAAATTAACACCTAGATAATAATCGCACATCACCTGTCCCTGTTACTGTTTTACATTTCTCCACCAGATTTATTATTATGTATATATAATATGTAGGCTAATAGTAATAATCTGTATATATATATTTTATAGGTTACTAATTTTTATTATATTTGCACTCAACAGCTCAACAATGTCAGGAATAATGAACATAATGATAAGATGTGCCAGGAGATTAGATGATGGCCTGACCAGTAAGTACAGTAGATAAAGCAGTGAAATGATATAAACCCTCTCACTGATTACACATTATACACCTTTGGGGAATCTTACAGTCAGGATACTGAATACAAGGACGGAACTACCATAGGCTATGGGGGTGCAGCACACACCTGAGGGGGACCGATCTTCCCTGTTATAGGTCTCTGTGTTATATAGATTATACATCACTTGGCGGTACATAAGGGACATTATATACAGTTGCTGCGGGGCCCACACATACCTAGTGATGCCCTGACTCAGTATATTTTGGTTTGCTCCCAAAATCTCTTCACCTAAATCAAACACCTTCTCTAAAGTAGAGCAAATTGGGACTGATGCATAATATACTATGAATGTATGTGCCCGGTGGCTGCAGGTACATGTAACACTAATCACTGTACACAGTCATGTCAGTTCCTGATCCTGCACTTGGGAGTAATAAGTAACGTGATCAGCCATGGGGCCCACACCGGCCATAAGTTGTGCAGCAATGATCAGTGTAGCAGTGGGGAGTATCTGCATTGGGAGAGCGGTCAGTCACAGCCATGGAGCCCTACACCGGCCATAAGTTGTGCAGCAATGATCAGTGTAGCAGTGGGGAGTATCTGCATTGGGAGAGCGGTCAGTCACAGCCATGGAGCCCCACACCAGCCATAAGTTGTGCAGCAATGATCAGTGTAGCAGTGGGGGGTATCTGCATTGGGAGATGGGTCAGTTAAAGCCATGGGGCCCCACACCGGCCATAAGTTGTGCAGCAATGATCAGTGTAGCAGTGGGGGAGTATCTGCATTGGGAGAGCGGTCAGTCACAGCCATGGAGCCCTACACCGGCCATAAGTTGTGCAGCAATGATCAGTGTAGCAGTGGTGAGTATCTGCATTGGGAGAGCGGTCAGTCACAGCCATGGAGCCCCACACCAGCCATAAGTTGTGCAGCAATGATCAGTGTAGCAGTGGGGAGTATCTGCATTGGGAGAGCGTCAGTCAGAGCCATGGAGCCCACACCGGCCATAAGTTGTGCAGCAATGATCAGTGTAGCAGTGGGGAGTATCTGCATTGGGAGAGCGTCAGTCAGAGCCATGGAGCCCACACCGGCCATAAGTTGTGCAGCAATGATCAGTGTAGCAGTGGGGGGTATCTGCATTGGGAGATGGGTCAGTTAAAGCCATGGGGCCCCACACCGGCCATAAGTTGTGCAGCAATGATCAGTGTAGCAGTGGGGGAGTATCTGCATTGGGAGAGCGTCAGTCACAGCCATGGAGCCCACACCGGCCATAAGTTGTGCAGCAATGATCAGTGTAGCAGTGGGGAGTATCTGCATTGGGAGAGCGGTCAGTCACAGCCATGGGGCCCACACCGGCCATAAGTTGTGCAGCAATGATCAGTGTAGCAGTGGGGAGTATCTGCATTGGGAGAGCGGTCAGTCACAGCCATGGAGCCCACACCAGCCATAAGCTGTGCAGCAATGATCAGTGTAGCAGTGGGGAGTATCTGCATTGGGAGAGCGGTCAGACACAGCCATGGAGCCCACACCAGCCATAAGCTGTGCAGCAATGATCAGTGTAGCAGTGGGGGAGTAACTGCATTGGGAGAGCGGTCAGTCACAGCCATGGAGCCCCACACCGGCCATAAGTTGTGCAGCAATGATCAGTGTAGCAGTGGGGAGTATCTGCATTGGGAGAGCGGTCAGTCAGAGCGTTGTATAAAGCACTTGCGCTCAGGCATTGTGGGTCTCCAGGAATCGTTATACTGATGCCAGCACTTATATTATGGTTACAGAGATCTCCACATAGCTGTTATATGCTAAACATTTTAAGTTGAATTCAGCAGGTAATTGAATCCCCCCATAGTGTGTAATATACAGTGTAGTACAGTATTTGGAAACATTGTACAGCCACAATGCCCATCAATGGGCAGCTGCAGAATCCAAAACACTAGTGTGACTGTTGTTTTGTATTTTCTTTACAGTCATTGAAAATAACATTCTTAGAGTTGTGGACGTCTATGAGATGGCAAGAGTAAGTGAATAAAACATCTGTACGTCAGTCTAGGGCATATGGGGGAGACTAAGCCGTATGGCTCTGGCATATAACAGTTGGGCAGAACGGATGGTATAATGGTTAGAATTGCTGCCTCACAGCACTGAGGTAATGGGTCAATTCCCATCACAGCCCTAACTGGGGTGGTCTTCAGTATGCCGAATGTCGGGATCCTGGCGCACAGTATACCGGCGCCGGAATCCCAACACCTGGCATACCGACAGATATTCTCCCTCGTGGCGAGCGCAAGGGGCTCATTTGCACTCGCCACGATATCGGTATGCCGGCGGTCGGGCTCTCGGTGCCGGTATGCTGGTCGCCGGGAGCCCAGCCGCCGGCATACCATACTACACCCCCCTAACTGAGTTTGTATATCCTCCCCGTGCTTGTGTGGGCTTCCTCCGGGTAGTCCAGTTTCCTCCCACAATCTGGTTAACTGGCTCCCATCAATATAGTGTGTGTGTATACATGTATTTAGGACAGGCTAGATGGGCCAAGTGGTTCTTATCTGCTGTCAAAATGCTCTGATTCTATCAGTTATTAATGTTTGGTGGTTGGGTCTGTGCTAAATATAATGTCACCTCTTAAGACAAATTAATATTATCACCATCATCAAGTTACCCCAACAGTAATTGCTGCAATGTGCACACAGCATAGAGACTGATAACCTGTCCTCCCGCATCACAGCAGCAAGACACGCCCCTGGGAAACGCTGTCTTACATTACTGGGCCTCAATCAGGTGCGGTTACACCTACGTCCATCGTTGCAAAGCACCGATTTTCAGTACTTACCACATGAGCAGGACCCGTTCTGAGCATCGCAAATGTGTCCCGCAACATAGGAAGCAGAGCTGCAGCAGCCTGTCAGTGACTGACAGTCTGCTGCCATCCCTGGGGCGGGGCGGGAGGCAGCGACGGACTCTATTTGTGAATACAGAGATGTTGGCACCATTTAGGGGGTGAGAAGAGGCCAGGGATCTCTGACCCCTACAAGCCGCCTGATGGTGGGAGAGAGATCTGATGCTGCGTCCTAGGACACAGGTCGGGTCACTACTGTAGCAGGAGGCATCTGCTTGTAACAGACGCCTCCTGCCTCATCACCATACAGCGGTGTCACTGCTGCTTCCAAGGAAGTGATAGCAGCTCCAGCCACACCTGAGTGACCCCTTTCTGTTTTCATTTTATCCATAAATGACATGAGGAGACATTTACAGCTGTGCCCTCATACATCACTGCGGCCGCACCAAACAGCCCTTCTCTGTATGCCAGGTCCTGTGAGACGCTGCTTGCGCTATCGTTTTCTGCCCCGATAATGCATCATAGTCACAATGCTATGTGACTAGGATGCATCAGGAGACTGCGCTGATTTATTTGATATGTGGCACTTGTATGTATGTATATCTTGTGTGTGACTGAGGGGGTAATTCAGATCTGATCAATCATTTACTCTGACATGCAAGGGGAAGGGACGCCCAGCACAGGGATAGTCCACCACGTTCTAATGCCGTTGTCACGCCCCCTCCTGCCCCGCGACCGTCTCTGCCTGTCAATCAGGCAGAGGCGATCGCAGCCCAGAGATGCTGTTAGCACGTCACTGGGCCTCATGGGGTGCGCACAAAGGGATTCAGACTGCGATCGCTGCCGCAATCCAATCTGAATCACCCCGAGTCAAAATCTGTGTAGGAAATGCTAGTATGCAGCGGCCGCTGCTTTATTCCACGCCAAGTTCTGTTGTGCTTCATATACAGACTAAGTCGCACATATGTAACATGTGCAGAGAGAGTTAGATTTGGGTGGGGTGTGCTCAAACTGAAATCTAAATTGGAGTGTAAAAATAAAGCAGCCAGTATTTACCCTGCACAGAAACAATATAACCCACCCAAATCTAACTCTCTGCACATGTTATATCTGCCCCTCCTGCAGTGCACATGGGGAGTAACTCAGACTGGATTGCTGCAGCGGCAGTGATCGCAGTCTGAATTATTTTGTGGAGTGTGCACCCCGGGAGACCAGTGACATGCTATCAGCATCTCTGGGCTGCAATTGCCTCTGCCTGATTGACAGGCAGAGGCAGTCGCGGGGCGGGAGGGGGCTTGTTAATGGCGTTAGAACGCCATTGGTGGGGCACGGTACGGACAACGGAGGCGTTTCCGGACAGTTGGGGGTGGGCCGCGGTGGCTGCGTGATGTCATACGCATCCGCTGTGACCCGGGATGTGGCGTGTAGCTCCCTGCCAGCCCATAGGTGTCTATATTGTGAGATTTCCTAAGCTCCGGAATGGGAAGCATTCTGGAGCTCAGCCCCGTTAGTGAACGCCATCTTGTTTTATCAACATTATGAATGTCGGCATTGTAACTACATCCCTATCTATCCTTGCGCTATATAATCAGCTATGTCCTGTCCTGAGGCAGATATATGCAGCGGAGAACAGAGGGGAAGGAGTCTGGACCATGGGGGCAGAGAGAGGGATGCAGGAATCACAAACATATACAATCGTCAGCTCATTCTCCCAATATCGGGTGAGCGACCATTGATTGTATAGGTGTGTATTCTGTACCGATGCAGGAGAATTACCCGATAAACAGCTGATAACACTCCTACAATGGTCGGGACCAGGAGGTCGCATCTTATGTGCTGCACACGTGACCTCCTGATCCCCATAGAGGAGCCGCTATCTCCACTTCCCTCACAGGAGGTCACAGGGGTCATAGCTGGCTGATTGGGAGCATTTTACCTGATCATCCAGGGATCACGCAGGTGTGTACCCAGCATTAGCGGCCACTGTGTCTGATATACCAGTGTATGTAATGACAGAATAGTGTTTGGATTCCCGTTACATTAGCCGCCACTGACACCCCCACCTCTGCTTACCCTAGTCTGCTGATGGATATCTGTAACCTTTATGGTCATCTTGTTATCTTCTGAATGAAATGTAATAAACCTGTAACATTTAGTAACTAGCTTCTATTGGTGGTTACTCGCTATAATCCTCCTAAACGTATTGTATTTTCTTCCCTGTACCACAGAAAGCGCGGAGGCCAAGGCAGAGGGCATCTAAAAAGTAAGTGACTTTCATAGCTGCCGATATAACTCTTGCCCACTCACTCATCCTTTCCCATCTTGACTACTGCAACCATCTCCTTACAGGCCTCCCTCACTCCCATCTGGCTTCCCTTCAATCCGCTACAGCTAGACTTGTCTCGCTGCTCCACATTGCCCCCCTCCCCCCACCAAGACTTCACCTACAGAATACTCAAACTCTCACCCCCACATACAAGGCCCACTCCAACTGCGCTGCTCGGCTCCCTATGGGCGGGATTTACTAACCTCCTCCGCTGCGGTATTTGGCTTTTCTCTGTGCTCCCTGTGTTTTCTCCGTGGTTACTGGTCTGGTCTCCTCTCCGCTGCCCGGCACTACCCGTTGCGCAGCGCTGACCAAGCGCTATGGAGAGCGCAGGACTCATGGCCGTGGCAGTGATGAGGCGGACCGCAGTGAGAGGGGGAAAAAAACGGGGAGCATGAGGAAGCAACGGGTAGCACCGGGCAGCGGAGAGGAGACCAGTAACCGCGGAGAAAACACGGAGCGCAGAGAAAAGCCAGATACCACAGCGGAGGAGTTTAGTACATCCCGCCCTATATCTCCAACCTTATCTTCATACATACTCCCTCCCGCCTTTTCTCAGTTGTTTATGGCCTTCTACACTGTCTGCGTTGTGAATATGAGTCTCTATACCTTTGTCACTTACAAGGTTTCTCTTCTCTTTATAGGAACACGATGTCCTGGGATTCGAATGTCCCTTATGGAAAACTCCGATAGACATCTAGGAGTATGGGTGTGACCTCTGCGCTGGTGTGGGTATTTGTATAACATCAATGTAAGCTGCTGCCTAATCCATGTAGAGTCAATGGGGGGTAATGGTGAGGTCAGCTGTGATCACGCAGTAATCCTCTTGTCTCTAGGAGAGTGTGGCAGACTGGAGGAAGTGTAGGTACTTACCCTAGGTGTAGCTGTGGGGAATCACCTAAGATATCAGGTAATTCCCCACAGCTACACCTAGGGTAAGTACCTACACTTCCTCCAGTCTGCCAGAATTTTTTCATCTTCTCCTAGGGTCAGGAGGACTACCGCGTGATCACAGCTGACCTCCACACAAGACTAAATACATCACATGGATTATAACATCTAAGGCAGCAGCTATACCCACACCAGTGCAGACAGTCACACCCATGGGGGGGGACTTACCACCTACTCCCCCCCCCCCCCACCTGCATTAAAAAAAAAAAAAAAAAAAACTTCTGCTCATTAAATGAATAAGTGCTGTAAGTCTTTTGTTGAAACGCATTTCACACAGTTAGAGAGTACATACTGACTTCAGGGATATAATGTTATCTTGGTATGTGTAGCCGCCGAGCCGGTGATTGGGATGAAAGTGGAAATGACTGGTTAGGCCGCAGCTTAGAGCGGGCGTGTGTAAAGGGGAGTGGGGGAGAAAATGTGGGAGCAATGGAAATGTGGAATAAGAAATATTGTAGTATCTGTCGTTACTATTTCTCAATGAGATGAAGTATATAGGTATGTGTAGTATGAAGGGGATGTCTAATGGGTGGGTGGTCTAGGGGGTTGAGGGGGAGGGAATGTTTACATTAATCTCTATACAAGCATTCGCCAATTGTACCTCACGGTATACAATAAAGTATTTTTATTTTTGACCGAGCACAAAGACAAAATGGCTGCACATATGCAAAGGGTCAGCTGGGTCCAAACCCAGAAGTAAAGTGATCACTTTTCCTTTTCAGCCCCTCTGGTACAGCCTCTTTTTTCGGAGCCTCTGTCCTGGCATGTTTGTACTAATAAAGCATTGAGAATGGAGGCTAGCAAAAATCACTGCTTAGTAAATCTAGTCTCTCTGAGCAATCTGTGGCTACAAAGCTGCCTATATTGGTTGGTTTGGATTTCTTATAATTTCTTATGATCTAAAATGCTAACTTTGATAAAATTAAGGGAAATGTTTATTAAAGTATATTTGCAGGTTATACCCCTAAAACACCAGTGTTCAGAGGGGGGAGGTTATGCAAATATTAAGCATCCCCAGGTTAAAAAGGAGTGACCTTCCATTCCAACAGCAAAGCAGCTCCCATAAGTTTCTAATGGGGCTGCTATGCAGTCAGATTCACCAAGCTCCAGAATGGCATTAGTCCCAAGCAGCCTATGAGATACGGATTTACAAGATGTTAGGCCCCAGAGAACATGGCCAAAGCTTGGTTAAATATTCACCAGCAGTTTCCCAGAGACGTTATTGCTCAGAATATTGAGTTTCTCCATTAAATTATGAATAGACCTCACATCTGTACTGGATTTCCAAGCAAATTCCCAACTTCTGCCCCAGATGCCAGTAACACAATGTACTTTCCTATATAGCAGTGACGTGCGGTGGGGTGAGGCAGGTGAGGCAGAGCCTTTCCTGTCATACTTACGTTTAAACCAGTGTTTTGACTGAATAAAGTATATGAAAAATACTAATAATTTGATTGAAATATCTTCTTTGCATTATTCTAACAATTTTTATAGCCCAAACTCTGGAGTAAAAAGTCTATGGCAGGTGAGGCAGTGCCTCACCTGTGTATCCTTTCCACACATCTCTAATCAAAACTCACCAAATTTCCAGAAGTTTATACTGCTGCACCTGTGTATAATGCCCAGATGTACCCTTTGGCTCATATATTGCATGCAAATCTGGTTTTGGGGTTATCTGGTTACAGGTGAAATCAAACATTCAGTGGCTCTTATGGATCCATCATCTTGTGGACACATCACATAGGTGTACCTAACGCCTCCTTAACTAAAATACTTTAGGTTCCTGATATAGGTGGTCATTCCGAGTTGTTTGCTCGGTAAAGTTTTTCGCATCGCAGCGATTTTCCGCTTAGTGCGCATGCGCAATGTCCGCAGTGCGACTGCGCCAAGTAAATTTGCTATGCAGTTAGGTATTTTACTCACGGTTTTTTCTTCGTTCTGCTGATCGTAATGTGATTGACAGGAAGTGGGTGTTTGTGGGCGGAAACAGGCCGTTTTATGGGCGTGTGGGAAAAAACGCTACCGTTTCTGGGAAAAACGCGGGAGTAGCTGGAGAAACGGAGGAGTGTCTGGGTGAACGCTGGGTGTGTTTGTGACGTCAAACCAGGAACGACAAGCACTGAACTGATCGCACTGGCAGAATAAGTCTCGAGCTACTCAGAAACTGCACAGAGAAGTCTTTTCGCAATATTGCGAATCTTTCGTTCGCAATTTTAAGAAGCTAAGATTCACTCCCAGTAGGCGGCGGCTTAGCATGTGTAAAGCTGCTAAAAGCAGCTTGCGAGCGAACAACTCAGAATGAGGGCCATAGGATCTGTCACCTATTGCCTCTCAGAATAGTTCATCATCAGCCTTTGTTACCACATGATGGGGCAGATTTCATGGACCGTGTATTGATGGTCGCCCATCTGTGAGTTTCCGCAAATGCCGCTACAATCTCCTTCCCTTGTGTACAACCGTGTGGCCCAATATGCAGGGACTGAGCTGCTCCCACCTGCTATGGCTGGTGCAAGTTCTCCATCTAACCATGGCCTCCTATGCTTGTGGCTGACATGACTGCGACACTCCCATAACCTGCCCACTGAACGGGCCGCTTCTGTGTGCACTACTCTCCCTCTCCCAATCACCGCCCAGGAACGTCCATCACTGTTCCGCTCAGAGCCGGCCCTAATCAATAGGATGCCCTAGGCAAGATTTTGGCTGGTGCCCCATAGCATCACCGCTAGTACCTTCTCTGACCCTGCACCCCTTTTCCAAGCACCATCACCCTTCACCCATAGCAGTCCTCATTTTGGTGCTTCTATTTTAAATAAATATGAACAGTGAGCACATTTGGCTCACAGCTCAAAAAGGGGCGTGTTCTTGCTGGGAAGGGGGTTGGCCACACAATCGTACCCCCAATTCAAATTAGGCCACACAGTAGTGAAACTTTATTCACATTTTATCATGTGATAGTGTTCCTTATTCACGTTACATCACACAGTAGTACCACTTTACCTTATATACGTTATTCCTCACAGTAGTGCCTCTTATTCACATTACATCACACTGAATTGCTCCTTATTCACATTACACCACGCCATATTGCTCTTAATTCACATTAGATCACACAGTAGTGCCCTTTCTATACGTTACGTCACACAGTAGAGCACCTATACACATAATGCCACACATTAGTAATGCACCTATACACATAATACCACACAGTAATGTCCGCTACACATATGACACACATTATTAATGTCATTATAAACATAATGGTTGGATACAGATGTGTCATCATACATTCTGCCTCAACACACTATACAGCAGATGCCTAGCGCAAGTCAGCTGGCAGCTCCCAGCCAGCTATGCTAATGTCGGGCTCCTTTTTTGATGAAAATGAGTCTTATTTGCTTTACTACGTGGCTAGGATGCACAAGCAGTTTCTGCTGATTAAAATTATATGCAGCATGCCTATATTTTGTGTGCGACTGTGGCTGTATCTGCATATGTTTCTATTTTACAGTGGTTTCCAGGAACATACTGTAATGTAGCATTTCGTATGCAGATACAGCCGCAATCACATAGAATACAGGCATGCTGCATATCATTTTAATCAGCAGAAGCTGTTTGTGCCCCTAGGCATACCAAATGCCCAAGGCATTTGCCTAGTTTGCCTATGCTTAGGGCTGGCTCTGGTTTCCGCTATATATCGATACCATTTGGCTGGAACGCAACATCACCTTTGTGCGTACCACTCTGGAGGTAATTCAGATCTGATAGTAGATGTGCTAAATTTAGCACATCCACGATCAGTTACTCTGACATGCGGGGGTATGCCCAGCCCAAGGCTAGTTCGCTGGCAGGCGGCTACCCGCCACATCCCAGGTTGCAGCGGCTGTGTGTGACGTCACGCAGCTGCAGCAGCCCGCCCCCACAGCAGTGGGGTATGACCAGCACAGGGCCAGTTCGCTGGTAGGTGGCTACCCGCCAAGTCCCAGGTTGCAGCGGCTGCATGTGACATCACGCAGCTGCTGTGGCCCGCCCCCACAGCGGTCTGGACACGTCTGCATTGTCCAGACTGTGACCCCCCAATGGCATTCTAACACCGTTGGTTTGCCCCCTCCCGCACCATGACCGCCACTGCCTGTCAATCAGGCAGAGGCGATTGCAGCCCCGAGATGCTTTTAGTATCTCACTGGGCCTCCCCAAAGGGCTTCAGACTGCGATTGCTGCTGCAGCGATCCAGTCTAATTAGGCCCTCTGTCCGCACCATAGGGGTTTTCTACGTAGTTGCAAATAATCGTTCAGCTACAGGAACATCGGCTGCGTATGGCTCAGAACCCGGCCCAATGTCTCCTTGCATCATCATATTAGGGGCTGTTTCTGAGAGCTGCTGCACAAGCAAAAGTCGCTGTAACCTGCAGCAGCCAAATGTATTTAAGCTGTCATTTATTTCCTGCACATATCACACAACAAAAGAAGCCATCTGATTGGCTGCTGTGTTTTACAGCACCGCGTTCTGTTCTTAGGAATGTCATTAGTAATCATTGCGGTCTTCAGTCCTGATCCCTGTCATCTCCTGAGCTGTATAGTGAACAGGTCCTACCTGACTGCTGAATGCACAGTGGGAAGCAGCGACTGGTGAGAAGAGAAGAGCCACGTACAGGAGGAGCTTCATGGTGATTCACGCAGCAGCTGGAAAGAAACAATTGAAGAACATTTTTCTCCTCCTAAAATGGCTTTGTCCTCAAAGATGTCAGAAAGCCATTGCCTGTATTTCTGAAGACTGAAAAAGCGCATCATAATCATAGGTACATAATATATAAAAGAAATCAGTACATTTGTGTGACATTTTTAGAGCATACAATTGAGTAAAGATCAATTTTAGATCGATATAAAATCAGTCAACATCAACAGTATTTCAGGGTAAATATTCTGTGGTATATTTAATTACTAAAGGTCAATTTTGGTCGATTTGGGGTTTTGGGTGTATTTTTAGTTGATTTTCATTCAATTTTGCAAATCAGACTATAAAATCAGCTATAAAACCAAATATTGACCAAATATCGTCACTTTTAAACATAGAAACATAGAATGTGACAGCAGATAAGAACCACTTGGCCCATCTAGTCTGCCCCTTTTTTTTGTACCATATTTTTATCTGAAACCTTTGTCGAAGTTGAAAATATTATAGTCACACGCATCACGTGCAAACACCACACAGAGTGGCCTCCGTGCGGGTGCTTGTTATGCCGTGCGTGCGCATACTCGCACGTTGCGTATATTGGCTCACGTGGTCATGCGTATTAGTGCGTGGTATGAGTAAATACGGTAGCATCCGCATCCGCATGGAAAAGCCACAAAGAAATAACTGATATTTAATCCACATAGTGCATAATTTGCACATACAGATGTATCCACATTTATCTTGACGGTTAATAGGATTAACTGTGACTGGCCAGTCAGACTTAATCCCCTGCTGTAATGACTTAATCCCCTGCTGTATAGTTCTCTGTATTGTATTGCATTGCATTTAAAAACAATAGCTGAAGGGTTTATGCTAAGAAGTCATGTTGTGACTAGGCACAGAAAACTACTCAAGATAACGGTGGATACATCTGTAGCCTACATGCACCACACCAGCAAGTTACATTTACTTTAGAAATGAAACAATAGAGGGATTCAACTTTCCAGTATATGAGGGGACAGAATTAGGTTAGGAGGTGGTGTTTGGTATCCAGTTGTACAGTATTTCAAAGGCAATATTCCGAAGGCAGTTTGCAGAAAGTAGCACGCTCCTTATTAATATCACACTGTATGTACTGTACTCTTGATATTCGGCGGGAACCCAGTGGAAGACATCTGCAAGTACACCTGGACTAAACATCGCCCACCTGTTCAAACCAACCTATGACCCCTCATGTACTGTAAATGATCAGCTCTTTGACCTATGAAAGAAGAGATTACAGTTTCCTTTGTTTCATGCTTTGGACCATAGTATAAAACCAAGCCTCCTGGCCGGCCTCCGGTTATTCTCTGAAGGTCATCTATCCAGATTGATTGAGGACCGGACCGGGTTGCACAGGCGAACATACGTATGTATCGATTGCTTGTAGCCTTTTCTCTTATGTGATTGTATTTCTGTTGTACCCCCTTTTGAGTAAATATTTGTTGCTGGGTTGGACCCCAACATTACATAACAACTGGTGTCGCATTGCTTTCCTGTTAGGGGTTATAAAGTATATTCCGCCGCACATGTAGCTACTTTGTGCTTACAGCGTGACGGTGTGCTTACGCAATGTGTACGCATTTCATAGGGGTTTCACACACACGCTTAGAGGGTTGCAGCAGCCTGAACATTACTGTATTTAAGGTATTTGCTGTTTTCTTCCTGTAAGTTAATTGAACTTAACAATTGGGAGCTCTGTCCAGTTCATCTCACACTCACAGACTAGCAGGCCATAAACAGACTTTGATCTACCAACAAAGGGTGGAGACGCATCTTAAGTAACCTTGCTTTGTTGCTTTGTGTTTGAAACTCTCTTTTGTGTTGTTAGACCACGTCTGTTCTGTAGTCTTAGAGGTGCTGGTGTATCCCAAAGAACAAACAGGAAAAATAAAAAAAAGCTGTTTATTATCTGTGTGTAATTTTGGCGCGAAAGCGTACACAAAGCATACCGATACTTTGCATGCATTCTCACATATTGTTGCAATAGGTTATTACAGTCATTATAGATCTGTGTGAAATTGGATACATTTGTTTGCTATATATATATTTGAAATAGTGTGTTAAGGGAATAATTGTAAAACACGAAACGCAGTTCCGGTCTAAAACGTTTAGGTTTACACTCAAAAATAGGATTTTAATCCCTACCGGTAAATCCTTTTCTCTTAGTCCGTAGAGGATGCTGGGGACTCCGTAAGGACCATGGGGTATAGATGGGATCCGCAGGAGACATGGGCACACTATAAGACTTTCAATGGGTGTGAACTGGCTCCTCCCTCTATGCCCCTCCTCCAGACCTCAGTAAGGGTTGAGTGCGTACAACTCCGCAGCACCGATTGAGCAAACATGAAGGTCCCCATCAGCCCAGGTATCAAACTTGTATAGCTTAGCCAAAGCGTTTGAACCCAACCAAGTATCCGCTCGGGAAAGGTGAACCGGCGAGACTCCTCGGGCCTCCGCCCAAGCAGACCCCATCTACTTAGTAGAATAGATCACCACCGACTTCGGTAACGGCAATCCAGTCGTAGAACAAGCACACCGAATCGTATCACATACTCAGCTTGTAACAGACTGCAGAAACGCAGGCGCCCCAAACACGCTGGGGTATACCGGACAATCCGAGCCTCTGATTCCCCAATCTGAGCCAATTGGCGACAGAAATAATCAAAGCCCTGACTACTTTGAAAGACCTTGAATCATTCAATGCTTAAGCAACCACAGGCATCAAACAAGCAGGATTCTGCGAAACACTGAAACCACTTTTGGCAGAACTATTATCCGAGTTCTCAAACCACTCTATCCACACTGGAAGATCAAACAGGGCTCTTGTGAAAGCCAACTGCTACTTCTGACATCCGCCCAGCGGATGCCAACTCCAAAAATATGACCACTCTCCAAGAGAGAAATATTAACACAACCTTTCATAAGGTTCCCATCAGTGTGACACAAGAAAATGCAACACTACGTCACGGTCCCATGGTGCCAATGGGAGCACAAATGGAGGTTGGATGTGCAGTACTCTTTCACGAAGGACCGAACTTCCGGAAAGGTTGGCAAATCTTTCTTGAAAGAAAATTTATAAGGCCAAAAACCGCACTTAACTTGAGCCTAACTTTAGGCCTACACCCACGCCTGCTTATGTGACCCAGAGGGGTCGCCTGCGGATGGAAGAACAGAGCCCTGAAAAATCACATCTTGCACAGATTTTCACCAGCACTCAGCATGAGATTCAGACTTATCTAATCTCCTATTGATATGATGCATACTATCACGTATTTCTTTCACCCATGCAGGCTCTTGGTGTGCCGGCAGCGCCACCACATTACACCTCTATGTCCCTAAAATGCCTTCCTCCGGGGAGGAAGTCTCTGCCTCAGACATGTCACCCACGTGTACAACACACTCTCACAGACACACTGGGACTTATAGGGGACATACCCACAGTAAAATCTGTCAGAGGGACACAGTTTAGGAGCAGCCAGTTCACAACCCAGCGCCAAAGAAAAAATCCCTGTGCCGCGTACTTTGTACACAGAGACAAAATCCCTGTGTCGCTTACTCCGTACACAGAAACCTTTAAGCGCTATTGTATTATGAACAATATGATTTAGCACCCAGGCCCCCCCTTTTTTCACCCTGGTACTTGTTTAGAAGTGGAGGAGGACCAGCGTCTACTCTGCAGTCTATGAATGAGAGAAAATGGTGCCGAACAGTGTGCTGGCTGCCTGAGGAGGAAGCTCCGCCCCCGCAATGGCGCGTTTCTCCTTAGAGATTTTTCACATAATATGTATACTGGCGGGGGTAGGGCTGTGCCTCTGCATCTTATGCCCCCTTTTATCCAGTTTACGAGGTTATTTGCTACCCAGGGCGCCCCCCCTCCCCCAGCGCCCTGCACCCTGCAGTGCCTGTGTATATGTGGGCAGCAATGGCGCGCTGCGCTCCCGCCAGCCGCGCTGTACCTCAGCCGTCACTTTACTTGATTGAAGATCTATCTTCTTACACTCACCTGTCTTCTGACTTCTGGCTCTGTGAGGGGAGTGACAGCGTGCTGTGGGAGTGAGCATCTAGACACGGCTAGCGTTCAGTTCCCTTCAGGAGCTAATGGTGTCCTGTCAGCCAGAAGCAGAGCCATGAAACTCTTCAGGAAGTTGGTTCCTACTTCTGCCCCCTCAGTCCCACGAATCAGGGAGACTGTTGCCAGCAGTTCTCCCTGAAAAAAGCAAACCTAACATAAGTCTTTTCAGAGAAACTCAGTAGAGCTCCTGAGAGTGCATCCAGTCTGCCTGGGCACATTTCTAAAACTGAGGTCTGGAGGAGGGGCATAGAGGGAGGAGCCAGTTCACACCCATTGAAAAGTCTTAAGAGTGCCCATGGCTCCTGCAGAACCGTGTATACCCCATGGTCATGAAATGGACCCCAGCATCCTCTAGGACGTATGAGAAAAAACAAACTCTAAAATAAACTTTTACTAGAAAAGCTCATGTCACAACTGAGGGCCTGAGCTGACGGGAGGCAGCCTCAGTTGTAGGGGCTGAGATGTACCGGAACCTGGGAGGTTGTATCAGACCCCTGGACATGTAAGTAACATGAATAATAACTGCCCGAAGGCGTGACCACGACAACTTAGATAAAAGTCAATGATGTTTATTATGACAACTCCGCAACACAGCAGCAGTAAAAGAAAACGTAAAAGTCAGCAAATAATAAATACAGTTCCTGGGTACTACAGGATGGCAGGAGCCACAGGGCACTGGTAGTGTGAGATAGTTCTTATGATCTTCTAGATGGAAAGTCCTTACCAGGCCCGACTGTAGCAATGGAGATAACCCAGGATTGTGCCAGCTGGTGTTCCAGGAAAAGCTGGGTTGCTGAAGGTAAAACAGCTGCTGTGGATACTGGCTGGAACCAGACTGTTGTTAGCACGGAGTGGATACTGGCTGGAACCAGTTAAATAATAAATGAACTTGGGAGCGATGAAATATAACTGAAATGTAGAACTTGAGAGCGGAGAAATAATAATACCGGTGGAGAGTGGTAAAGTGTAGAAAGGACACCGGCCCTTTAAGGGAAGCTGTACTCTGCTGGAAGCTGAGCTGGAAGCAGGTAATGTTGTAGCTGGAAACAGATGAATCCACAATGGATTGGAGAGTCAGGCTACACCGCAGGTGGAATGCTGGTGCGGGTCTCTATGGTGGAAGTCTTGAGACAGGAGCTGGAACCTGGAAGACAATCACAGGAGAGAGACAAACAGGAACTAGGTTTGACAACCAAAGCACTGACGCCTTCCTTGCTCAGGCACAGTGTATTTATACCTGCAGCAAGGAAGGGATTGGCTAGGCAATTATGCAGATTAACAATACTGACAACAGATTGGAGGAAATGATCAGCTGACAGAATCCAAGATGGCTGCGCCCATGCAGACACTTGGAGGGAAGTTTGGTTTGTAATCCATGTGGTAATGAAAACAGTAATGGCGGCGCCGGCCACTGGAGACAGGAGACGCCAGGCTGACAAGTGCACATCCAACCACGCGGACACAGCGGAGGCCGCGGCTGACGTAATCGCCACTCTGACACTCTGCATGCAGAAGCTCAGGGACGGCGGCGGAGGCCGCGGGAGACGCCATGCCAGATGTAATAAGTCGTTACTGTGACAGCGTCTCAGAGAGACAGGAGAGGATGCAGGAATGTGAACATTAGGATAACAGATGGGATCCGGTCCTGGAGCGCTGAGCCAGCCTTAGGAGGCATCTGATGGGTAAGAAATGGCGTCCAGATACCCGGATCGTGACAGCACCCCCCCCTTTAGGAGTGGCCCCAGGACACTTCTTTGGCTTTTGAGGAAACTTGGAATGGAATCTCCGGACCAAGGCAGGAGCATGGACATCAGAAGCATTGGTCCATGAACGTTCCTCAGGACCATAACCCTTCCAGTCAATAAGATATTGTAGTTGACCGTAACGGTGACGTGAGTCCAGGATCTTGGCCACTTCATACTCAACGCCTCGTTGAGTTTGGACTTTCGGAGTTGGAGGAAGTGAGGAATGAAACCGATTCAAGATCAGCGGTTTCAACAGGGAAACATGGAATGTCCTGGGTATTTTTAAGAAGGGAGGCAACTGGAGTCTGTAAGCAACAGGATTGATGACTTGTTCAATCTTGAAAGGACCGATATAGCGAGGTGCAAACTTCATACTGGGAACTCTTAACCTCAAATTCTTCGTGGATAACCATACCCGATCACCCACCTTGAGAGCAGGAACTGCTCGACGCTTCTTATCCGCAAACTTCTTGTACCTGAACGATGCCTTGAGCAGAGCTGATCGTACGCTCTTCCAGATATTGGCAAACTGATGCAAGGTGATATCCACTGCGGGAACAGAAGTTGCTGGAAGCGGTTGGAACTCAGGAACTTTAGGGTGGAATCCAAAATTAGTGAAGAATGGTGTTGAAGCAGATGAAGAATGATACTGGTTGTTATGACAGAACTCGGCCCAGGGAAGTAATTGAACCCAGTCATCTTGAGAGGAGGACACATAGATGCGGAGGAAGGCCTCCAAGTCCTGATTCACCCTCTCGGTTTGACCATTGGTCTGAGGATGGTAAGCCGTGGAAAACTTTAGCTTGACTTGGAGTACTTGACATAAACTTCGCCAGAATTTGGCTGTGAATTGAACTCCTCGATCTGAGATAATTTCTTCAGGAAGACCGTGGAGTCGGAAGATCTCTTGTATGAATACTTGAGCCAACTTGGAAGCTGACGGAAGACCGGTGAGAGGAATGAAGTGTGCCATCTTGGTGAACCGGTCAACTACCACCCAGATGGTATTGAACTTGTTGCACATGGGTAAGTCTGTAATGAAATCCATCGACAAGTGGGTCCATGGTCGACGGGGAACGGATAGTGGAACCAGTTGCCCCGCAGGCGACTGGCGGGATACTTTATGTTGGGCACACTTTGGGCAAGATGCAATAAACTCCAAGACGTCCTTTTTCAGAGTTGGCGACCAATAGGACCTAGAGATAAACTCCAGGGTTTTTTGGATACCTGTATGTCCGGCAAAACGGGAAGCATGGGCCCAATGCATGAGCTTCTTCCTTAGCATCGGCTTCACAAAACTTTTCCCTGATGGGGGCGTAGAGTCCATCCCTACCGTGGAGAATGCCAACGGATATATAATAGGATGCTTGTCTGAAGACTCTGACTCATTTTCTTGCTCCCATGAGCGGGAAAGGGCATCGGCCTTGCGATTCTGAGAGCCCGGACAGAACTGGAGTTTAAAGTCGAACCTGGAAAAGAAAAGTGCCCATCTGGCCTGACGAGGGTTGAGACATTGTGCGCCCTTCAGGTATAAAAGGTTCTTGTGGTCTGTAAGTATGGTGATTAAATGAGAAGCTCCCTCCAACAGATACCTCCACTCTTCTAGAGCGAGCTTGATGGCTAGCAACTCCTGGTCGCCAATGGCATAGTTGCGCTCAGCTGGGGAGAACTTCCGGGAGAAGAAACTGCAAGGATGTAAATGGCCATCTTTAGCCCTCTGAGATAACACCGCTCCTACTCCAACGGAGGAGGCATCCACCTCTAGGATGAAAGGAGAGTCGATGTCAGGCTGTTTCAGGACAGGCGCAGAGATGAACCTCTGTTTTAAAAGATGAAAAGCTTGCATGGCTTCTTCAGACCACTTGGACGGGTTAGCACCCTTCTTGGTGAAAGCAGTAATAGGCGCCACAATGGTGGAAAAGTCTCGTATAAACTTTCGGTAATAATTGGCGAACCCTAAGAACCTCTGGACCCCTTTGAGGGTTAAGGGTACCGGCCAATTCTGAATTGCTTGTAGTTTCTCAGGATCCATCTCTAGTCCGGAACCGGACACAATGTACCCTAGAAACGGAATGGACTTGACTTCAAAGACGCATTTTTCTAATTTGCAATAGAGATGATTGACACGGAGACGGGACAGAACCTCTTTAACCCAAAAACGATGTTCCTCTAAATCGTTGGCAAAAATGAGGATATCGTCTAGATAGACCACGACATGACGGTATAGAATGTCTCTGAAAATCTCATTGACAAAATGCTGGAAGACAGCTGGAGCATTGCTCAATCCGAAGGGCATGACGAGGTACTCATAATGTCCGTCACGGGTGTTAAAGGCGGTCTTCCACTCGTCACCCTCACGGATCCGGATGAGATTGTATGCACCTCGCAAGTCCAGCTTTGTAAAGATGGTAGCTCCGCTAACTCTGTCAAAGAGCTCAGTAATCAGGGGTAAAGGATAACGGTTCTTGATGGTAATGTCGTTCAAACCTCTGTAGTCGATGCACGGCCGCAGACCACCATCTTTCTTTTTTACAAAAAAGAAGCCTGCGCCGGCTGGGGAAGAAGAAGGTCGAATGAACCCCTTTGCTAGGTTCTCTTTAATGTATTCCTCCATAGAATGCGTCTCAGGCAGAGACAACGGATAAGTTCGGCCTCGAGGTGGAACTTTCCCTGGAACGAGATCAATCGGGCAGTCCCATTCTCTATGAGGAGGAAGGATATCAGCAGAAGCTTTACTGAACACATCCGTGAAATCTTGATATGGAGGAGGTGGAACATCAGACGACCTGGGGGAGGAAGAACAGACAGGCAATACTTTAAACAAACATGTCTCTGCACAGGAGGAACCCCATGCCAGGATTTGCGTAGTCGTCCAATCAATTGTAGGATTGTGAAGACGGAGCCATGGAAGGCCCAGGACCACAGGATGTGTGGCTCTTGGAATCACTAAAAGTGAAATAAGTTCGGAATGAAGAACTCCCACTCTCAGACGAACTGGTAGAGTCCTTAGAGCAATAACAGTATCAAAAATTTTACTGCCATCCACGGCAGTTAAGGAAAAGGAGGAAGGAAGTCTCTCGGTGGGTAGGGACCACCGTTTAACATAGGCTTCAGTAATAAAGTTCCCAGCTGCTCCGGAATCAAGGAGGGCAATGACGTTCCGATAACGTTGAGCAACTTGAAGCGAGACTGGGAGATTACAATCATGAGGAGATGGAGAGGAGATCATTACTCCTAGCCGGCCCTCTCCTGGGCGAGCTAGGGTTTGGAGTTTTCCCGGACGTTCGGGACAGGCATTGATGGTGTGAGACGGAGCTGCACAGTAAAGACAAAGAGACTCAGAGAGGCGTCTTCGGCGCTCAGCAGGAGTTAAACGGGAACGGCCAATTTGCATGGGCTCATCTTTAGATGGTGACAGTTGACGAGGAGGAGGAGCAGAAGATTTTGGAGCAGATGATCTTCCACGCTCAGTTGCTCTCTCTCTAAAACGTAAATCAACTTTCGTGCAGAGTGAGATTAGCTCATCTAACTTAGAAGGTAAGTCTCTGGTAGCTAACTCATCTTTAATAAGCTCAGATAAGCCATGCCAGAATGCAGCATACAGGGCCTCGTCGTTCCATGCCAGTTCGGATGCCAGGATCTGGAACTGTATCAGATATTGTCCTACAGTACGTGACCCCTGGCGTAAACGGAGAATCTCGGATGAAGCTGAGGTTACCCGGCCTGGCTCGTCGAAGATGCGCCTGAATGTTGACACGAATGCAGTGTAAGAAGATAGCAGGGTGTCGGACCTCTCCCATAACGGTGATGCCCAGTCAAGGGCGGAGCCACTGAGAAGAGAGATAATGTAGGCAATTTTTGTACGGTCACTGGGAAAATTGCCAGGTTGTAGCTCAAACTGAATCTCACACTGGTTGAGAAATCCCCTGCAGAATCTTGGAGATCCGTCAAATTTTGCTGGCGTTGGAAGATGAAGACGTGGAGCAGAAATGGGTAAGGTGGGTGGGGTTATAGCTGGAGTCACTGTGGTTGACGCACCAGATGCGCCTGATCCACGGAGAGTTGTCTGAATCCCATCCAGCCGAGTAGAGAGATCCTGGAGACAGCGGATGATGTGGCCCTGTGCAGCCTCCTGATGTTCTAGTCGGGCTGCCAGTTCTTGCATCGGCCTGGCCGCTTGATCCTGGTCTCCGGCTGGATTCATTAGGTCAGTGCTTACTGTCACAACTGAGGGCCTGAGCTGACGGGAGGCAGCCTCAGTTGTAGGGGCTGAGATGTACCGGAACCTGGGAGGTTGTATCAGACCCCTGGACATGTGAGTAACATGAATAATAACTGCCCGAAGGCGTGACCACGACAACTTAGATAAAAGTCAATGATGTTTATTATGACAACTCCGCAACACAGCAGCAGTAAAAGAAAACGTAAAAGTCAGCAAATAATAAATACAGTTCCTGGGTACTACAGGATGGCAGGAGCCACAGGGCACTGGTAGTGTGAGATAGTTCTTATGATCTTCTAGATGGAAAGTCCTTACCAGGCCCGACTGTAGCAATGGAGATAACCCAGGATTGTGCCAGCTGGTGTTCCAGGAAAAGCTGGGTTGCTGAAGGTAAAACAGCTGCTGTGGATACTGGCTGGAACCAGACTGTTGTTAGCACGGAGTGGATACTGGCTGGAACCAGTTAAATAATAAATGAACTTGGGAGCGATGAAATATAACTGAAATGTAGAACTTGAGAGCGGAGAAATAATAATACCGGTGGAGAGTGGTAAAGTGTAGAAAGGACACCGGCCCTTTAAGGGAAGCTGTACTCTGCTGGAAGCTGAGCTGGAAGCAGGTAATGTTGTAGCTGGAAACAGATGAATCCACAATGGATTGGAGAGTCAGGCTACACCGCAGGTGGAATGCTGGTGCGGGTCTCTATGGTGGAAGTCTTGAGACAGGAGCTGGAACCTGGAAGACAATCACAGGAGAGAGACAAACAGGAACTAGGTTTGACAACCAAAGCACTGACGCCTTCCTTGCTCAGGCACAGTGTATTTATACCTGCAGCAAGGAAGGGATTGGCTAGGCAATTATGCAGATTAACAATACTGACAACAGATTGGAGGAAATGATCAGCTGACAGAATCCAAGATGGCTGCGCCCATGCAGACACTTGGAGGGAAGTTTGGTTTGTAATCCATGTGGTAATGAAAACAGTAATGGCGGCGCCGGCCACTGGAGACAGGAGACGCCAGGCTGACAAGTGCACATCCAACCACGCGGACACAGCGGAGGCCGCGGCTGACGTAATCGCCACTCTGACACTCTGCATGCAGAAGCTCAGGGACGGCGGCGGAGGCCGCGGGAGACGCCATGCCAGATGTAATAAGGCGTTACTGTGACAGCGTCTCAGAGAGACAGGAGAGGATGCAGGAATGTGAACATTAGGATAACAGATGGGATCCGGTCCTGGAGCGCTGAGCCAGCCTTAGGAGGCATCTGATGGGTAAGAAATGGCGTCCAGATACCCGGATCGTGACAGCTCAGGAGAGCTCCCCTAGCTGTGACCGGCTCCTCCGGGCACATTTTCTAAACTGAGTCTGGTAGGAGAGGCATAGAGGGAGGAGCCAGCCCACACTCTCAAACTCTTAAAGTGCCAATGGCTCATGTGTCTCCTACCCTGCCCCCTTCTGTCATTAATATCTATACAATATTCATGAACTCAGTTTGAGATTACTTTGTTATTCAGTCACAGTGTCGTTTATTAAATTTTTAAGATGCTGACATACCCGGGATTCTAACCCATTGCCTGTGGCATTGCAGTCAGACAATCTATTCATTGAGCTATCTGCCCTTACATAGAAAGGTAGATAATTCTAAGCTAGAGAATTCTAACTATTTGTAGCTTACCTTGTACTTTGCGAAAAAATGATCAGCATTGCGGCTGAGCAGATCTTTGTAGTGTATAGGTGTAAGAGATTGGATGTGTGGCTGCAGACTGCATAGATCTGCTCAATTGCAATGCTGATTATTATTTTTTACAAAGTACCAGTAGCTTCATATAGCTCTCATAGTTTTTATGCAGGATCAAATAGCTCAATGAGTAGGGTGTTTGATTAGCATTCAACAGGTTATATGTTTGAAACCTGGATCTGGCAGTATATTGAAATGTGTTATTTAATAAAGGGAATTGTCACTGAATAACAACAAGCTCTCAAGAAAAGTGCATTAATGTGGTATAATTGTGTCCAAATTCATTTTCTTGCAGTGGTCTATACATGTGTGTATATACTGTGGGATAGGGCATCATAGCATGGACTTTCTCTGGGATCAGTCTTGTCCTGCCCCTTTCCCACGAGGCTTGCATCCCTATTGATGCATGCCTCTTTGCACAGGGCACCAAAAAGTCTATAGTGACGGCTCTGAGTAGATGTGTGACTGATGTGATGGGTGAGTGCTTGAATAAGCACAAGCTAATGTAAACTTCTAGACAGTCAGAGAGTGGATGAGCTTCACACAGTATTCAGGTAGTGTGAGGGTTAACAGTTCAGGGTTCATTAGACAGTCAGGCTTAGAGAGGATGGTTTAGTGTGGAGCTAGCAGACATTTTGTCTGCAGAAAGGCATAGGAACTGCCTCTTTTAATTTGATTCCCCTCCCTCCCTCCCTGCCTCCCTCAGGGGCAGATTTATCAAACCCAGCCTGTGACATGACAGTTAGGATCTGACTGGTTGGTCCTTTATCACCTTCCACTTTATCACTTCACCGAGCTTAATAAATCTGCCCCTCAGTCACTGATCCCCATCCGGTTTTTCTTTGCTGGTTGGGGTGTGTCAGCCTTTATGTGGCGGGGAAGAACGGCAGTACAGTGGCTATTGCACTGCTGTTTGGAGGTTCCCTCTTTCCCAATACACTGATATAGTCTGGCCTTCCTTTCCGAGGGGGCAAGGGCTCTGGCTGTCTGGCCGGCCCTATTATGGTTTATTTGGGAAAGGGTTGGGGCCTCACTAGTTTATGTGTTGTAGCCAAATGTGACGAACTAAAGTCATATCCTGGACATGGAGATCAGCACTAAGGGGTGTATTCAATAGATGTCGGATCCTTTCCGAAGGAAAGGATCCGACATCTCAGTATTCAATGAGCGGTGGCCACTCCCGACAATGCCAATCTGACTTTTTTTAAAGTCAGATTGACATTGTTGGAAACGGGGCCAAAGCCAGTCGGATTTGGCCGCATTTCCGACAAAACACGTGGATCCACGTGTTTTCCAGCAAGTCGGAAAAAGGGAGCCAGCACTGAATAGGTCGGAACCCCTTCTGACCTAAAAAAGTCGGAAACTGCGTCTTTCCGACAATATGGCAGTTTCCGACTTCAATTGAATACCCCCCTAAGACGTAAAGTCACTGATCATCTGGCTATTCTTTCTTATGCCACCATACTTATTTAATGTTTTAAATAAAATAACGGTTGACCGATTTTAATGGCAATTTCAGTGGTCTGTGTCGTTATTTTTATATAAGTTAGAAATTAAGTATTATTGTTAATTAAGGTTTATGTGTGGTGATGTCAAGTGATCTAAAATCTGACGATAGAACGTTTATGTAATGGTGCCGTACATAGGGCCTAATTCAGGTTGGATCACAGTGTGTGATCCAGCCGCAAAAACTGAGAAAAAGATGCCCGTTTTGCGCATGCGCCTGCATTTTCAGCGGGGGAGGAGAAAGGAGGGTGGTCGCGGGGGAGGCGTCTGGGGGTTGGTATTGGGCAACGCTCCGTTTCCAGAATTTTGCAGAATTTGCAATTCTTACTGAATTAGTCCCATAGTATATATTTACAACCTTTTAGAACTCTACAGCATCTGGCACATTGCAGAAATTCAGAAGTCGGAATATCACCCTCTGCTAGGAACTGTGGGTAGAGACTTTGTGCAAGTGCTTATGAGGGAAATCCCAGAACTCTGAAACCAACCCTGCAGGGCTCACATATATATATATCATAGAAACATAGGATTTGACAGCAGATACTGTAAGAACCAAATGGCCCATCTAGTCTGCCCTTCAGTTAGAGTATAAGGGATAGGGTATTAGGGTTGATTGTTCAATTTACCTATATAGGGGGTTCTCTGCAACAGGAAACTTCTGAAGAAATGTATCCTCCCTGGACAGTCAGTGTCTTCAGTCAGAATTCACATGTAGGAGATCACATTGGAGGTCATTCCGAGTCGTTCGCTCGGAAAATTACTTCGCATCGCAGCGTTTTTCCGCTTAGTGCGCATGCGCAATGTCCGCACTGCGACTGCGCCAAGTAAATTTGCTATGAAGTTTGGATTTTTACTCACGGCTTTTTCTTTGCTCAGGCGATCGTAGTGTGATTGACAGGAAATGGGTCTTACTGGGCGGAAACAGGCCGTTTTATGGGCGTGTGGGAAAAAACGCTACCGTTTCCGGAAAAAACGCGGGAGTGGCTGGAGAAACGGAGGAGTGTCTGGGCGAACGCTGGGTGTGTTTGTGACGTCAAACCAGGAACGATAAGCACTGAACTGATCGCAGATGCCGAGTAAGTCTGAAGCTACTCTGAAACTGCTACGAGATGTGTAATCGCAATATTGCGAATACATCGTTCGCAATTTTAAGATGCTAAGATTCACTCCCAGTAGGCGGCGGCTTAGCGTGTGCAATACTGCTAAAATCGCCTTGCGAGCGAACAACTCGGAATGAGGGCCATGGTCCGGAAGATGCCGCTGTTGGAGGATACTCCGTTATTACTCTCCAGCCAGACTGGTACCTGCGTATATACAATAATAAACAGTCAGTATCCTCGTACACACAAGGGCTTGTTTACGTAAATGGAATAATGACAGAATATGACTAGAGCATTATTACAGAAATTATTACAGTGGTTGTGATGTTCTTAGACACAAGTCATGCTTAGCTACAGGAAAAAATGCTCTTAAAGAGGCACACGGTTTATTAGGCTAGCTGGCCAATTTCACATACTACGCAGCAGCGTACGACACCAATCTCTAAGGGCGCCATGTCCCGCTGCCATCACGCTCGCCCACCCCATATTTATTTCATTATCTGTCTCTCACCTTATCACCTTCAGTGCCTGTGGTAGCACTGCTGCTGGAGAGCTCACCTGTCTCTCTTGTCCTCACCTTTCTCTGTCGCTTTCTGTTGTCCTCACCTTCCTCTCGCTCTCTCTAGTTTCCTTATCTCTCTCTTCTCCTCACCTCTCTCTCGTGCTCTCTCCTGTAATCACCTCTCTCTCACTCTCTCTCTCTCTCCTGTCCCCGCCTCTCTCTCACTCTCTCATGTACTCAGCTCTCTCTCTCTCTTGTCCTCACCACTCTTGCTCTCTCTCTTGTTTTCACCTCTTTCTTTCTCGCTCTCTCTTGCTTGTACTCACATCTCTCTCTCACTCTCTCTTGTCCTCACCTATCTCTCTCTCTCTTTCTTGTCCTCACCTCTCTCTCTCTCTCTTGTCCTAACCTGTCTCTCTCACTATCTCTCTTGGCCTCACCTCTCTCTCTTGTCCTTGCCTCCCTGTCTCTTGTCCTCACCTCTCTCTTGTCCTTACCTCTCTCTCCTCACCTCTTTCTTGTCCTCACCTGTCTCTCTCTCACTCTCTCGTGTCCTCACCTCTCTCTTGTCCTTACCTCTCTCTCTCCTCACCTCTTTCTTGTCCTCACCTGTCTCTCTCTCACTCTCTCGTGTCCTCACCTCTCTCTTGTCCTTACCTCTCTCTCTCCTCACCTGTCTCTCTCTCACTCTCTCGTGTCCTCACCTCTCTCTTGTCCGTGCCACTCTCTCTTTTGTTCTCACCTCTCTCTCTCTCTCTCTTGGCCTCACCTACCTCTCTCTCTCTCTTTGCCTCACCCCCCTCTCTCTCTCGTCCTCACCTCCCTCTCTCTCTCTTGTCCTCAACCCTCTCTCTCTCTCTCTCGTGTCCTCACCCATCTCTCTTGTCCTCGCCCCCTCTCTCGCTTCCTCTTGTCCTCACCTCTTTCTCTGTCATCATCAGCTCTCTCTCTCTCTTTCTTGTCCTCACCTCTCTCTCTCTCCCTCTCTTGTCCTCACCTCTCTCTCTTGCCCTTACCTCTATCTGTCTTTCTCTCTCTCATTATCTCCTTTGTCGCACACTGTCCCTGTTTTAAATATGGGGGGCGGCGACAAAGAAAACTGTCGCTTCGCAAGGTCTAGAACTGGCCTGTATATAATAACTAGAATAATAATAATAATAATACTACAGTGTATATATAGTTCACCCTGCCTGTGATACAGTATTTATATTAATAATAATAATGCAGAAAGGATAGTGGATAAGTGGTAAAGGCTAAGACAGTAGAGAAATTTAAACATACCCAAGTACAGTAAGACATATGAATATCCTTACAAAGACCAAAGGATCAAAGGACCTTATTCAGAGATATATGCAGCAAGATCTGCGTCCATCTCCTCACATGCTGGGGGGCGCCCAGCACAGGGCAAGGCCACACAGCATGTATGGCGCCGCATCGAACTAAGGTTGACCCCTGGCAGCGCATCAGCCTTTCTGCAGTCATTTTTATATTCGAAACGGCTGCGTGAGACATCACGGACCACTTCGAAAACGCTCCCGGCACGCCCCTCCCGTTCAGCTTAACACGCCTCCCGAACGCTGCATCGCCGCACATGTCCACTGCGGTCAATCACATTGTGGCCGCATCCTTCCACAGTTTGCCGATATAGGCAAACTGCGCTGCGGGACGCAGTAGCGTACGTCTTTGAATAAGGGCCAAAGATCAAATGCCTAAGGATCAGTTTGTTTTTTTAATGTGTATTGTGTTTTATTGTTTTGCTGTGGGGGCTTATGAGTGTGTTATTGTTTTTTACGTGACTCATATGTGTTTTACTTTTTTTATTTTATGATCTACAAATTCCCTTGTGTCATTGTTACATTTTTTACCTGTACTACCGATATTTTACACACTAAATAAATGACAGTTATGTAAATATATGAGGGTTTATTCCACCAAGGGGCACCAAAATCTAGGGCCCTCATTCCGAGTTGTTCGCTCGCAAGCTGCTTTTAGCAGCATTGCACACGCTAAGCCGCCGCCTACTGGGAGTGAATCTTAGCTTATCAAAATTGCGAACGAAAGATTCTCAAAATTGCGAATAGAAATTTCTTTGCAGTTTCTGAGTAGCTCGGGACTTACTCTGCCACTGCGATCAGTTCAGTCAGTTTCGTTCCTGGTTTGACGTCACAAACACACCCAGCGTTCGCCCAGATACTCCCCTGTTTCTCCAGCCACTCCTGCGTTTTTCCCAGAAACGGTAGCGTTTTTTCACACACTCCCATAAAACGGCCAGTTTCCGCCCAGAAACACCCACTTCCTGTCAATCACACTCCGATCACCAGAACGAAGAAACAACCTCGTAATGCCGTGAGTAAAAAAAAAAACTTCTTAGCAAATTTACTTGGTGCTGGCGCAGTGCGAACATTGCGCATTTGCAATTAGCGGAAAATCGCGAACAACTCGGAACGAGGGCCTATATCCGCTTACCAACAACATTAGGCTCAGGCCCGCCCTGCATAGCCTACTGCGATGATGGACAGCCCGGTACACTTTGCTAGTTGCATGGGTGACCCTCCAACCTTTAAAAGGGCCACACAACACCCATAATTTCAAGAATGAAAATACAGTCTCAGTAAAAGGCTGAATGCTATGCAGACTGAAGATTCCCTCTCCGAGGGAGCAAGGTGGAAGGTGGGATAGGGCAGCAACTCTGGTGCAGCACAATGTACTGTAAAGCTAGGTACACACTATACAACTATCGCCCAATCTGCCAATTATCAGGTGATCTGTCTTTTTTAGGTGAAGCGGGTATTCATGACCTTTTTGGCCAAATGCCAAAAAACCCTCGGTTACGACTTTCCGATCATTCAAAAAGTCTGATGCATGTCGGCCACGATGTAACGACATGGGGGTCATTCCGACCCGATCGCTAGCTGCAGTTTGTCGCAGCACAGCGATCGGGTCGGAACTGCGCATGCTCCGGCGCCGCAGTGCGCCGGCGCATGGCAGCCGTCGTTACCTAGCGATCGCCTCTGAGACAGAGGCGGTCGCTAGGCAGGAGGGGGCTGAACGGCGGCGTTAAGGGGGAGCGGTCCGACCAACGCAGCCACTGCGGCCAGCGGGAACGACGAGTAACTCCCGGCCAGCCGCAGAAGCTGCGCTGGCCGGGAGTTACTCCTCAAATACAAAGGCATTGATGCTTTTGTATTTGTGCGGGGGGGGGGGGGGGGCCGTACTGACATGCGGGGCGGGCTAGCCCTGTGCTGGGCGTACCCCCCACATGTCTGAGTTTATGATCGTAGCTGTGCTAAATTTAGCACAGCTGTGATCAACTCGGAATGACCCCCATAGTGTAGTGTGTGGGCATTCCCGATAATCTGACTCAATGGAGTATATTTACTAAAAATCGTATTTTCCCGTTTGAGGTCAAAGTTCAATCACGAATGACATCGAAAGTGTAAATATGCAACTTTTTGAAATTAGTACGACTAATTTACTAAGCTGCCGTATTCTGCATTTTCGGTTTTACCGATGTCTATGTCATTCGTTTTTTTAGGCAGTGTTTTACATGAGTGACTTGTAAAACACTGCCAACTTTAATACAATGAATCTCGGACGGATCTGAGAGATCCGTGCTGGGCTTCATTGTGCACCTTGTAAAAAAAAAAAAAACATGGTTAAAATGTAAAAAAAAATTGCGTGGGGTCCCCCCTCCTAAGCCAAACCAGCCTCGGGCTCTTTGAGCCGATCCTGGTTGCAAAAATATGGGGGGAAAAATGATAGAGGTTCCCCCATATTTAAACAACCAGCACCGGGCTCTGCGCCTGGTCCTGGTTCCAAAAATATGGGGGACAAAAAGCGTAGGGGTCCCCCATATTTCTGAAACCAGCACCGGGCTCCACTAGCCAGATACATAATGCCACAGCCGGGGGACACTTTTATATAGCTCCCGGCGGCCCTGGCATTACATAACCAACTAGTCACCCCTGGCCGGGGTACCCTGGAGGAGTGGGGACCCCTTCAATCAAGGGGTCCCCCCCCTCCAGCCACCCAAGGACCAGGGGTGAAGCCCGAGGCTGTGTCCCCCATCCAAGGGCTGCGGATGGGAGGCTGATAGCCGTTATGTGCTGATAGCCGTTATGCAGTGTTACAATGTAGCGCCTATGCGCTCCATTGTAACCAATGGTGGGAACTTTGTGGTCAGCGGTGAGGTTACTTTCGGTCAACCGCTGACCACAAAGTTCCCACCATTGGTTACAATGGAGCGCATAGGCGCTACATTGTAACACTGCCGTGTGCCGCCTGTCATACAGTACAGGAGCACACAGCCAATCAGGAGGGTGCCACAATGTGGCGCTCCCTGATTGGCTGATGGAACCCTCTTAGACTTAAGTCAGAGGGGGTTCCTGGCATTCGGGGAAAGGGGCCCCATGTGAAAACATGGGGCCCCTTTCAGTGCGAGGTCGGGTGTCCGTTTTTTTATTTTGACAAGTACGTGGATTACAAATGGATTACAAGAAGAAGAGCCTTCTACACTGGATTTTGGGAGTATAATTTTTTCCACAGGTACACCATGGATTCTACATGGAGAAGAGGACCGACCCTCGTGTGAACATAAGGTAAGTGTATATGGAGGTGTGTATGTATGTATTAAAGTTATACTTTCAAGGTGTGTGTCTTATGTTTTTATTGGGGTATTTTTTTAGTAGTAGTACTACAGGTACCAGCGGGCCCGGTTTTCCTCTGCATGCTGGTACTTGTGGTTCTCCAAGTACCAGCTTGCGGGGGAGGCTTGCTGGGACTTGTAGTACTGCTACTAAAAACAATATTCTTTTTTTTACACAACGGCTATCAGCCTCCCATCCGCAGCCCTTGGATGGGGGGGGGGACAGCCTCGGGCTTCACCCCTGGTCCTTGGGTGGCTGGAGGGGGGGGACCCCTTGATTGAAGGGGTCCCCACTCCTCCAGGGTACCCCGGCCAGGGGTGACTAGTTGGTTATGTAATGCCAGGGGCGCCGGGAGCTATATAAAAAAGTGTCCCCCGGCTGTGGCATTATGTATCTGGCTAGTGGAGCCCGGTGCTGGTTTCAGAAATACGGGGGACCCCTACGCTTTTTGTCCCCCGTATTTTTGGAACCAGGACCAGGCGCAGAGCCCGGTGCTGGTTGTTTAAATATGGGGGAACCTCTATCAATTTTTTTCCCATATTTTTGCAACCAGGACCGGCTCAAAGAGCCCGAGGCTGGTTTTGCTTAGGAGGGGGGGACCCCACGCAATTTAAAAAAAAAAACACTTTCCCATCCCCTTCCCACTGATAAACATGCACGGATCTCATGGATCCGTGCATGCCTATCCAAACACGGGATAAAAAAGCAGGTCTGGTTTTTTTTAGCACTTTTTCACGAATTGTATTTCTGCACGGCAGTGTTTGGCTATTGTCGGCAGTGTTTGTGATTTGCACTTTAGTAAATTACCGATTTCTACCAAATTGCAGGCGTATTTGACCGATGGTGTATTGATTCGTGATTTTTTCCTAAGACTTCCAAAATATTACGAATGCCCTCATCACTGCCGAGATTTTTGCTTAGTAAATTACCGAAATGACACTTTGAAGAAAAAACGGCATCTCGGTCAAAATCGGGACCTTAGTAAATATACCCCAATGTCCTCAGCGAAAATCGTCTAGTGTGTGGGGTATACGATTTTTCCCAAGCGATCGGTGCACCTGAAAATCGGCAAGTTTTTAAGATAAATGATATAGTGTGCAGGGGTGTATCTTCCTATTGGCCAGGATGGCACTCGCCAGGGGCGCCAGCCAAGGAGGGGCGCCGTCCAGAGGTGCCACCCGCGGGCAGTAGGTAGATTCACTTTTAAAGGCAGCAGCTATACCCCCACCCCATGTAGTTCCTTACCAGCAGGGATGCCCAGTAATGATCACAGTATGCAGCAGCGGCTGATGGAGGGTGTAGTTTATGTAGAGTTTCTTGTCTGTATTCTGGTGCGGTGCTGAACCCCGGAGCCAATTACAGTGGCTGCTGCTGCTGTATTCTTTGATCATTAATGGGCATCCCTGCTGTTGAGGAACTACATGGGGGTGGGGGGATAGCTGTCACCTCTAAAAGTTAATCTACCTATAAGTGCTGCCTTTAATAGTAAAATCAACATGGGGCATATGTGTATCTGACACTGTGGGGGCATATGTGTAGCTGACACTGTGGGGGCATACGTGTATCTGGCACTGTGGGGGCATTTGAGTGTCCGGCACTGTGGGGGCATACGAGTGTCCGGCACTGTGGGGGCATACGAGTGTCCGGCACTGTGGGGGCATACGAGTGTCCGGCACTGTGGGGGCATACGAGTGTCCGGCACTGTGGGGGCATACGAGTGTCCGGCACTGTGGGGGCATACGAGTGTCCGGCACTGTGGGGGCATACGAGTGTCCGGCACTGTGGGGGCATACGAGTGTCCGGCACTGTGGGGGCATACGAGTGTCCGGCACTGTGGGGGCATACGAGTGTCCGGCACTGTAGGGGCATACGAGTGTCTGGCTTGGTGGGGGCATACGAGTGTCTGGCTTGGTGGGGGCGTATGTGTATCTTGCATTGTGGGGGTATATTTGTATCTGGCACTGTGGGCATATGTGTATCTGGCACTATACTCTGAGGCATTATGCGTAACTGGTACTGCACTACTGGGGTCATTATATGTAACTGGCACCAGGGGTGTATCTACCCATTGGCCACGATGGCACTCGCCAAGGAGGGGGCGCTGCCTGGCAGTGCCACACTCGGCCAATGGGAGGAATCAGTAGTGGCATCTCCTGTGCTGAAGGATCGCACAGTATTCAGGAACAAGCGTTGGTGTTCGGTACTGCAATGCACTAATGAAGAAAGTGAAAATAAACTACAGTTACCAGCAGCCCTTGCTGTCGGGAGCTCCTGCAAGCAAAGGTTGCTGGGAGCTGTAGTTTACTTTCACATTCTTCAGAAAGTGTGGTGTGGTGCGGAAGTGTGGTGTTCCTGCCTATTGTGCGATCCTTCAGCCCAGGTGATGCCCAGCTCATCACACTAGATATACATATTACGGATATGTTCTTTAAGGGGAGAGAACTATATGCAGGGGATGGCGAAGACATTGTTCAGGGAGGGGGGAGACTATGCCTATGTGCAGGGGTGGAAACTATAGATATGTGCAGGGAGGGGGGAGACTATGCCTGTGTGCAGGAGGGGAGACTATGGCTATGTGCAGAGAGGGGGGAGATTATGCCTATGCGCAGGGAGGCAGGAGACTATGCCTATGTGCGGGGGGGGGGGGCTATAGATATGTGCAGGGGGGGAGACTATGTCAGGGACGTGCAGTCAGGGGAGGCAGTGCCTCCCCTGTCATATGATTAAAATAATGTAAAGAAGATACTTATGACACATATTCTGTGTCATAAGTATCTTCTTTAGGCTGTGTATTATTTTAATAATTTTACCCTATAAAAAAACGACTTTAAATGTGTTTTGGAGGCACCTTTCTCGGTGCCTCCAGCCGTCAGCGAGAAATGTCCGTAAGCGGGGGGCGGGGCCAGCACTGGGCAGTGAAAGCCCATTGAGAAAAGCCTAATAAGCGGCACCTAGTAGCAGTGCCGCTTTGACAGGGGCGTGCTTTCAGCTCATCTGAAAGCACGCCCCTGTCACTAAAGAAGCTATGATTGGGCAGTGGGAGGGCCGGACCTATCATTAACCCTGGACCTAGTAGAAGGGTGCGTAAGGCACGGGCACCATATTTAGGAGGGCACCGCATCCCTACATACCCTGCCGCAGTAAGTCTGTTCCTCCATCCCCCTGGTGTCCCCACTGCCAGCGCGCACAGTCCCCGGTGATCCCACACCCCCTTCCCTGTGTGTCCCCACAGACGGCGCGCATAGACCCGTGTTCCCCCTGGACCAGGGGGAAGGGGGAACACAGGGGTCTGTGCGCGCCGTCTGCGGGGGGACACGGGGAAGGGGGTGTGGAACACAGGAGACTGTGCGCGCTGGCAGTGGGGACACCAGCCTTAACAAACAAGTACGATAGTGGCCCAGCCTGAAGAGAGGAGTGAGGACCCTCCTCTCAAATCCACATCGCCGCGACTGTGAGCGCTGTTGGTGTCACTGCCGGGCACGGCATGGATTAAGGTACAGTACAGTAAGGGCTGTAACACACACTCCCTAATAGCGCATGCTGCCTTCCCCATCCCACTCCTTCCTTCCTCTCTCTGAAGAACCCTCCCTTTGGACACAGCGATGCACTTCACTTGCCTTCAGTTTCTCATACTCACTTGCGGCTCCCATACTGTAGGTCTGTCAGCTGTGTCCCCTCCATCCTCTCAGTAGTAATGCATGCACCTTCTATTTGCACCCTTACTCCCGACCCCCTACCTTCCAAAATCTGCCATGCTACAACATTCATGCTACGGTCCCCCTTCCTCACGCCACAGACTGCTGTGTACTGTACTTTTAAGTGGGGGACAGGTAGTAAACTGCTGCTGTGTGAGTGAGGAGGCTCCAGATAAGAAGTGTGTCATAATGTATACTGTATGTGTATAATCTGCTCTACACAGTGGCATAATGTGTATAATCTGATCCATGGTGTGGCATAATGTGTATAATATGATCCATGGTGTGCTATAATGTGTATAATCTGCTCCACGGTGTGCCTTAATGTGTATAATCTGCTCCACAATGTGGTATAATGTGTATAATCTGCTCCACGGTGTGTCATAACGTGTATAATCTGATCCATGGTGTGGCATAATGTGTATAATCTGCTCTACAGTGTGGCATAATTTGTATAATCTGCTCCATGGTGTGCTATAATGTGTATAATCTGCTCCACGGTGTGTCTTAATGTGTATAATCTGCTCTACGGTGTGCCTTAATGTGTATAATCTGCTCCACAATGTGGTATAATGTGTATAATCTGCTCCACGGTGTGTCATAACGTGTATAATCTGATCCATGGTGTGGCATAATGTGTATAATCTGCTCTACAGTGTGGCATAATTTGTATAATCTGTTCCACGGTGTGGTATAATGTGTATAATCTGCTCTACGGTGTGCCTTAATGTGTATAATCTGCTCCACGGTGTGTCATAATGTGTATAATCTGCTCCACGGTGTGGTATAATGTGTATAATCTGCTCCACGGTGTGGCATAATGTGTATAATCTGCTCCACGGTGTGGTATAATTTGTACAATCTGCTCCTTGGTGTGGTATAATGTGTATAACCTGCTCCACGGTGTGGCATAATGTGTCAGTAGCTGCTGTGCATGGGGACATGTGTCACAAGCTAGTGAGCATTGGGAGATATATGATAAATGCTGGTGTCCTGCGGAGGAAGAGTCTGTTGGGATACAGAATGCGTAATATATTTTAAACTTTATTTTTGTTCTTATATTAAACTTGAAATATACAGTGTCCCAAATCTTTTGAATTTTTCACAGTGGTCCACTCACAATCTTAATTGGAAAGCCCTTCTATAGAGGCACACTAGTTACCAACATTCTGTATACTCATCTGATCAGGTAATGGAAGTCGGTCCTCATAGTCATTGGGCAGGGGCCCAAAGCATATTTTTGCACCTGAGCCCATCACTCACTAGTTCCACCACTGTCCCTGGTGTCTCTCATGGTTTCCCGCTGCCGGCGCACACAGATCTCTGTGTTCTCTCTTCCCCCTGGTGTCTCATGGTTCCCGCTGCCGGCACAGCCAGCGCACACAGTCCCCAGTGCGGGTGTCCAGGTGAGCGCTGCTCAGGGGTCCAGGTGAGCAGGGAGGGCCATAGAGGGGAGAATCATGGATTCCACTGTCTGGCAGGGGAAATCACTACAGTCGGCGAGAGGGATTGCTGTAACTGCAGAACTCTGCTGCTCTCTGCCTGGCAGCGTGAGAAAGGCTGTCTGTGAGGTGAGGGGGGAGGGGGCAGAGTCTGCCCGGCTGACAGGGGACCTTGCAGACTTCTGCTGCTGCGTCTGCCTAGTGGGATGAGATGGGCTCTATGGCAGGAGGATTACTGCAGCAATGGACAACCACAGAGCTGGGAAAACGGTGTGGAGACAGCGGGGAGGGATCTGAAAAGATCCCTCACCTGCACAAGCTGCTGCATCAGAGATGGTGGCAGTACCTGGTAATGGCTTGGGGTGGTAGCGTGCATCAGCACAGGGGTGGTAGTGGGCATCAGCACTGCGGTGGTATGGGTCATCGGCGGGACTTAGCAAACATTATGGCTGCAGTGCCTCACCAGCTACTGACCTCACCGCACGCCACTGCTATGGATATGTGCAAGGAGGGGGGAGACTATGCCTATGTGCAGGGAGGGGAGACTATGCCTATGTGCAGAGAGGCGGGAGACTATGGATATGTGCAGGGAGGGTGGAGACTATGGCTATGTGCAGGGTGGGGAGACTATGCCTATGTGCAGGGAGGAGGGAGACTATGCCTATGTGCAGGGAGGAAGGAGACTATGCCTATGTGCAGGGAGGGGAGACTATGGCTATGTGCAGGGAGGCGGGAAACTATGGATATGTGCAGGGAGGGGGGAGACTATGGCTATGTGCAGGGAGGAGGGAGACTATGCCTATGTGCAGGGAGGGGAGACTATGCCTATGTGCAGGGAGGGGAGACTATGTCTATGTGCAGGGAGGGGAGACTATGTCTATGTGCAGGGAGGGGAGACTATGCCTATGTGCAGAGAGGCGGGAGACTATGGATATGTGCAGGGAGGGTGGAGACTATGGCTATGTGCAGGGTGGGGAGACTATGCCTATGTGCAGGGAGGAGGGAGACTATGCCTATGTGCAGGGAGGAAGGAGACTATGCCTATGTGCAGGGAGGGGAGACTATGCCTATGTGCAGGGAGGCGGGAAACTATGGATATGTGCAGGGAGGGGGGAGACTATGGCTATGTGCAGGGAGGGGGGAGACTATGCCTATGTGCAGGGAGGGGAGACTATGCCTATGTGCAGGGAGGGGAGACTATGTCTATGTGCAGGGAGGGGAGACTATGTCTATGTGCAGGGAGGGGAGACTATGTCTATGTGCAGGGAGGGGAGACTATGGCTATGTGCAGGGAGGGGGAGGCTATGCCTACAGTGTGTGCAGGGAGGGGAGACTAAGGCTATGTGCAGGGAGGGAGAAGACTATGTGTATGTGCAGGTGGGGAGACTATGCCTATGTGCAGGGAGGAGGGAGACTATGCCTATGTGCAGGGAGGGGGATGGAGACTACGGCTATGTGCTGGGAGGGGGATGGAGACTACGGCTATGTGCTGGAAGGGGGATGGAGACTACGGCTATGTGCTGGAAGGGGGATGGAGACTACTTCTATGCTGGAATGATGTGGGGACTACGGCTATGTGCTCGGGTCAGGAGGTTATCTACAGTACCCATTGGCCAGGATGGCACTCACCAGGTGCACTGGCCGAGGAGGGGATGCTTTTTGGTGTTGCCATCCTTGGCCAGGGGGTGGAATCACTTAGTAGTGGCAGTGCCAGGTCAGGTGGTTCACGCAGCAGCCAGGAGCTGGCACCGGTGTTCGGTACTGCAATGCACCACAGTGAAGAAACTCAAAATAAACTACTAGAATACTATCCTTAATATATCACTACATCACCACTACTAGGTAGTGAGCAGAGATACCTTTTCATTGCCATTAATATTTGATTATACCCCCTGGCTTCGGGTGGCATCGCCATGCGGTGCCCCTCCTTGGCCGCACTCGGCACTGCTGATTTCTCCACAGTGTGACAAGGATTACTACTGTACTACTGTGAAACGTAATTTCAATTGGGAGTACTATTTTGTGGTAATGTCCCTTTCCCACAAGATCATGCCCCTTTTTTGCACATGAGCCTTTCCTATTTCCAATATGAGGGCGCCAGTCCCTTACTTTGCCAGGGGCGCCCGGACCCCGAGATACACCTCTGATAGTGTGTACCACCGATATTAAAAATTGTGCCGTTTCTCTGCTGAATCGGAAAATCGCTCTAGTGTGTAGCTAGATTAAATGGTGTAATAGGACTTAAGGTACCTGTCTTTAAAGATGGGTAGTAATGTATTGCAGCCAACCACTTATACCCCTTTCTCATACGTCCTAGAGGATGCTGGGGTCCACTTCAGTACCATGGGGTATAGATGGTTCCGCAGGAGCCATGGGCACTTTAAGACTTTTCAAGGGTGTGAACTGGCTCCTCCCTCTATGCCCCTCCTCCAGACCTCAGTTTTAGAAATGTGCCCAGGCAGACTGGATGCACTCCAGAGGAGCTCTACTGAGTTTCTCTGAAAAGACTTATGTTAGGTTTTTTATTTTCAGGGAGAACTGCTGGCAACAGTCTCCCTGCTTCGTGGGACTGAGGGGGCAGAAGTAGGAACCAACTTCAGGACAGGACACCATTAGCTCCTGAAGGGAACTGAACGCTAGCCGTGTCTAGATGCTAACTACCACAGCACGCCGTCACCCCCCTCACGGAGCCAGAAGTCAGAAGACAGGTGAGTGTTAGAGGACAGATCTTCAATCAAGAAAGTGACGGCTAAAGGTACTGCGCGGTTGGCGGGAACGCAGCGCGCCATGTTGCCCACACATACACAGGCACTGCAGGGTGCATGGTGCGGGGGGGGGGCGCCCTGGGCAGCATGAAACCTATGGAAACTGGCATAAATAAAGGGCATAAGTTGCTGAGGCACAGTCCTACTCCGGCCAGTATAAAAAATTACCTCATAAAAGCTGAGGAGAAACACGCCATTGAAGAGTGGAGCTTCCTCCTCAGTCAACCAGTCAACCAGCACACTGCTCAGCGCCATTTTCTCTCTCTCCTCAGGCTGCAGAGACAACGCTGGTCCTCCTCTACTACTGAACAAGTATTAGGGTGCAAAACAGGGGGGGGGGGGCACAGTGAATTTGGTGCTATATAATTGTGTGATTAACATTATAAAAGCGCTGCATGTCAGTGGGCATTTTGTGTTCACAGACATTGTGTTACTGGCGCTGGGTTGTGAACTGGCAAATCCTATCTGTGTCCCTCTGACAGATTTTACTGTGGGTCTGTCCCCTATAAGTCCCGGAGTGTCTGTGGTGTGGTTGTGCACATGTGTGACATGTCTGTGGCAGGGAACTCCCTCTGTGGGAGCCATGTTAGGGACACAGAGGTGTAATATGACACCAAGAGCCTGACTGGGTGAAATGTTACATGACAGCAGGGGTGTATCTACCCATTGGCCAGGATGGCACTCGCCAGGGGAACAAGGCAAGGAGGGCGCGCCGCATGGCGGTGCCACCAGCGGCCAAAGGGTAGAAAAGTAGTAATATCAGACTGTACCTGGTGAGAGTCTGTTACTGCTGAAGCGGCGCCGGTGTCCGGCAGCACAGCACTTGTAATCATACTCAAAATAATCTACAGCTCCCAGCAGCCCTTGTTGCTGGGAGCTGCCGGCAGCAAGGGCTGCTGGGAACTGTAGTTTATTTTGAGTCTGATCACTAGTGCAGTGCAGTGCTGATGGACACGCCGGCACACTCTCACCAGGTACACAGCAATTGTTATATAGCACAGTGCTATAGATCGGCGGTCGGAAAGCTGACGCCAGCATCCCAAAACTGCTCGGAATGCTGATGCTGGCATCCCAACATAGACAGCGATGCAGAATGCCAAAATCCGGATCGAGTTGGTGCTAATGTCTCCACTGGCAAGCCACGTGGGAGGGTTAGGGTACTGTGTGGCATAATTTGATTTGGAAGTACTATTGTGTACACGCCCTTCCCCCACAAGACCATGCCCCATTTTCAATACTCGCACCTTATTTCAAATGTGTGTAGGGGGGGCAGGGAGCCGGCCGCTTACTTTGCCAGGGGCGCTTGGACCCCTAGATACACCCCTGCATGACAGTGTGAATCATATCAGTAAGAGGTTGGACTGAATCTCATACAGAAAACTGAAAATAATCTGTTGAAGATGTGATTTTTAATAGTTCTGCCTTTCATCCACAGGGACCCCTCTGGGTCACATACAAATTTACACAAGTAGTACAATCTGATACCGACACAGACTCTGATTCCTGTGTCGACACTAGTGATTCCAGGGGAATAGGTCCTAACTTAGCAAAAAAGCATTCAAAACATGTTTTAGCTATAAAGGTGGTGTTAGAAGATACGAAGTCCCCTCTTTTACCACAAGGAGAGGGTTTACTTTAGTAAAGAAGTAATGTAATGTAATTTTCCCTCCACCTCAGGAGTTGAACAGTCTCTTGGATTTAACCTGAAAAGAAATTTCAGATTCCCAAAAGGAATTCAGGCAGCTTATCTTTTTCCAAAAGGTGGGTTTCCCTCCCTTATTTTAGACAGGGCCCTGTCATAAAAGAGAAAAGGTGTTTCTCCCTGCACCTGGAATGGCTTCACTTAAGGAGCAGACCAACGCAAGTGAGTGAGATGATCTATTGATGTGGCCAATGGGACACTACTCAGGCCTACCATTGTCTGTGCGTGGGTGAGTAGTGCTATTGAAAAGTGGTCAGAAAACTTGTCATTAGACATTGACACAATAGATGGAGACGAGATACTCCTAACGTTAGGTCACATCAAAGACGCTGCTGCGTACATACTAGAAACCATGAAATATATTGGTCTCTTGGGATCAAGAACCGCTACCATGGCAGTATCGGCTCAGAGGGCGTTGTGGATTCGCCAGTGGAATGCTGATGCAGATTCCAAAAGAAATATGGAGGCTCTCCCATATAAGGGTGAGGCCTTGTTTGGTGATGGGCTGGATGCGTTAGTCCCGGAGGCTACTGCAGGTAAGTCGACATTCTTGCCTTATGCTCCTACACCGGCGAAAAAGACACATCACTCTCACATGCAGTCCTTTCGGCCCAACAAATAAAAAAAATAAAAAAAAAGCCAAAGGTTTCCCTTTTTTTGCAGGTAGTGCAAGGGGAAAAGGAAAAAAATCCACAGCATCTCCCGGATCGCAGGAGCAGAAGTCCACCCCTGCTTCTGCCAAATCTGCAGCATGACGCTGGGGATCCCTTGCGTTCGGGTGGGAGCACGTCTGAAACCTTTCAGTCAAATCTAGATTCAATCTGGCCTGGACCCATGGGTCTTACAAATAGTGTCCCATGGGTACAAACTAGAGTTTCAAGACATCCCCCCATGCCGATTTTTCAATTTGACCTTGCCAGCTTCTCTTCCAGAAAGAGAGGCAGTAACAACGGCAATTCAAAAAATAGGATTTTGGTACTTACCAGGTAAATCCTTTTCTTTGAATCCATAGGGGGCACTGGAGTACTCTTGGGATATGGACGGCTTCCGCAGGAACAAGGCACTGAATAAATTAATTTTGGAACTACTCCTCCTCTACATATCCCAGAGTACCTCAGTGTTTTTTACTGAGCCGAACAGGAGCTATAGAGAGGTTGACAATGGAGAATTATATACAACATAACGGACAACAATAAAGTTGACACATAACGTTACTGACAACTAAACAGTTGATACCATAACCAATTAGAACTTGATAATTTGAACCAGTCGGTGAGAGTGTGTTACCATAAGATCCCCTGAACTTACCACAAGCCAGGTAAAACTGCTCTGGGTGGGCGTCCAGTGCCCCCTATGGATTCAAAGAAAAGGATTTACCTGGTAAGTACCAAAATCCTATTTTCTTTTTCATCCACTAGGGGTCACTGGAGTACTCTTGGGACGTACCAAAGCTTCCCCCGTGGGCGGGAGAGCTGTTTGGCACCTGTAACACTAGGCGGCCAAAGCTAGATGCTGATGCCGCAAACGTATCAAACTTGTAAAAGCGCACAAACGTGTGCACTGAAGACCATGTAGCCGCATGGCAAAGTTGGGTCGTAGAAGCTCCACGACCCGCTGCCCATGACGTTCCCACAGAACGTGTGGAATGAGCTGTTACTAATGTAGGCGGCTGTAACCTAGCATGAAGGTAAGATTGACGTATGGTCAGTTTTATCCATCTGGATAAGGTCTGCTTAGAAGCTGGCCACCCATCTTGGCAGCATCATAAAGAACAAACAACGTATCCGTCTTACGAACTGTAGACGTTCGGGATACATAAACGCGTAGTGTGCGTACCACATCCAAAGTTCCAGAATCTCCTGTTAACACAGGAACTACGATTGGTTGATTGATGTGAAAAAATGACACTACTTTTGGTAAGAAAGCGGGATTCGTCCGAAGTTCCGCTCTGTCATCATGAAACACCAAATACGGTGGCTTGCATGACAAGGCACCCAAATCTGAAACACGCCTTGCCGAAGCTAAGGCTAGGAGAAAATAATTTTCCAAGTGAGAAACTTAATATCCACTTGTTGTAAGGGTTCAAAATATAAAGACTGTAAGAAATCTAAAACTAGATTCAAGTCCCATGGCGCTGTAGGTGGAATGAATGGTGGCTGTACTCTGAGGACACCTTGCAGAAAAGTGTGTACCAACGGCAATAGAGCCAATCGTCTTTGAAAGTAAATTGACAACGCAGATATCTGCACTTTTAGTGTGGATAAACGCAGTCCTCCATCTAACCCTGTCTGTAGAAATAACAAAAGACAGGATAACTCGTAACATGGTTGGTATAACCGATTCTGGAATGCCCTCTCTTCTTAAGAGGGCGGTCTCAACAGCCACCCCGTCAAACGCAGCCGCGCTAAATCGGGGTAAAGGAACGGACCCTGTTGTCACAAGTCCGGACGTAATGGGAGCGGCCAAGGATCGTCTGCGAGTAGTCCGCGGAGATCCGAGAACCAAGCTCTCCGAGGCCAATGAGGCGCCACTAGTATGACTGTGACGGACTCTCTTTTGATCCGTTTTAGCAACAGAGGGAGCAGCGGAAACGGTGGAAACAGATACACGAGGCTGTACGGCCACGCGATTGTGAGAGCATCCACCGCCACTGCCTTTGGATCTCTCGTTCTGGACACATACTGGGCGTTTGATGATTGTGGCAAGATGCCATCAGGTCCACTTGAGGGTAACCCCACCTCTGGACCAACATGTGAAACACTTGTGGATTTAATTCCCATTCTCCTGGATGAAAATCCCGACGGCTGAGATAATCCGACTCCCAGTTGTCCACTCCCGGAATGAATACTGCCGACAATATCATTTGGTGATACTCGGCCAACTGAGGATTCGAGCTACCTCCCGCATTGCCATGCGGCTTCTCGTTCCTCCTTGTTTGTTGATGTATGCGACTGCCGTCGCATTGTCTGACTGCACCTAAACCGTCTGAGACCGAAGCATGTGCACTGCTTGACGTAGCGCATTGTAAATTACCCGGAGTTCCAGGACACTTATAGACAGCAATCTTTCGTGATCCGCCCAGAGACTCTGGAGCTGACAATTTTGAACTACAGCTCCCCAACCTCTGAGACTCGCATCCGTCGTTAGAATGATCCAATTCCAGGTGCCGAACCATTTCCCTGCGGTTAGATTGTGTACTTTGAGCCACCAGAGAAGAGACACTCTGGCCCGTGGCGACAACCTCACCCTGTGGTGAATCTGCAGATGCGAGCCCGACCACTGTGCGAGCACATCCAGTTGAAAAGGACGTGAGTGAAATATTCCGAACTGAAGCGCTTCGAAAGCCGCCACCATTGAGCCTAAGAGACGAATGCACAAATGTACCGAGACTGTGCGTGGCTTGAGCACTAATTGTACCAGATGACGAATGACCTGTACTTTCTGTTCTGGTAGGTAAATTCTTTGATTTACCGTATCGAGAATCATACCTAGGAATTGAAGTTGTTGAGACGGAATTAGATGTGATTTCTTGGAGTTGACAATCCAACCGTGCTGAACTAGTACAGACAGAGCTTTGATGAGCAGATCGTCCAAGTACGGAACGATTATCACTCCCAGGGAACTGAGATGAGCTATCATCACAGACATCACTTTGGTGAATACCCGAGGCGCTGACGAGAGGCCAAACGGTAGAGCCTAACTGGTAATGGTTCTGCCGTATCGTAACACGCAAGAACCTCTGATGAGGTGGTGTAAGTACGTATCCTTAAGATCCAGCGCAAGCATGAATTCCTGTGGCTATAAACGTGCAGGCATTGACCGCAGGGATTCCATCTTGAATCTGTAGTAAGTGTACTGAATGAGCCCTTTTAGGATCAATATTAGTCTGACAGAGCCATCCGGCTTTTTTTTTTTGTACTACAAAAAAAAACTGGAATAATAACCCTGACCTTGTTGTCAGGGACCAGGATCCAAACTGCTGAAACTAGCAGAGACTGAATCGCGATCTGCCTAGCTGCCTTCTTGTCTTCTGACACAGGCATACCTGTCTTGAAAAAGGCGCTTTTGGTGTGAGACAACCGTCTGAAACCACGCCAATCCGAGAAGGGCTGGAAGCCCATCATGCAACTGGCTTGTCGGCGTTCTTCTGATGACGGTTAGTGGTTTGTTGAAAACTACGTCCTTTATCACGCCTACTGTGCCTCTAGCACGGCCTCAAAAGGACTGAGGTCTAAAAGCTTTGAAAGGTGGACTTGAACATTGCGTTTAGGAACCTGTGTAGGTAATGGTAGAAAACCAGACTTTCCCCCCAGTGGTCTGAGAAATCCATATGGACCAATGAGGACCAAATAACATCTCTCCAGCGTAAGGCAACGCTGCTATTTTGGACTCTGCTACTGCCAGCCAAGAACGCAGCCAGAGTGCTCGTCGGGTCGCAACGAGTGAAGCTGAAAAGGTGAGAACTAACCTGGCCGACATACATAGAAGCTATACATAGATACTCAGCAGCTCCACAGATGTGATCAGCGAGAAGAATAAGGTGGTCGCCTAGTAGGGCCGACCTGAGCTGTGTTAGCCGTATTTACCCCACTTCCAACCGAACCAGGTCTAAGCAGCACCCTTGTTGCTGTATACATTGACTTTAACATAATTTCTAGTTTACATTCTGACAAGTCTAAGCGTAGTAGCAGTTTTACTGGAATGTTAACAGTTTTGAAAGTTTTGACACAGACGAATCCACCATTGGAGGATTCTCCCTCTGGAAATGGGTAACTAGACAGGAACCGGCGAGGTGCAAAAAACCTGTTTATCCGGATTCTTCCATGCCTCTACTAACGGCGTATTAAGAGACTCTTAATAAAGTGAAAAAGGTACCGCCCTGACGAAAGTATCAATGGGCGGTCTGTCAGCATCCTCAATACCTGACGGCTGCTGTAATTCACCTTCCTCATGTTATTTTGCGATGTGAGGTCTAGTATTAGAATGCAACATAGCAGAAACTGTAAATTAAAAAACAAATGATAACTATCTTTGTGACTTGAACAAGACCTGGACTTCTGCAAGGTCCTAGAAATCTCCTGAGACCACTTCGGTATTTGGCGGTTTCACCCGAGCCTCAGATCCAGGCGTACTCCTTCTGCACACAGAAACAAATATACAAGAGAGACAAGTTTACTTAAAATGTTACTAAAGTGTGCATACGGCCGAAGTGCAGAGCACGTGGCCACAGTATATGAAACCTGATCTGTTCAAATTCCTACTAACGCCCCTGCCCCTTCCGGTGCAGAATGTTGTAGGACAGCAACTTCCTGAAGAAGAACCAGGAAGAAGAGTAAAAAATGGTGTCCTGCCATGTGCTCTAAACCTATATATAATGAAGCAACCGCTGAGATCAACACAGTATTAGCTGAGATATATATAGTCAGATATGTATCACTTGTCTTTGTCTTATACATATATATTACACACATCTATACACATAGACAGCCATCATAAATAACTGATGTAACACAGGCTTAACAGTCTGATACCAGGGTTTACATTACTATTGAGTGTAAATGAGACGCCTCTACCCTGAAACACAGGCCTTTGTCCTGATGTACTTACTGCAGTAAAATGCAGTTTAGTTATGAGGGCCCTCCCGCTCTGCTGCTGCGGGCATAATCCTCCCCCCTTTCCCCTCTAGCGATCTCCCCCTTCCTGTTGGCGGATCACGGCAGCAGGGAGAGCTGTCCGCGGTCAGCCTGAATGCTGTGTAATAACCACGGGAGGCCGGCGGGGAGCGGCTAGGCCGGGGAGCGGCACTGGAAGACGACAGCGGCTGGACCGTGGATCGGCGCTGGAGGGCGGCAGCGGAGATCGGCGTTGGAGAGCGGCAGCGGTTGGGCCGTGAAGCGCCGCTGGAGAGCGGCAGCGACTGGGCCGTGGAGCGGCACTGGGCGCTGTGAAGCGGCTTTGCAGTCAGCGCTAGGGAGGCAGCAGGGAACTTTACTAAAAATACAAACCCCACATAGCGGACGGCAGCGGAAGCTGCCCTGTTAAGCTTCTGTCCTCCTCTACAGCGGGGCGGCAGCGTGTGCTGACCGTCCCTGCTCCAAGTACCATAAATACCTGTGCTCCTGGGCTATGACGAGGCTTCTCTGCAAACTCCGTCCAGCCTTCCCTCAGGTTGTTGGCACTTGGGTGTGAGGGTGCTCTTTTAGAGAGGACCGACACGCCAGCTGCTTGTAGCAGCTTCCACTATCCCAGACCCTCGTCTTTCTGGAAGGGAGGGAAGGGATGTGCATAAGGTGAAAAAATAAAAATAAAAAATAAAATAAAAATAAAAATATATTCAAAATAAGTATGGAAGGTCCACACGAGCCTTGTTGCTACGCCGAGCACAGAAAAAACACTGAGGTACTCTGGGATATGGAGGGGAGGAGTAGTTCCAAAATTAATTTATTCAGTGCCTTGTTCCTGCGGAAGCCGTCCATATCCCAAGAGTACTCCAGTGACCCCTAGTGGATGAAAAAGAAATTATGTCAGGATCAGGTCATTGTCCTGGTACCCTTGTCACAGCAAGGAGAAGGTTTTTCTTCAAGCCTCTTCGTAGTTCCGAAGCCGGACGGCTCGGTCAGACCGATTTTAAACCTGAAAAATCTGACTCTCTATCTGAAAAGGTTCAAGTTCAAGATGGAATCCCTGAGGGTGGTGATTTCCAGTCTGGAGGAGGGGGACTTCATGGTGTCAGTAGACATAAAAGATGCTTACTTGCATGTTCCCATTTATCCTCCTCACCAAGCTTATCTGAGATTCGCAGTACAGGATTGCCATTACCAGTTCCAGATGTTGCCGTTCGGACTCTCCACGGCACCGAGGGTATTCACCAAGGTGATGGCGGAGATGATAGTCCTCCTTCGTCAAAAAGAAGTCAATATAATTCCTTTTCCAAAGTCGCAGTTGGAACCGACGACAAGATTGTCCTTTTTAGGGATGATTCTGGACACAGAAGTACGGAGAGTATTTCTTCCAGTGGAAAAGGCTCTGGAAATCAAGAAAATGGTCAAACAAATATTGAAACCAACAAGCGTGTCGATCCATCAATGCATTCGGTTGTTGGGGAAAATGGTAGCGGCCTACGAGGCCATACAGTTTGGCCGATTTCATGCCAGAGGGACCTGTTGGACAAGTGGTCCGGATCCCACCTACACATGCACCGGAAAATAATCCTGTCCCCCAAAGCCAGGATTTCGCTCCTGTGGTGGCTACACAGTTCTTACCTACTAGAGGGACGCAGGTTTGGGATTCACGACTGGGTCCTAATAACAACGGATGCAAGTTTCCGAGGCTGAGGAGCTGTCACACAGGGGGAAAGTTTCCATGGAAAATAGTCAAGTCAGGAAGCCTGCCTTCACATAAACGTTCTGGAATTGAGAGCCCTTTACAACGGCCTTCTACAAGCGGTACATCTTCTTCAAGATCATCCCATGCAGATCCAGTCGGACAATGTAACAGCAGTCGCGTACATAAACAGGCAAGGTGGAACGAAAAGCAGAGCGGCAATGGCAGAGGTGACAAGAATTCTCCTCTGGGCAGAAAGACATGTAAGAGCTCTGTCAGCAATTTTCATTCCGGGAGTGGGCAACTGGGAAGCAGACTTCCTCAGCAGATACGATCTCCATCCAGGAGAGTGCGGCCTCCACCAAGAAGTCTTCGCAGAGGTGACAAGTCTTTGGGGAGTTCCTCAAGTAGACATGATGGCATCTCGTCTATAAAGAAGCTTCAGAGATATTGTTCCAGGTCGAGAGACCCTCAAGTAATAGCAGTGGATGTACTGGTGACCCAGTGGGTGTTTCGGTCTGTATATGTTTTCCCTCCACTTCCACCGATTCCAAAAGTTCTCAAAATAAGAAGAACAAGAGTTTGAGCAATCTTCATTGCCCCAGACTGGCCAAGGAGGGCTTGGTATCCAGATCTTCTGGGGTTAACTGGGCCTGTTGGGTGTAGCCTTTCATAATCCAGAGGCATAAAGGGTATGCAGGATCCCCGATGATGTGGACAGGGATCTCCACCCCATTCACAATCTTTGCATACTCTTTGGGGTACAGCCAGCCGCCCTGCTTCTCCTCTACGATGTTGAACAGGTCAGAATTGGCAAGAACTCTGGAGTCATGAGATCGGCCTGGCCAGCCAATAAACACATCTAGGAAACTAAAGAACAGTAAAATTTCCAAAAGTTAGAATGTAAAACACACACATGCAACTCATCCCACCACCCCGAAAATAAACACTTACCAATATTTGTGGTCCACAACAGCCTGTAATATGATGAAATGCCAGCCTTTCCTATTAAAATAGTCAGCATGGTTGTCACGTGGGGCAATAATTGGGATGTGGGTCCCATCAATTGCTCCTCCACACTGCGGATAGCCTCGCTTCACAAATCCTTTGATGGTATCCTGTAAGTGCTGTCCTTGTGGTAGAGATATGAAGCGCTTGTATAAGGTAGACACAACTGCTTGTGTCACCTGGTGGACTATGACACAGCAGGTGGAGATCGCAACACCGAACAAGCATGAGACTGTGCGGTACTCTCATGGGGTAGCATACCACCACAATGCAATAGCTAGCCTCTTGCGTGCCTTGATGGGTCTCCTAAGCCTGGTGGTCTGCATGTCAAGTGCTGGGGTAAGTAATTCCAGGATGTAATCAAAGGTTGCACGAGACACACGGAAGTTAGCCATCCACTCTTCATCCTGGTAAGCTTCCACGCTCCTCATAAAGGCTTCTCCGTGCCGGCGATCTCTGGACCAAAATGAGCGATTAGGCCCCATACTCACGCTCAGGATGGTACTCATCCTGGATGATATGAGGGCTCTCCTCCTGCGCAAATATTGGCGGTGACTAGCAGCTCTATCCACCATAAATTGCGTCCTCCTCCTCCTCATAAAATATATGTGCAGTATACTGCACAGTGTGGCAAGCTGCATCATGCTGTGCACAAAATGGAAAGCTGCTCAATCAGATTGTAATGTCACTCAGGTGCTAAAAGGGAGGGGTAATTCTGTGTAGGAAAAAACAATGTGTTCCCTAATGCACACCGAGTGAAAAATATTACTACATGCTGTCACTGGCTGTATGAAACATTTGCAAAGCAGAAAGAATCACGAGCTCCAGCATACACATTGGTACTCCGTCGGCCATGACTGCAGCAATGCTGTGAGCAGGCCCCACCCCTCCCTTTGTTGACTATTGTGACCTCATCTATGTGAGCCAGAAAAAGTCCATTTCTAATGACATACATATGCATTTGCAGGGATATCCCGGGATCAGTGTAAATGGGGCTGTCCCGGGTCGCTCCAAGGTCTTAGTGCAGTGTGAAAGGGGTCAGTCCCGGGAATGCATCCTGGGACGCATCCCGGGAGTGACCCGGCTGTGCGAGTGTAAAAGGGGTATTATTAACACATGGGGGTATATTTACTAAGCTCCCGATTTTGACCGAGATGGTGTTTTTTCTTCAAAGTGTCATCTCGGGAATTTACTAAACTCAAATCTCGGCAGTGATGAGGGCATTCGTATTTTTTTGAAAGTCAAAGAAAAAAAAAATAAGAATTTACTTACCGATAATTCTATTTCTCATAGTCCGTAGTGGATGCTGGGGACTCCGTAAGGACCATGGGGAATAGCGGCTCCGCAGGAGACTGGGCACATCTAAAGAAAGCTTTAGGACTATCTGGTGTGCACTGGCTCCTCCCCCTATGACCCTCCTCCAAGCCTCAGTTAGGATACTGTGCCCGGACGAGCGTACACAATAAGGAAGGATTTTGAATCCCGGGTAAGACTCATACCAGCCACACCAATCACACCGTATAACCTGTGATCTGAACCCAGTTAACAGCATGATAACAGAGGAGCCACTGAAAGATGGCTCACAACAATAATAACCCGATTTTTGTATCAATAACTATGTACAAGTATTGCAGACAATCCGCACTTGGGATGGGCGCCCAGCATCCACTACGGACTATGAGAAATAGAATTATCGGTAAGTAAATTCTTATTTTCTCTAACGTTCTAAGTGGATGCTGGGGACTCCGTAAGGACCATGGGGATTATACCAAAGCTCCCAAACGGGCGGGAGAGTGCGGATGACTCTGCAGCACCAAATGAGAGAACTCCAGGTCCTCCTCAGCCAGGATATCAATTTTGTAGAATTTTACAAACGTATTTGCTCCTGACCAAGTAGCTGCTCGGCAAAGTTGTAAAGCCGAGACCCCTCGGGCAGCCGCCCAAGATGAGCCCACCTTCCTTGTGGAGTGGGCATTTACAGATTTTTGGCTGTGGCAGGCCTGCCACAGAATGTGCAAGCTGAATTGTACTACAAATCCAACGAGCAATAGTCTGCTTAGAAGCAGGAGCACCCAGCTTGTTGGGTGCACACAGGATAAACAGCGAGTCAGATTTCCTGACTCCAGCCGTCCTGGAAACATATATTTTCAGGGCACTGACAACGTCTAGCAACTTGGAGGCCTCCAAGTCCCTAGTAGCCGCAGGCACCACCAATAGGTTGGTTCAGGTGAGACGCTGAAACCACCTTGGGGAGAAACTGAGGACGAGTCCTCAATTCCGCCCTGTCCGAATGGAAAATCAGATAAGGGCTTTTTCAGGATAAAGCCGCCAATTCTGACACGCGCCTGGCCCAGGCCAGGGCCAACAGCATGACCACTTTCCATGTGAGATATATTAACTCCACAGATTTAAGTGGTTCAAACCAATGTGACTTTTGGAACCCAAAACTACATTGAGATCCCAAAGTGCCACTGGAGGCACAAAAGGAGGCTGTATATGCAGTACCCCTTTTACAAACGTCTGAACTTCAGGGACTGAAGCTAGTTCTTTTTGGAAGAAAATTGACAGGGCCGCAAATTTGAACCTTAATGGACCCCAATTTCAGGCCCATAGACACTCCTGTTTGCAGGAAATGTAGGAATCGACCCAGTTGAATTTCCTCCGTCGGGCCTTACTGGCCTCGCACCACGCAACATATTTTCGCCAATTGCGGTGATAATGTTTTTGCGGTTACATCCCTCCTGGCTTTGATCAGGATAGGGATGACTTCATCCGGAATGCCTTTTTTCCTTCAGGATCCGGCGTTCAACCGCCATGCCGTCAAACGCAGCCGCGGTAAGTCTTGGAACAGACAGGGTCCTTGCTGGAGCAGGTCCCTTCTTAGAGGTAGAGGCCACGGATCCTCCGTGAGCATCTCTTGAAGTTCCGGTTACCAAGTCCTTCTTGGCCAATCCGGAACCACGAATATAGTGCTTACTCCTCTCCATCTTATCAATCTCAGTACCTTGGGTATGAGAGGCAGAGGAGGGAACACATACCCTGACTGGTACACCCACGGTGTTACCAGAGCGTCTACAGCTTATTGCCTGAGGGTCCCTGGACCTGGCGCAATACCTGTCGAGTTTTTAATCATGTGGAAGACTTCTGGGTGAAGTCCCCACTCTCCCGGGTGGAGGTCGTGCTGAGGAAGTCTGCTTCCCAGTTGTCCACTCCCGGAATGAATACTGCTGACAGTGCTATCACATGATTTTCCGCCCAGCGAAGAATCCTTGCAGCTTCTGCCATTGCCCTCCTGCTTCTTGTGCCACCCTGTCTGTTTACGTGGGTGACTGCCGTGATGTTGTCCGACTGGATCAACACCGGCTGACCTTGAAGCAGAGGTCTTGCTAAGCTTAGAGCATTGTAAATGTCCCTTAGCTTCAGGATATTTATGTGAAGTGATGTCTCCAGGCTTGACCATAAGCCCTGGATATTCCTTCCCTGTGTGACTGCTCCCCAGCCTCGCAGGCTGGCATCCGTGGTCACCAGGACCCAGTCCTGAATGCCTAATCTGCGGCCCTCTAGAAGATGAGCACTCTGCAACCACCACAGGAGGGACACCCTTGTCCTTGGTGACAGGGTTATCCGCTGATGCATCTGAAGATGCGATCCGGACCATTTGTCCAGCAGGTCCCACTGGAAAGTTCTTGCGTGGAATCTGCCGAATGGGATTGCTTCGTAGGAAGCCACCATTTTACCCAGAACCCTTGTGCATTGATGCACTGAGACTTGGCTCGGTTTTAGGAGGTTCCTGACTAGCTCGGATAACTCCCTGGCTTTCTCCTCCGGGAGAAACACCTTTTTCTGGACTGTGTCCAGGATCATCCCTAGGAACAGAAGACACGTCGTCGGAACCAGGTGCGATTTTGGAATATTGAGAATCCAATCGTGCTGCCGCAACACTACCTGAGATAGTGCTACACCGACCTCCAACTGTTCCCTGGATCTTACCCTTATCAGGGAATTGTCCAAGGAAGGGATAACTAAAATTCCCTTCCTTCGAAGGAATATCATCATTTCGGCCATTACCTTGGTAAAGACCCGGGGTGCCGTGTACCATCCATACGGCAGCGTCTGAACCGATAGTGACAGTTCTGTACCATAAACCTGAGGTACCCTTGGTGAGAATGGTAAATTTTGACATGAAGGTAAGCATCCTTGATGTCCCGAGACATCATGTAGTCCCCTTCTTCCAGGTTCGCAATCACTGCTCTGAGTGACTCAATCTTGAATTTGAACCTCTGTACGTAAGTGTTCAAAGATTTTAGATTTAGAATCGGTCTCACCGAGCCGTCCGGCTTCGGTACCACAACAGTGTGGAATAATACCCCATTCCCTGTTGCAGGAGGGGTATCTTGATTATCACCTGCTGGGAATACAGCTTGTGAATGGCTTCCAAAACTGTCTCCCTGTCAGAAGGAGACATCGGTAAAGCCGACTTTAGGAAACGGCGAGGGGGAGACGTCTCGAATTCTAATTTGTACCCCTGAGATATCACCTGAAGGATCCAGGGGTCTACTTGCGAGTGAGCCCACTGCGCGCTGAAATTCATTGAGACGGGCCCCCCACCGTGCCTGATTCTGCTTGTAAAGCCCCAGCGTATACTGAGGGCTTGGCAGAGGCGGGAGAGGGTTTCTGTTCCTGGGAACTGGCTGATTTCTGCAGCCTTTTTCCTCTCCCTCTGTCACGGGGCAGAAATGAGGAACCTTTTGCCCGCTTGTCCACGAAAAGACTGCGTCTGATAATACGGCGTCTTCTCATGTTGAGAGGCGACCTGGGGTACAAACGTGGAATTCCCAGCTGTTGCCGTGGCCACCAGGTCTGAAAGACCGACCCCAAATAACTCCTCCCTTAATAAAGCAATACTTCCAAATGCCGTTTGGAATACGCATCACCTGACCACTGACGTGTCCATAACCCTCTACTGGTAGAAATGGACAACGCGCTTAGACTTGATGCCAGTCGGCAAATATTCCGCTGTGCATCACGCATATATAAAAATGCATCTTTTAAATGCTCTATAGGCAAAAATATACTGTCCCTATCTAGGGTATCAATATTTTCAGTCAGGGAATCCGACCACGCCAACCCAGCACTGCACATCCAGGCTGAGGCGATTGCTGGTCGCAGTATAACACCAGTATGTGTGTAAATACCTTTTAGGATACCCTCCTGCTTTCTATCAGCAGGATCCTTAAGGGCGGCCATCTCAGGCGAAGGTAGAGCCCTTACAAGCGTGTGAGCGCTTTATCCCCCCTAGGGGGTGTTTCCCAACGCACCCTAACCTCTGGCGGGAAAGGATATAATGCCAATAACATTTTAGAAATTATCCGTTGTTATCGGGGGAAACCCACGCATCATCACACACCTCATTTAATTTCTCAGATTCAGGAAAACTACAGGTAGTTTTTCCTCACCGAACATAATACCCCTTTTTTGGTGGTACTCGTATTATCAGAAATGTGTAAAACATTTTTCATTGCCTCAATCATGTAACGTGTGGCCCTACTGGAAGTCACATTCGTCTCTTCACCGTCGACACTGGAGTCAGTATCCGTGTCGGCGTCTATATCTGCCATCTGAGGTAACGGCGCTTTAGAGCCCCTGACGGCCTATGAGACGTCTGGACAGGCACAAGCTGAGTAGCCGGCTGTCTCATGTCAACCACTGTCTTTTATACAGAGCTGACACTGTCACGTAATTCCTTCCAACAGTTCATCCACTCAGGTGTCGACCCCCTAGGGGGTGACATCACTATTACAGGCAATCTGCTCCGTCTCCACATCATTTTTCTCCTCATACATGTCGACACAAAAGTACCGACATACAGCACACACACAGGGAATGCTCTGATAGAGGACAGGACCCCACTAGCCCTTTGGGGAGACAGAGGGAGAGTTTGCCAGCACACACCAGAGCGCTATATATATACAGGGATAACCTTATATAAGTGTTTTTCCCCTTATAGCTGCTGTATAGTTAATACTGCGCCTAATTAGTGCCCCCCTCTCTTTTTTTAACCCTTTCTGTAGTGTAGTGACTGCAGGGGAGAGACAGGGAGCTTCCCTCCAACGGAGCTGTGAGGGAAAATGGCGCCAGTGTGCTGAAGAGATAGGCTCCGCCCCTTTTTCGCGGACTTTTCTCCTGCTTTTTTATGGATTCTGGCAGGGGTTAAATGCATCCATATAGCCCAGGAGCTATATGTGATGCATTTTTTTGCCATCCAAGGTGTTTTTATTGCGTCTCAGGGCGCCCCCCACCCAGCGCCCTGCACCCTCAATGACCGAAGTGTGAAGTGTGCTGAGAGCAATGGCGCACAGCTGCAGTGCTGTGCGCTACCTTGTTGAAGACAGGCCGTCTTCTGCCGCCGATTTTCCGGACCTCTTCTGCCTTCTGGCTCTGTAAGGGGGCCGGCGGCGCGGCTCTGGGACCCATCCAAGCTGGGCCTGTGATCGTCCCTCTGGAGCTAATGTCCAGTAGCCTAAGAAGCCCAATCCACTCTGCACGCAGGTGAGTTCGCTTCTTCTCCCCTTAGTCCCTCGATGCAGTGAGCCTGTTGCCAGCAGGTCTCACTGAAAATAAAAAACCTAATCTAAAACTTTCACTAAGAAGCTCAGGAGAGCCCCTAGTGTGCACCCTTCTCGTTCGGGCACAGAGATCTAACTGAGGCTTGGAGGAGGGTCATAGGGGGAGGAGCCAGTGCACACCAGATAGTCCTAAAGCTTTCTTTAGATGTGCCCAGTCTCCTGCGGAGCCGCTATTCCCCATGGTCCTTACGGAGTCCCCAGCATCCACTTAGGACGTTAGAGAAATACGAATGAATACACCATCGGTCAAATACGCCTGTTATTTGGTAGAACTCGGTAATTTACTAAAAAGTGTAATTCACAAACACTGCCGGCAATAGCCAAACACTGCCGTGAAAAAATACAAGTCGTAAAAAAAAGCTAAAATAAAACAGACCTGCTTTTATTTACCGTGTTCTGATAGGCATGCACGGATCCATGAGATCCGTGCATGTTTATCAGTGGGAAGGGGTGGGAAAGTGTTTAAAATTTGCTGGAAAAAAATGCGTGGGGTCCCCCCTCCTAAGCAAAACCAGCCTCGGGCTCTTTGAGCCGTCCTGGTTTACAATATATAGGGAAAAAAATTACAGGGGTTCCCCCATATTTAATCAACCAGCACCGGGCTCTGCGCCTGGTCCTGGTTCCAAAAATACGGGGGACAAAAAGGGTAGGGGTCCCCCGTATTTTTGAAACCAGCACCGGGCTCCACTAGCCAGGTACATAATGCCACAGCCGGGGGACACTTTTATCTAGGTCCCTGCGGCCCTGGCATTACATACCCAACTAGTCACCCCTGGCCGGGGTACCCTGGAGGAGTGGGAACCCCTTAAATCAAGGGGTCCCCCCCCCCAGCCACACAAGGGCCAGGGGTGAAGTCCGAGGCTGTTCCCCCCATCCAAGGGCGGCGGATGGGGGGCTGATAGCCTTTTTGTAAAAATGTGAATATTGTTTTTAGTAGCAGTACTACAAGTCCCAGCAAGCCTCCCCCGCAAGCTGTGTGCTCCTGTAGTGTCTGTCAGGCAGCACTCGGCAGAGATACAATGCAGCGCCTATGCGCTCCATTGTATCCAATGGTGGGAACTTTGCGGTCAGCGGTTGACCGAAAGTAACCTCACCGCTGACCGTAAAGTTCCCACCATTGGATACAATGGAGCGCATAGGCGCTGCATTGTATCTCTGCCGAGTGCTGCCTGACAGACACTACAGAAGCACACAGCCAATCAGGAGGGTGCCACGACGTGGCGCTCCCTGATTGGCTTAAGGGACCCTCTTAGACAGGAGTCAGGGGGGGTCCCTGCAGACGGGGAAAGGGGTCCCATGTGAAAACATGGGGCCCCTTTCAGTGAGTGGTCGGCTGTCCGTTTTTTTATTTTGCCAAGTACGTGGATTATACAAAGAACAGAAGAGGATCGATCTACACTGGATTATGTGAGTATAATTTTTTCCACAGGTACCCCATGGATTCTACATGGAGAAGAGGACCGAGCCACGTGTGAACATAGGTAAGTATGTATGTATGGTGGTGTGCATGTATGTAATAAAATTTTACTTTCACGGTGTGTGTGTCCTGTTTTTTTGGGGGTATTTTTGTTAGTAGTAGTACTACAGGTACCAGCGGGCTCGGTTTCCCACCACATGCTGGTACTTGTGGTTCTCCAAGTACCAGCTTGCGGGGGAGGCTTGCTGGGACTTGTAGTACTGCTACTAAAAACAATATTCACATTTTTATAAAAAGGCTATCAGCCCCCCATCCGCCGTCCTTGGATGGGGGGGGGGGGGGGACAGCCTCGGGCTTCACCCCTGGCCCTTGGGTGGCTGGAGGGGGGACCCCTTGATTTAAGGGGTTCCCACTCCTCCAGGGTACCCCGGCCAGCGGTGACTAGTTGGGTATGTAATGCCAGGGCCGCAGGGACCTAGATAAATGCCCGGCTGTGGCATTATGTACCTGGCTAGTGGAGCCCGGTGCTGGTTTCAAAAATACGGGGGACCCCTACGCTTTTTGTCCCCCATATTTTTGGAACCAGGACCAGGCGCAGAGCCCGGTGCTGGTTGATTAAATATGGGGGAACCCCTGTCATTTTTTTTCACATATTTTTTCAACCAGGACCGACTCAAAGAGCCCGAGGCTGGTTTTGCTTAGGGGGGGGACCCCACGCATTTTTTTTTAAAGATTTGTAAAAAGGTGTTTTTTTTTACGAAAGATGCACAATGAAGCCCTGCACGGATCTCACAGATCCGGCCGAGATTCATTGTGTTAATGTCGGCAGTGTTTTACTATTCACTCCCGTAAAACACTGCCATAAAATACGAATGACATCGACATCGGAAAACACGAAAATGCAGAATACGACAGCTTAGTAAATTAGTCGTAATAAATTCAAAAAGTTGCAAATTTACACTTTCGATGTCATTCGTGATGAATCTCCCTCCAAATCGGTACAAATACGAATTTTAGTAAATATACCCCATGGGATCTATCTGTGCAACTAAGTAGACTAACGAGCAGTAACACTTATACAAAACCTGCCTAGCTGTATCTCAGATTCTCACCCTATCCAGTTAGCAATAATCCTTCGCTGCAATACATTCTACCCTGACTGTTTATCAACTGAACTGGACAAATCACTGTAAGCTAATGCATATTAGGCCAGATGTACTGACCAGAACTGACCTGCAGCGTCTTATAAAGCTGGCGTATTACCACTCTGTGAAACAGGCCAGGAAGCCAGGGATGCACCTTTTGCCATAGATGAAATCTGTAGACAAAGTGGGGGCATCCTCAGTCCTGGGATGGGGGGTCTGGAGGTTCCAGGCAGACTGTGAGTGCCCAGCTGCTCAGGGCCTGTCAGGATGTGGATGCAAACTTGATTACTGTCTTCAACAATAACAGGAAAACATCTCAAGACAAAGGAGATCCTACAGGGAGAAGCTTGAGAACTTAACCCCTGACACACAGGACAAAGCGTAGACTCCTCTGTGATGTCTGCAATGGATTAAAAGGATAGTTCTATCTGTTCTGGGTGGAATATCCTACGTGAAATGTTACCGACTGGGGATCCTGACTCCAGGCCATCTGGTGAGTTCCACTATCTATGGTTAGCAGCATCAAGGAGAATCCAGTGATTTTCACTTAATGGCGGCTGTTGTGAGTGTTTTACACGCGTTTATCATTAGAGATTTTTGGCCTGATTCTGAGTCGGACACAGTGGAGAACATTTTTCTTCTACTCACGCGTCTAAAGCTGGGTACACACTAGATTATATGCTCTGTGAGCGATATCATCAGTGTTTGCCCTTGAACTCCAGGGCAAACGAGATTCTACATACACACTGAACGATATCGCTAACAATTTTGTTCAGTGACGTCATCCTGTCACCACCCGAACATGCAGTTTCTGACGATATCGTCAAGAGTGACCTGCGTTTACAGATGACAGAGGACATCATTACCGAAACCACGGGAGCGCGCATCGTTAACAATATTGCAGATACACACCGAACGATTATTGTAACAATGTGTCGTTATCGTCCACATCGTACATAAAATCGTCTGGTGTGTACCCAGCTTTAGTCACACTGAACATGCACACGGTAGATGCACGGTCTGAAAAATGCTTGAAAATGTATAAGGTGTTCCTGTCCGGTGACAGGGAGGTAGGTGGCTTAGCGGACGCACGGAGACAGGGCAGTTACATGTTACGATGATGCAACTGATTGTACGAGACATACCAAACTATATTTCAGTGTATACAGATGCTAACAGTGGGTGTCTCAGTCCTTGCACGTTCTGATGCACAGCTGCACACCAGGGAAGAACTTTGTAGTAGAGAATGAGATATGTGCCGACCCCCGTGTTTTGATTTTGGATCTGTATTAACTTTGGGCCTGATTCAGACCTGATCGCTTCTCTGCGAATTTGTAGAAGTTTGCAATCAGATAGTTGCCATAATAAAGGACAGAGTGAAAATCCGCCCTGTGAAAGTCTGTGTATGCCTTGTGAAAATCTGTTAGAACACCGATCAGCCGCAAATCCGTTCTCAACTCACTCACTGATTTTTTTCAGTCTGTGCGTAGCCCGGGACCTACTCCTACAGTGCAAATCAAGCTGATCGGGGCCGGAGCTGCTATAACAACACACTGTCCATGAAAACGCTTGGGAACGCCGGAGTTTTTCCTGACACTCCCAGAAAACGGGCAGTTACCTCCCCCAGTTCTCATCACACTGTAGGAGTAAGTCTTGGGCTGCGCACGGACTTCACACACTGGTAAAAACCAGTCACTGGTGAGTGAGGTGCTAATGAAACTGAGGGATTTTTAGCTGCTCAGCGTACACATGCAATCGCAAACTTGCACGGCGAATATACACTCCCCTTGGGCGGCGACTATCTGATCGCAAGGCTACAATTTTAACAGCCTAGCGATCAGGTCTGAATCACCCCCAGAATTTGGGCCTTCTTTTTTTTTTTGGTCCTACAACATTATTAACCTCAGTAACATTAATTTACAGTCAGTTCCAGTCAAGTTTGACCATTTCACAGCTCACAATTTTGCTCACCAACATAGGGCTATATTCAATAACTGTCGGAAGCTGCCGTCATGTCGGAAAGAAGGCAGTTTCCGACAGTTTTAGGTCGGAAGGGGTTCCGACCTATCCATTACGGCCCCATTTATTCCGACAAGTCGGGAAACCCGACTTGTCGGAATGCACGCTGATCGGCGGCTTCAGCCGCCAATCAGCGTGCATTGTCGGAAGCAGGGCCAAATCCGACAGATTTTAGCCCCGTTTCGGACAATCTCAATCCGACTTTAAAAAAAGTCGGATTGAGATGAGTGAGCTGAGCGCAGGAGACGGGGGAGCAGCGGGGAGAGCAGGGACATCCCGCTTGCTGGATTCGGGTGGACGCTGCCGTGAGCCTCCGCAGCTGCAGCCACCGCTCCCCCGTCTCCTCCTCTCCTCCCCCGTCCACTCCGTCTCCTCCGCTGTTTCCCTCCCCCGGCGCCGCAGACATCACCTCCTCCTGGCGGCCGGCGCCGCTGACAGCTCCCCCCGCTGCTGAGAGCAGCAGGAGCAGCAGGACAGGACACGCGGGAGCGGAAAATCCGACAGTCGGATTTGGGCGCTCTTTTGAATAGGGGTTGTCGGGTCCATTCCGACAACTGCATGTCGGAATGGACCCAAGTCTTATTGAATATATCCCATAGGCCAAATCCTGGCTGGCTAAATTAAGCAGCACAGCAGCGGCACAAACACACCGCAGTTTTCTGCTTAAAAATGTATTGCAAATTAGTAATGTATTAGCAATAACCAATTGAAACAACTTGCAAGTACTTTCAATAGAAAACAAGACAACACAGGAATTTACTTATCGTGTGTGGAATATCACTGCTCAAACAAACATCAAAGAATAAACCCTTAATCGTGTAAAATGCCTCCAGCACATGCCTATTCTCAGAGCCTAATCTGTACCTCCCTCCTGGGGGCCCTGGGCCACTGATGACTTGCATTTTAAAGCCCCGATCAATCAGACTTTATGTTTAGCAGCTCCCCAAAATCTCCCCAACCATAAAAAGAGCATTACGTACCTGCAGGGTACAGTGCGGAATACTTTGGGACACACAGTTAAAATAGGATTTTGGTTACCTACCGGTAAATCCTTTTCTCGTAGTCCGTAGAGGATGCTGGGATCCACATTAGTACCATGGGGTATAGACGGGTCCACCATGAGCCATTGGAACTTTAAGAGTTTGAGAGTGTGGGTTGGCTCCTCCCTCTATGCCCCTCCTACCAGACTCAGTCTAGAAACTGTGCCCGAGGAGACGGACATCTTCAAGAGAAGGATTTAACACAGATAGTGGCGAGATTCATACCAGCTCACACATACAAGGCACATCTAGCTAACTAGCTTGAAAAACTCAGCAACTGCTGAAACATTACTTACCAAGTAACAATGCAGTACTTAACTAACCAAAGTCGTACTGAACCAGATAACGGTTGCAGGAAAACGAAGCGCTGGGAGGGCGCCCAGCTTCCTCTACGGACTACGAGAAAAGGATTTACCGGTAGGTAACCAAAATCCACTTTTCTCTTACGTCCTAGAGGATGCTGGGGTCCACAATAGTACTATGAGGATGTACCAAAGCTCCCAGAATGGAAGGGAGAGCGCGGAGGCTCCTGCAGAACTGATTGACTGAACTTCAGTTCATCAGTGGCCAAAGTATCGAACTTGTAGAACTTAGCAAACATGTTCGACCCAGAGTTGTAACGCCGAGACACCCCAGGCAGCCGCCCAGGAAGACCCCACCTTACGAGTAGAGTGGGCCTTGACAAATTTTGAACACAGCAATCCTGCCATAGAATAAGCATGCTGGATAGTGAACCTAATCCAGCGAGATATAGTTTGCTTTGAAGCAGGACACCCACATTTCTTGGGATCATACAGGACAAACAAAGAGTCCGATTTCCTGTGACGAGCAGTCCTCTTCAGAGCCCTCACAACATCCAAGGACTTTGACGAAACTGAGAAGTCAGTAGCCATTGGCACCACAATGTTATGATTCCAGCACTCTGGTCAGAGGAGATCTTATGGCAAGGACCGGAGCACTGGAACGGAATGCTGGGGAAGGGAGCAGGACAGGAAAATAGCCCCTGGCGCCCTAACTCTGTTGTCTCACCCGTGTTGTCAGAAATCCCCTGCGAGACTATGGTTTCTTGAGCCCTTGGCAGCCGCGTTTGAAGGGCGGATTATGTCTGCCCAACTTCGATGCCCCCCGGTCTTAATGAGAGACAAAGGGAAACCCGAGACAGGGTGATAACAAGAGGCCCTCTAACTAAACAACCAGGCCAGGGGCTAAGCAAACTCAAAACTATAATATGTGCGGAGAAACCGCCAGGGAAAAGGACAACCAAAATATCCACTTGTCCAATTCTCCTACCCGGCACCGCCAAGTACCAGAGAGGACTTGTGGAAGCGGAACCCTCCGCAAATGCTCCAAACACAAAATATAAAAGGTAAAGCGGCTGAGCCGCAACACACGGCAGAGCCGCAACTCACGAACACCACTGGATATAAAACGGTGATCAGTCAGGACTCCAGGGAACCAAACGGCCTCTTAGGATGAGATGACAACTCCCGAATACCGGACTTCTGAGGACTGGAATGACCGGATACAGCAGGACTGGAAACAGACTCTCAGCAAACAAAGGCAGCATGCAGGAAGCTATTACCGGCGTCTGTGAGAAGCCCTGGGAGTGTATTTAACAAGGAGTCCTCCAATCAGCTGCTAAAGGCTGATTAGAATAAATGCCGTGCAGCTGCCTTGCTGCACGGCCAGAGAGCAGGTGAATATCTTAATTTCCTAAAGCCTAGCAACGGGGAACGCGGTCCGCCAGTGGCGTCCCCGTTGCTAGGGTCCGTGCGGCTCAGCGCGCCCGGCGTCTAGCGTTGCTAGGGAGCCGGCGGCTGTACGCGCACGGCGTCTCTAGTTGCTAGGCGCCGGGCCGCACAGACAAGCGGACCCCGGCGCCTAACACACAATAGGTTGGTTGATATGAAATGCTGACACAACCTTTGGAAGAACCTGCTGACGTGTCCGGAGCTCAGCTCTATTATCTTCGTGGAATATCAAGTAAGGGCTTTTACAGGACAAAGCCCCCAATTCTGACACACGTCTAGCAGAAGCAAAGGCCAACAACGTGACAGCCTTCCATGTAAGAAATTTGACCTCAACCTCCTGTAGAGGCTCAAACCAGTCCGACTGGAGAAACTGCAACACCACGTTAAGGTCCCAAGGCGCCGTAGGTGGTACAAATGTTAAACTGATAACAAACGTCTGTGGAACAGGAAAGAGGAAATTGTTTAAAGAACTTGTATCCTTTGAAAATGTAATTTATTTATATTTTGTAAGACATCCTGATTGGATGGAAAGGACTGTGGTTTGTGATTTTACTGTATAAAAAGAGGAGGCCTGTGAGCCTCCAGGGTGTATTGTACAATCTTCATTCTGCTGTAAACATCTCGCTGTATTGCTGAAGTTCTTTTCAGAACTATTTGTTGGCATTAAAACATCATCTGCCTCAAGAAGATTGCGTCATCTTGTAACCTACAGGGCTATGCGAAACCTAGCCCCGTTCACCGGCTGTCTAGGGTGAATCAGCGTCTCCAAGTTCTGCCAGCTACCGGTAGAGGACTAGTGGGGATTCGTCAATACCACACAGGTGTTTTAAGGCAGTGTGTCAGCACATACAGAGCAGAACCGTGGTTCCAAACGCCACGGCAGGTAAGGAGTTTGGTGGTGGCAGCATAAACCCGCCCACAGCGCAGTGGGTGGGGTCGGTAACAGTCGGTTACTGACGGTAAGCGGGAATTCCCCTATGTGGTCAGGTCCCGTGTGACCTAAGCATCCATTCTGTGTACTGGGGACGAGACCGTCCGGTCACAGAAATTGGTAATAAAGGATAATAATAATAACAATAATAATAATACTACAAAGGGAGGTTGGCTGTGCAGAACTCCCTTCAAAAAGGTCTGAACCTCAGGGAGGGCAGCCAATTGTTTCTGGAAGAAAATGGACAGGGCTAAAATCTGGATCTTCACAGATCCCAACCTCAGGCCCATATCCACTCCTGCTTGCAGGAAGAGGAGAAAACGTCCCAGTTGAAACTCCACCGCAGGAAACTTCTTGGACTCACACCAAGAGACATATTTCTTCCAAATACGATGGTAATGTTTAGACGTTACCCCTTTCCTAGCCTGTATCAGGGTAGGAATGACCTTCGGAATGCCCTTCCAAACTAGTATCAGGCGTTCAATCTCCATGCCGACAAATGTAGCCGTGGTAAGTCTTGATAGGCGAACGGCCCCTGCTGAAGCAGGTCCTCCCGAAGAGGAAGAGGCCTCGGCTCTTCCTGCAAGAGATTCAGAAGATCCGCATACCAAGCCCGCCTTGGCCAGTCTGGAGCAATGAGGATCGCTTGAACTCTTGTTCTCTTTACGAGCTTTAGAACTCTTGGAATGAGTGGGAGTGGTGGAAACACGTACACCGACTGGAACACCCACGGAGACACCAGGGTGTCCACTGCCACTGCTTGTTGGTCCCTCAACCTGGAACAATAGCATCAAAGCTTCTTGTTGAGACGAGAGGCCATCATGTCTATTTGGGGTAACCCCAAAAGGTCTGTTATTTCCTTGAACACCTCCGGATGGAGACCCCACTCAACCGGATGGAGATCGTGTCTGCTGAGGAAGTCTGCTTCCCAGTTGTCCACTCCCGGAATGAAGATTGCAGAGAGTGCCAACACGTGTTTTTCTGCCCAGAGGATGATTCTTGTTATCTCTGATATCGCAGCTCTGCTCTTCATTCCGCCCTGTCGGTTTATGTAAGCCACTGACGTTACATTGTCCGACTGTACTTGAATGGCCAGATTTATTAGAAGATGGGCTGCCTAAAGAAGACCGTTGTAGACTGCGCTTAGTTCCAGGATGTTGAACGGCAGGCCGGCTTCCAGACTTGACCACCTTCCTTGGAAGGTTTCCCCTTCAGTGACTGCGCCCCAGCCCCGGAGGCTTGCACCCGTGGTTAGAAGGACCCAGTCCTGAATCCCGAACCTGCGGCCCTCCAGAAGGTGAGGCAATTGGAGCCACCAGAGGAGTGAAATCCTGGCCTTTGGCGACAGACAAATTCTCTGGTGCATGTGTAGATGAGATCCTTACCACTTGTCCAGGAGATCCACTCGGAAGGCCCGAGCATGGAACCTCCCGTACTGGAGAGCCTCGTAAGAGGCCACCATCTTCCCCAAAAGGCGAATGCATTGATGAACCGACACCCGGGCTGGCTTCAGGACATCCCAGACCATTGTTTGTATCACCTACGCCTTTTCCTGCGGAAGAAATACCCTCTGCACTTCCGTGTCGAGGATCACCCCCAGAAAAGACAAACTCCGGGTTGGTTCCAAATGAGATTTTGAAGGTTCAGAATCCAACCTTGGACTCTGAGTAGGCGGGTTGTGAGTACAATGGACTGCAACAGCTTCTCCTTGGACGATGCCTTTATCAGTAGATCGTTCAGATACGGAATGATATTTACCCCCTGTTTTCGGAGTAGAACCATCATCTCCGCCATCACCTTGGTGAACACCCTTGGTGCTGTAGAGAGGCCGAATGGCAGGGCCTGGAACTGGAAATGACAGTCCATTAATGCAAAACGGAGATAAGAAGGATGCGGTAGCCAAATTGGAATGTGGAGGTACGCATCCTTGATATCCAGGGTTACTAGGAATTCCCCCTCTTCCAGACCTGATATCACCGCCCTGAGAGACTCCATTTTGAACTTGAACTCCTTCAGAAAAGGGTTCAGTGATTTTAGGTTCAGAATGGGCCTGACTGAACCATCCGGTTTCTGTACCACGAAAAGGTTCGAATAGTATCCCGTGGCTTGCAAATGAGGATGTACTGGCACAATGACCTGTGCCTCCACCAACTTCTGGACTGCTGCTTGTAGGACAGTCTTGTTCGCCAGCAGAACTAGCAAGCCTGATTTGAAAAATCGGTGAGGAGGGAGATTTTGAAATTTCAACCTGTATCCCTGGGACACAATATCTATCATCCAGGGATCCAGGCCGATACCCAGACGTGACTGAACTGTCTGAGCCTCGCTCCCACTGCCCACCTCCAGGACGCGTGGTCCACCGTCCTGCGGATGACTTTGGCGTACTGGAAGCAGGCTTAGTTTCCTGGGAACCTGCCGCAGTAGGTTTCTTGGATTTAGCTCGACCTCCCCTAAAGAAGGTATTGGACGGTTTGGCCTTTCTAGGCTTGTTAGACCGAAAGGACTGTGGTGCTAATGAAGAGAAAGATTTCTTCGGAGCAGGTGCAGCTGAGGGAAGGAACGGAGACTTACCCGCTGTAGCCGTGGATATCCACGCATCCTAAGCTTCCCCAAAAGAGCCTGACCTGTGTAGGGTAGGTACTCCACACTTTTCCTGGATTCTGAGTCGGCCGACCACACAGTCCCCGACGAGCTGAAACAGACATGGAAGAGATCCCCGCAGCCATGGAACCCAGGTATATCATGGATTCTACCATAAAACCTGCTGAATCGTGAATGTTACGCAAAAACAATTCAACATCACCCTTATCCATTGTATCCAAATCCTCAAGTAAGGTGCCCGACCATTTTACGATAATATGGCCCCCGAAGCGGTGTACATTGATTTAAGTGTATTATCTATTTTACGATCAGCTGGCTCCTTTAAGGTGGTAGATCCTGGAACAGGTAAAACCATCTTTTTTGTAGTGATGTGCACCGAACATTTTTCGGGTTTTGTGTTTTGGTTTTGGATTCGGTTCCGCGGCCGTGTTTTGGATTCGGACGCGTTTTGGCAAAACCTCCCTGAAAATTTTTTGTCGGATTCGGGTGTGTTTTGGATTCGGTTTTTTTTTACAAAAAATCCTAAAAAACAGCTTAAATCATAGAATTTGGGGGTCATTTTGATCCCATAGTATTATTGACCTCAATAACCATAATTTCCACTCATTTTCAGTCTATTCTGAACACCTCACACCTCACAATATTATTTTTAGTCCTAAAATTTGCACCGAGGTCGCTGGATGGCTAAGCTAAGCGACACAAGTGGCCGACACAAACACCTGGCCCATCTAGGAGTGGCACTGCAGTGTCAGGCAGGATGGCAGATTAAAAAAATTGTCCCCAAACAGCACATGATGCAAAGAAAAAAAGAGGCGCACCAAGGTCGCTGTGTGACTAAGCTAAGCGACCCAAGTGGCCGACACAAACACCTGGCCCATCTAGGAGTGGCACTGCAGTGTCAGACAGGATGGCAGATTAAAAAAATTGTCCCCAAACAGCACATGATGCAAAGAAAAAAAAGAGGCGCAATGAGGTAGCTGTGTGACTAAGCTAAGCGACCCAAGTGGCCAACACAAACACCTGGCCCATCTAGGAGTGGCACTGCAGTGTCAGGCAGGATAGCACTTCAAAAAAATTGTCCCCAAACAGCACATGATGCAAAGAAAAATGAAAGAAAAAAAAGAGGTGCAAGATGGAATTGTCCTTGGGCCCTCCCACCCACCCTTATGTTGTATAAACAGGACATGCACACTTTAACGAACCCATAATTTCAGCGACAGGGTCTGCCACACGACTGTGACTGAAATGACTGGTTGGTTTGGGCCCCCACCAAAAAAAGAAGCAATCAATCTTTCCTTGCACAAACTGGCTCTACAGAGGCAAGATGTCCACCTCATCATCATCCTCCGATTCCTCACCCCTTTCACTGTGTACATCCCCCTCCTCACAGATTATTAATTCGTCCCCACTGGAATCCACCATCTCAGGTCCCTGTGTACTTTCTGGAGGCAATTGCTGCTGGTGAATGTCTCCACGGAGGAACTGATTATAATTAATTTTGATGAACATCATCTTCTCCACATTTTCTGGAAGTAACCTCGTACGCCGATTGCTGACAAGGTGAGCGGCTGCACTAAACACTCTTTCGGAGTACACCTTAGGTAGAATAAAGCCAGTTTCTGCAAGGGCCTCCAAATTGCCTCTTTTTCCTGCCAGTATACGTACGGACTGTCTGACGTGCCTACTTGGATGCGGTCACTCATATAATCCTCCACCATTCTTTCAATGGTGAGAGAATCATATGCAGTGACAGTAGACGACATGTCAGTAATCGTTGGCAGGTCCTTCAGTCCGGACCAGATGTCAGCACTCGCTCCAGACTGCCCTGCATCACCGCCAGCGGGTGGGCTCGGAATTCTTAGCCTTTTCCTCGCACCCCCAGTTGCGGGAGAATGTGAAGGAGGAGATGTTGACGGGTCACGTTCCGCTTGACTTGACAATTTTCTCACCAGCAGGTCTTTGAACCTCTGCAGACTTGTGTCTAGGTTTTAAATCTAGGATTGAGCATGGTGACCAAAATGTAGTGCTCTGATTTCAACAGATTGACCACCCGTGAATCCTGGTTAAGCGAATTAAGGGCTCCATCCACAAGTCCCACATGCCTAGCGGAATCGCTCTGTTTTAGCTCCTCCTTCAATGTCTCCAGCTTATTCTGCAAAAGCCTGATGAGGGGAATGACCTGACTCAGGCTGGCAGTGTCTGAACTGACTTCACGTGTGGCAAGTTCAAAGGGTTGCAGAACCTTGCACAACGTTGAAATCATTCTCCACTGCGCTTGAGTCAGGTGCATTCCCCCTCCTTTGCCTATATCGTGGGCAGATGTATAGGCTTGAATGGCCTTTTGCTGCTCCTCCATCCTCTGAAGCATATAGAGGGTTGAATTCCACCTCGTTACCACCTCTTGCTTCAGATGATGGCAGGGCAGGTTCAGGAATGTTTGGTGGTGCTCCAGTCTTCGGCACGCGGTGGCTGAATGCCGAAAGTGGCCAGCAATTCTTCGGGCCACTGACAGCATCTCTTGCATGCCCCTGTCGTTTTTTAAATAATTCTGCCCCACCAAATTCAATGTATGTGCAAAACATGGGACGTGCTGGAATTTGCCCAGATGTAATGCACGCACAATATTGCTGGCGTTGTCCGATGTCACAAATCCCCAGGAGAGTCCAATTGGGATAAGCCATTCTGCGATGATGTTCCTCAGTTTCCGTAAGAGGTTGTCAGCTGTGTGCCTCTTCTGGAAAGCGGTGATACAAAGCGTAGCCTGCCTAGGAACGAGTTGGCATTTGCGAGATGCTGCTACTGGTGCCGCCGCTGCTGTTCTTGCTGCGGGAGGCAATACATCTACCCAGTGGGCTGTCACAGTCATATAGTCCTGAGTCTGCCCTGCTCCACTTGTCCACATGTCCGTGGTTAAATGGACATTGGGTACAACTGCATTTTTTAGGACACTGGTGACTCTTTTTCTGACGTCTGTGTACATTTTCGGTATCGCCTGCCTAGAGAAATGGAACCTAGATGGTATTTGGTACCGGGGACACAGTACCTCAATCAAGTCTCTAGTTGCCTCTGAATTAACGGTGGATACCGGAACCACGTTTCTCACCGCCCAGGCTGCCAAGGCCTCAGTTATCTGCTTTGCAGCAGGATGACTGCTGTGATATTTCATCTTCCTCGCAAATGACTGTTGGACAGTCAATTGCTTACTGGAAGTAGTACAAGTGGTCTTCCGACTTCCCCTCTGGGATGACGATCGACTCCCAGCAGCAACAACAGCAGCGCCAGCAGCAGTAGGCGTTACACTCCAGGATGCATCGGAGGAATCCCAGGCAGGAGAGGACTCGTCAGACTTGCCAGTGACATGGCCTGCAGGACTATTGGCTTTCCTGGGTAAGGAGGAAATTGACACTGAGGGAGTTGGTGGTGTGGTTTGCAGAAGCTTGGATACAAGAGGAAGGGATTTAGTGGTCAGTGGACTGCTTCCACTGTCATCCAAAGTTTTTGAACTTGTCACTGACTTATGATGAATGCGCTGCAGGTGACGTATAAGGGAGGATGTTCCGAGGTGGTTAACGTCCTTACGCCTACTTATTACAGCTTGACAAAGGCAACACGCGGCTTGACACCTGTTGTCCGCATTTGTGTTGAAATAATTCCACACCGAAGAGCTGATTTTTTTTGTATTTTGACCAGGCATGTCAATGGCCATATTCGTCCCACGGACAACAGGTGTCTCCCCGGGTGCCTGACTTAAACAAACCACCTCACCATCAGAATCCTCCTTGTCAATTTCCTCCCCAGCGCTAGCAACACCCATATCCTCATCCTGGTGTACTTCAACAGTGACATCTTCAATTTGACTATCAGGAACTGGACTGCGGGTGCTCCTTCCAGCACTTGCAGGGGGCGAGCAAATGGTGGAAGGCGCAAGCTCTTCCCGTCCAGTGTTGGGAAGGTCAGGCATCGCAACCGACACAATTGGACTCTCCTTGGGGATATGCGATTTAGAAGAACGCACAGTTCTTTGTTGTGCTTTTGCCAGCTTAAGTCTTTTCATTTTTCTAGCGAGAGGATGAGTGCTTCCATCCTCATGTGAATCTGAACCACTAGCCATGAACATAGGCCAGGGCCTCAGCCGTTCCTTGCCACTCCGTGTCGTAAATGGCATATTGGCAAGTTTACGCTTCTCATCAGACGCTTTCAATTTTGATTTTTGGGTCATTTTACTGAACTTTTGTTTTTTGGATTTTACATGCTCTCTACTATGACATTGGGCATCGGCCTTGGCAGACGACGTTGATGGCATTTTATTGTCTCGGCCATGACTAGTGGCAGCAGCTTCAGCACGAGGTGGAAGTGGATCTTGATCTTTCCCTATTTTAACCTCCACATTTTTGTTCTCCATTTTTTAATGTGTGGAATTATATGCCAGTATCAATAGCAATGGCCTACTACTATATATACTGCGCACAACTAAAATGCACCACAGGTATAGAATGTAGATGGATAGTATACTTGACGACACAGAGGTAGGTACAGCAGTGGCCTTCCGTACCGTACTGCTATATATGCTGGTGGTCACTATGTCAGCAAACTGCAAAACTAAAATGCACCACAGGTATAGAATGTAGATGGATAGTATATACTTGACGACACAGAGGTAGGTACAGCAGTGGCCTTCCATACCGTACTGCTATATATACTGGTGGTTACTGTGTCAGCAAACTGCAAAACTAAAATGCACCACAGGTATAGAATGTAGATGGATAGTATACTTGACGACACAGAGGTAGGTACAGCAGTGGCCTTCCGTACCGTACTGCTATATATGCTGGTGGTCACTGTGTCAGCAAACTGCAAAACTAAAATGCACCACAGGTATAGAATGTAGATGGATAGTATATACTTGACGACACAGAGGTAGGTACAGCAGTGGCCTTCCGTACCGTACTGCTATATATACTGGTGGTCACTGTGTCAGCAAACTGCAAAACTAAAATGCACCACAGGTATAGAATGTAGATGGATAGTATACTTGACGACACAGAGGTAGGTACAGCAGTGGCCTTCCGTACCGTACTGCTATATATACTGGTGGTCACTGTGTCAGCAAACTACAAAACTAAAATGCACCACAGGTATAGAATGTAGATGAATAGTATACTTGACGACACAGAGGTAGGTACAGCAGTGGCCTTCCGTACCATACTGCTATATATACTGGTGGTCACTGTGTCAGCAAACTGCACAACTAAAATGCACCACAGGTATAGAATGTAGATGGATAGTATACTTGACGACACAGAGGTAGGTACAGCAGTGGCCTTCCGTACCGTACTATATATACTGGTGGTCACTGTGTCAGCAAACTGCAAAACTAAAATGCACCACAGGTATAGAATGTAGATGGATAGTATACTTGACGACACAGAGGTAGGTACAGCAGTGGTATACTGTACCGTAATGCTATATATTATATACTGGTCGTCAGCAAACTGTGCAAAACTGAAATGCACCACAGGTATGGATGGATAGTATACTTGACGACACAGAGGTAGGTACAGCAGTGGCCTTCTGTACCGTACTCCTATATATTATATAAACCTCCTAATGATAATGTGTGGACCCCTTATTCAAAAGTAAAGCATTCAGTACCCTTAATACCAAGAAATAATGACACGGAGACTTGAATTTGGCAGAAAATTGTTAGCTATTTATTGTACCCTAACCATTAGCAAACCTGTAAATTGAAAATTTTAGTTAACATGCCGATTCAGCCGTCATATGGTGGCAGAAAAAAGAACGGCTCTATTCAACTGATGCTAACCTTAAAACATTAAAATTCAAAACTATCCTAATTTAAACACAAACTATAAAACAGGTAATAGGTGCCCGACTCATACCCCCACGGTGACTACCCACCCTGATGGGTGATGCCGCTGCCCCCGGACGGGTGGTCGAGCGGCCTTAAAAGTCAATGGAGGTGAGTGCACCTAAACCACACCAAACTGTAAATCACTACAACTAACAAGACAAACTACAACCTGCCGTTCTTTTCCGCCAACAGCGAAAGACTCTTCCCCAGAGTCTTCGCACCGCCACCATAACCTCAACCTAACTCCTGCAACACGAGAAATAGATCCTCCAGGAAAAGCATCATCCCCTCATTGGACAGATGCACACCATCAGGCCGAAAAAGGTGACTGTCTCGAAACCGAATCCTAGGGTGGTGAACCACTTTGCCTCCGTGGGACAACACCCACTTCGCCACCGCCCCATTCACCTTCTGCCTGGCCTCATCAATCAGGCGACCGTCCGCCACACCTCGCCAACTCAACCTTGGCACCATCATAGAGAACACCAAGACACAATTGGTCCACGCTGCGGCCACACTGGCCAGATCCTTCATCATGGCCCACCGCAGCTCCAAAGATGTCCTCTTCCCCAGGTCGTTGCCACCTAAATGGACAACCAGCACCCTAGGGACTCCATGCTCGCTTACCTGACTGACCAATCTACTCTTCAGATCTTTCCACATCATCCCCCGCCAACCAAGCCAACGAACGCCATGAGCCCTAGGAAACATCTGCGCCCCCTCCGAGGCCAAAAACCTGGCTGCCCAGTACACATAAGAGTGGCCAACCACCCAGACTGCCAAATCATCGTCTACCCAACCTGAAGAGAAGGAAAGGGGTAAAAATTTGGTTAATAAGAATCTAAAGCTGAGTTTATTAAATGCATTAACCTGAAGGATCTGCCAAAAGAAAAAAATGGATTTTCGTGTCTCGCAGAAGTAACGGCCTAGCCGATCTGCACAAGCTTCCAGCCAATTGAAGCAGAACATAAACACACAATGGGAAAAATCAAAATAAAATCAGAAAATAAACGGGGGGTGGGGGGGGGTATAAAATGGGAAAAACATGTAAGAACTCAGCTGGAGGTGAAAGCGTAAAAACCTGCTGAGGGACTTTGATTTAGAGATGAGCGCCGGAAATTTTTCGGGTTTTGTGTTTTGGTTTTGGGTTCGGTTCCGCGGCCGTGTTTTGGGTTCGACCGCGTTTTGGCAAAACCTAACCGAATTTTTTTTGTCGGATTCGGGTGTGTTTTGGATTCGGGTGTTTTTTTCCAAAAAACCTAAAAAACAGCTTAAATCATAGAATTTGGGGGTCATTTTGATCCCAAAGTATTATTAACCTCAAAAACCATCATTTCCACTCATTTTCAGTCTATTCTGAATACCTCACACCTCACAATATTATTTTTAGTCCTAAAATTTGCACCGAGGTCGCTGGATGACTAAGCTAAGCGACCCTAGTGGCCGACACAAACACCTGGCCCATCTAGGAGTGGCACTGCAGTGTCACGCAGGATGTCCCTTCCAAAAAACCCTCCCCAAACAGCACATGACGCAAAGAAAAAAAGAGGCGCAATGAGGTAGCTGTGTGAGTAAGATAAGCGACCCTAGTGGCCGACACAAACACCGGGCCCATCTAGGAGTGGCACTGCAGTGTCACGCAGGATGTCCCTTCCAAAAAACCCTCCCCAAACAGCACATGACGCAAAGAAAAAAAGAGGCGCAATGACGTAGCTGTGTGAGTAAGATAAGCGACCCTAGTGGCCGACACAAACACCGGGCCCATCTAGGAGTGGCACTGCAGTGTCACGCAGGATGTCCCTTCCAAAAAACCCTCCCCAAACAGCACATGACGCAAAGAAAAAAAGAGGCGCAATGAGGTAGCTGTGTGAGTAAGATAAGCGACCCTAGTGGCCGACACAAACACCGGGCCCATCTAGGAGTGGCACTGCAGTGTCACGCAGGATGTCCCTTCCAAAAAACCCTCCCCAAACAGCACATGATGCAAAGAAAAAAAGAGGCGCAATGAGGTAGCTGTGTGAGTAAGATAAGCGACCCTAGTGGCCGACACAAACACCGGGCCCATCTAGGAGTGGCACTGCAGTGTCACGCAGGATGGCCCTTCCAAAAAACCCTCCCCAAACAGCACATGACGCAAAGAAAAATTAAAGAAAAAAGAGGTGCAAGATGGAATTGTCCTTGGGCCCTCCCACCCACCCTTATGTTGTATAAACAGGACATGCACACTTTAACCAACCCATCATTTCAGTGACAGGGTCTGCCACACGACTGTGACTGATATGACGGGTTGGTTTGGACCCCCACCAAAAAAGAAGCAATTAATCTCTCCTTGCACAAACTGGCTCTACAGAGGCAAGATGTCCACCTCATCATCATCCTCCGATATATCACCGTGTACATCCCCCTCCTCACAGATTATCAATTCGTCCCCACTGGAATCCACCATCTCAGCTCCCTGTGTACTTTGTGGAGGCAATTGCTGCTGGTCAATGTCTCCGCGGAGGAATTGATTATAATTCATTTTAATGAACATCATCTTCTCCACATTTTCTGGATGTAACCTCGTACGCCGATTGCTGACAAGGTGAGCGGCGGCACTAAACACTCTTTCGGAGTACACACTTGTGGGAGGGCAACTTAGGTAGAATAAAGCCAGTTTGTGCAAGGGCCTCCAAATTGCCTCTTTTTCCTGCCAGTATAAGTACGGACTGTGTGACGTGCCTACTTGGATGCGGTCACTCATATAATCCTCCACCATTCTTTCAATGTTGAGAGAATCATATGCAGTGACAGTAGACGACATGTCCGTAATCGTTGTCAGGTCCTTCAGTCCGGACCAGATGTCAGCATCAGCAGTCGCTCCAGACTGCCCTGCATCACCGCCAGCGGGTGGGCTCGGAATTCTGAGCCTTTTCCTCGCACCCCCAGTTGCGGGAGAATGTGAAGGAGGAGATGTTGACAGGTCGCGTTCCGCTTGACTTGACAATTTTCTCACCAGCAGGTCTTTCAACCCCAGCAGACTTGTGTCTGCCGGAAAGAGAGATCCAAGGTAGGCTTTAAATCTAGGATCGAGCACGGTGGCCAAAATGTAGTGCTCTGATTTCAACAGATTGACCACCCGTGAATCCTTGTTAAGCGAATTAAGGGCTCCATCCACAAGTCCCACATGCCTAGCGGAATCGCTCCGTGTTAGCTCCTCCTTCAATGTCTCCAGCTTCTTCTGCAAAAGCCTGATGAGGGGAATGACCTGACTCAGGCTGGCAGTGTCTGAACTGACTTCACGTGTGGCAAGTTCAAAGGGCATCAGAACCTTGCACAACGTTGAAATCATTCTCCACTGCGCTTGAGACAGGTGCATTCCACCTCCTATATCGTGCTCAATTGTATAGGCTTGAATGGCCTTTTGCTGCTCCTCCAACCTCTGAAGCATATAGAGGGTTGAATTCCACCTCGTTACCACTTCTTGCTTCAGATGATGGCAGGGCAGGTTCAGTAGTTTTTGGTGGTGCTCCAGTCTTCTGTACGTGGTGCCTGTACGCCGAAAGTGTCCCGCAATTCTTCTGGCCACCGACAGCATCTCTTGCACGCCCCTGTCGTTTTTAAAAAAATTCTGCACCACCAAATTCAAGGTATGTGCAAAACATGGGACGTGCTGGAATTTGCCCATATTTAATGCACACACAATATTGCTGGCGTTGTCCGATGCCACAAATCCACAGGAGAGTCCAATTGGGGTAAGCCATTCCGCGATGATCTTCCTCAGTTGCCGTAAGAGGTTTTCAGCTGTGTGCGTATTCTGGAAACCGGTGATACAAAGCGTAGCCTGCCTAGGAAAGAGTTGGCGTTTGCGAGATGCTGCTACTGGTGCCGCCGCTGCTGTTCTTGCGGCGGGAGTCCATACATCTACCCAGTGGGCTGTCACAGTCATATAGTCCTGACCCTGCCCTGCTCCACTTGTCCACATGTCCGTGGTTAAGTGGACATTGGGTACAGCTGCATTTTTTAGGACACTGGTGACTCTTTTTCTGAGGTCTGTGTACATTTTCGGTATCGCCTGCCTAGAGAAATGGAACCTAGATGGTATTTGGTAACGGGGGCACACTGCCTCAATAAATTGTCTAGTTCCCTGTGAACTAACGGCGGATACCGGACGCACGTCTAACGCCAACATAGTTGTTAAGGCCTCAGTTATCCGCTTTGCAGCAGGATGACTGCTGTGATATTTCATCTTCCTCGCAAAGGACTGTTGAACAGTCAATTGCTTACTGGAAGTAGTACAAGTGGGCTTACGACTTCCCCTCTGGGATGACCATCGACTCCCAGCAGCAACAACAGCAGCGCCAGCAGCAGTAGGCGTTACACGCAAGGATGCATCGGAGGAATCCCAGGCAGGAGAGGAATCATCAGAATTGCCAGTGACATGGCCTGCAGGACTATTGGCATTCCTGGGGTAGGAGGAAATTGACACTGAGGGAGTTGGTGGGGTGGTTTGCGTGAGCTTGGTTACAAGAGGAAGGGATTTACTGGTCAGTGGACTGCTTCCGCTGTCGCCCAAAGTTTTTGAACTTGTCACTGACTTATTATGAATGCGCTGCAGGTGACGTATAAGGGAGGATGTTCCGAGGTGGTTAACGTCCTTACCCCTACTTATTACAGCTTGACAAAGGCAACACACGGCTTGACACCTGTTGTCCGCATTTCTGTTGAAATACTTCCACACCGAAGAGCTGATTTTTTTGGTATTTTCACCAGGCATGTCAGTGGCCATATTCCTCCCACGGACAACAGGTGTCTCCCCGGGTGCCTGACTTAAACAAACCACCTCACCATCAGAATCCTCCTGGTCAATTTCCTCCCCAGCGCCAGCAACACCCATATCCTCCTCATCCTGGTGTACTTCAACACTGACATCTTCAATCTATCAGGAACTGGACTGCGGGTGCTCCTTCCAGCACTTGCAGGGGGCGTGCAAATGGTGGAAGGCGCATGCTCTTCACGTCCAGTTTTGGGAAGGTCAGGCATCGCAACCGACACAATTGGACTCTCCTTGTGGATTTGGGATTTCGAAGAACGCACAGTTCTTTGCGGTGCTACTGCTTTTGCCAGCTTGAGTCTTTTTATTTTTCTAGCGAGAGGCTGAGTGCTTCCATCCTCATGTGAAGCTGAACCACTAGCCATGAACATAGGCCAGGGCCTCAGCCGTTCCTTGCCACTCCGTGTTGTAAATGGCATATTGGCAAGTTTACGCTTCTCCTCCGACAATTTTATTTTAGGTTTTGGAGTCCTTTTTTTACTGATATTTGGTGTTTTGGATTTGACATGCTCTGTACTATGCCATTGGGCATCGGCCTTGGCAGACGACGTTGCTGGCATTTCATCGTCTCGGCCATGACTAGTGGCAGCAGCTTCAGCACGAGGTGGAAGTGGATCTTGATCTTTCCCTAATTTTGGAACCTCAACATTTTTGTTCTCCATGTTTTAATAGGCACAACTAAAAGGCACCTCAGGTAAACAATGGAGATGGATGGATACTAGTATACAATTATGGATGGACTGCCGAGTGCCGACACAGAGGTAGCTACAGCCGTGGACTACCGTACTGTACTGTGTCTGCTGCTAATATAGACTGGATGATAATGAGATGTAGTATGTATAAAGAAGAAAGAAAAAAAAAAACCACGGGTAGGTGGTATACAATTATGGATGGACTGCCGAGTGCCGACACAGAGGTAGCTACAGCCGTGGACTACCATACTGTGTCTGCTGCTAATATAGACTGGATGATAATGAGATGTAGTATGTATAAAGAAGAAAGAAAAAAAAACCACGGGTAGGTGGTATACAATTATGGATGGACTGCCGAGTGCCGACACAGAGGTAGCTACAGCCGTGGACTACCGTACTGTACTGTGTCTGCTGCTAATATAGACTGGATGATAATGAGATGTAGTATGTATAAAGAAGAAAGAAAAAAAAAACCACGGGTAGGTGGTATACAATTATGGATGGACTGCCGAGTGCCGACACAGAGGTAGCTACAGCCGTGGACTACCGTACTGTGTCTGCTGCTAATATAGACTGGATGATAATGAGATGTAGTATGTAATGTATAAAGAAGAAAGAAAAAAAAAACCACGGGTAGGTGGTATACAATTATGGATGGACTGCCGAGTGCCGACACAGAGGTAGCTACAGCCGTGGACTACCGTACTGTGTCTGCTGCTAATATAGACTGGATGATAATGAGATGTAGTATGTATAAAGAAGAAAGAAAAAAAAAACACGGGTAGGTGGTATACAATTATGGATGGACTGCCGAGTGCCGACACAGAGGTAGCTACAGCCGTGGACTACCGTACTGTACTGTGTCTGCTGCTAATATAGACTGGATGATAATGAGATGTAGTATGTATAAAGAAGAAAGAAAAAAAAAACACGGGTAGGTGGTATACAATTATGGATGGACTGCCGAGTGCCGACACAGAGGTAGCTACAGCCGTGGACTACCGTACTGTGTCTGCTGCTAATATAGACTGGATGATAATGAGATGTAGTATGTAATGTATAAAGAAGAAAGAAAAAAAAAACCACGGGTAGGTGGTATACAATTATGGATGGACTGCCGAGTGCCGACACAGAGGTAGCTACAGCCGTGGACTACCGTACTGTGTCTGCTGCTAATATAGACTGGATGATAATGAGATGTAGTATGTATAAAGAAGAAAGAAAAAAAAACCACGGGTAGGTGGTATACAATTATGGATGGACTGCCGAGTGCCGACACAGAGGTAGCTACAGCCGTGGACTACCGTACTGTACTGTGTCTGCTGCTAATATAGACTGGATGATAATGAGATGTAGTATGTATAAAGAAGAAAGAAAAAAAAACCACGGGTAGGTGGTATACAATTATGGATGGACTGCCGAGTGCCGACACAGAGGTAGCTACAGCCGTGAACTACCGTACTGTGTCTGCTGCTAGTATAGACTGGATGATAAATAATGATATAAAAAATATATATATATCACTACTGCAGCCGGACAGGTATATATTATATAATGACGGACCTGCTGGACACTGTCTGTCAGCAGAATGAGTTTTTTAATTTTTATAGAATAAAAAAACACCACACAAGTTACACGACGAGTGTACTTTTTCAGGCAGACAATCACAATATACTATACTGGTGGTCAGTGTGGTCAGGTCACTGGTCACAGTGGTCAGTGGTCAGTCACACTGGCAGTGGCACTCTGGCAGCAAAAGTGTGCACTGTTTAATATGTACTCCTGGCTCCTGCTATAACCTATAACTGCTCCCCAGTCTCCCCCACAATTAAGCTGTGTGAGCACAGTCAGATATTATACATAGATGATGCAGCACACTGGGCTGAGCACAGATATGGTATGTGAGTGTGACTGAGTCACTGTGTATCGTTTTTTTCAGGCAGAGAACAAGAACAGAACGGATTATTAAATAATAATAAATTATAAAACTGCACTGGTGGTCAGGTCACTGGTCATCAGTCACTAGTATAACTCCTCCTAAGCTCCAGTAAGTAAATGAAGTGTCTCACTCTCACTCTCCTATCTATTTTAATTTCTAAACGGAGAGGACGCCAGCCACGTCCTCTCCCTATCAATCTCAATGCACGTGTGAAAATGGCCGCGACGCGCGGCTCCTTATATAGAATCCGAGTCTCGCGATAGAATCCGAGCCTCGCGAGAATCCGACAGCGTGATGATGACGTTCGGGCGCGCTCGGGTTAACCGAGCAAGGCGGGAAGATCCGAGTCGCTCGGACCCGTGTAAAAAAACATGAAGTTCGGGCGGGTTCGGATTCAGAGAAACCGAACCCGCTCATCTCTACTTTGATTAGAACTGATCAGCCGAATTGTAGATTAGAATTCAGTCCGTCAAGTCAGGCAAAAGAATCGCAAAAGAACTCCAGTCCCCCGCTGCCAGCAGCGGCGAGTGGCTAATCCCTGAGTAGGATAAACAGGGGAGACAAACAGATACACCACACAAGGACGTACTGAACTTTACACCAGGACGTATACAACTACAAATAAACAAAACCGTATTCAAGCAAACAAATCATGCAACGGGGCGAATATATCGTCTGTAACTCGACGACTTCCATCGCCCCACCGCCTGAATTTCAGCCACGGAAAACCCTGCCGACGCAGCCGACGTCGCAACCCCGATGCGGAAGGAATGCGTCCCGAACGCAGCGGGTGGAAGGCCCAAGCTCGCCAGACAGCGACCCAGTACCCAACGAAACTGATATTTCGTCACTGGCAGACCGTCATAATGCAGCAACCACGACCCCCGACCATCGGGCCGCACTGCCGCATATTTTACTGCCAACCTCACTGGGCAAATGCTCTCCTCTAGCGCCAAAACCAAGGTGACCCATCGACCTCTACCTACTTGGTCCGTCTTACAGCGACGCAATCTGTACAGCAAGGACCTCTCACCCACCACCACGTCCTCGAGAAGCATGCGCGAATCCGCTCGCTTAGATGGCGCCACCAGCTCCGAAACCCGAAAGGCACCGTGGTAAGCCATGGAGAACGCCAAACGGAACAGCAGCGATTCAAAAATAGACGACGCGATACTGCCAACCGCCATGATGACAGCCGGTAGCAAGGCCGCATCGATGGGCCGCCTCCTATCAGGCGGCGTTGGCGCCACGCGCGCCCACCCCTTCATCGCCTTAAGCAGAATCCCGCTCTTTGTCACGTCAGGGACACCCTTGATTTTGTTAAAGAACGAAATACCAGCTAAGTACCGGGATACCACCGCTCTGGTCCTACCCGTAAAAAACAGCTGCCAAATAAAAGAAAGCATCATCCGATGCCCGCTCTTACCTTGTTGACTTCGTCCTCGGACAAACTCCTCCCACTCGCTCCAAGCTTGTCCATAAGCCTTGAGCGTGTTCGGAGCGACTGACCGCATCGCTAGACCCTCCAGTCCGGCCCGATCACCTGCCAGACATAACCGGGACATTGAAACCCTTGCTCATCGGCTTTGGGTGCCAACAAACAAAACCTCTCCCTGCACTGACCTCGTGACAACGCGTCGGCAATTCCGTTCTCCAGACCAGGCACATGCTGCGCGCGGAACCACACATTCCTATGCAAGCATGTCAGCAGCAACTGCCCCAGCACCCTCAGGACCACCAGCGACTTCGCCCTCTGGTTATTTATCGCATGCACCACGCCCAGATTGTCACATCTAAACAAGATGCTGCGATGAGCCAGACGATCGCCCCAAACCTCCAGCTCCACCATAATGGGGAAAAGCTCCAGCAGCAAAAGGTCCTTAGTTAAACCCTCGCAATGCCATTCCGCCGGCCACAAGGCCGCGCACCAAGATCCCTCAAGGTAGCAACCGAACCCAGAGGAACCCGCCGCATCGGTAAACAGCTGCAGCCCAGCGCTGTCGACTGTTGGGGCCTGCCAGATACACACCCCGTTGAAGTCCTCCAGGAACGAGGCCCATACGGCCAAATCCCTCTTAATCTCGGAGGACAAGCGTATGAAATGATGCGGCCTGGCACACCCCGCAGTCGCCCTCTCCAGCTTCCGGCAGAAAACCCTGCCCATCGGGATTACCCGACAAGCAAAGTTCAAAAGGCCCAGCAAGGACTGCGCCTGCCGCAGCGTGACTTTGCGCGACCTTACGAACCGGCAGATAGCCTCGCGGAGCTTCGCAACCTTGTCCTGAGGCAGTCGACACGATCCTGCCACCGTGTCGATTTCTATCCCCAAGAATGACAAACAGGAGACCGGCCCCTCCGTTTTATCCTCGGCCACAGGAACGCCAAAGTGAAAAAACAGGGCTCGGATGCTGAACAGCAAGTCGCTGCAGCGTGGCGAATTCGCCGGACCCACACACAGGAAGTCATCGAGGTAATGGGCGACTCCGTGACCCCCTGATGAAGACTCCACGCACCAATGTGAGAATGTGCTAAACCGTTCGAAAAACGAGCAGGAAACGGAACATCCCATCGGCAAACATTTGTCGATGAAATACTCCGCTCCAATCCAAAAACCCATAAAACGGAATGAGTCCGGATGCAACGGCAGCAACCGAAACGCGGATTCCACATCGATCTTAGCCATCAGGGCCCCAGGGCCGTAACTACGGACCAACTCTAGCGCCTCGTCAAACGACTGATACACCACCGAGCGGACGACCCGGACGGGTAAGAAAGATGCTGAATGAGCCTAAAAGCACCTGGAGTCTTCTTGGGAACTACCCCCACTGGGGAGATGACCAAGTCATCCACCGGGGGTGAGCTAAACGGTCCTTCCATCCTACCCAGCCGTACCTCCTTATCTACTTTCTCCCGCAGAACCGACGGCAAGGCACGAGCAGACTGGAGATTCCGTTGGGCCCGGACCGAACCTTGTTCGCAACAGGCAAGCGAAAACCAAACTGAAAACCGTGAAACAAAAACTGAGCGTCCGCCTTATTTGGATACCAATCCAACCACTTGGCCATTGTATTCAAATTAATTGGCGCTGGTGCCCTGCGGAGCGCTCCCGCTCGCGCCAGGTTTTGGGTAACTTTGCTTACCCCGCGCACCCTGGCGACTGCCTTTAAAACAGGTAGAGGCTGGGTGGGAGCCGCCAAATTGCAAGCACAAATGTCGAAACCGACACTGCTTGCCGAAGGAACAGGACGCATTGCGAAGCACTTCCCTTTTGCGGCGGCCTGCCCCCCCCCCCCCCCCCCCCACGGACGGCCAACCTACCTGTCTTGCCCGATCCGCCGTCCGCGCCGGTCCCTTGGGCGACCCTGCGCGGTGCCCGTCCGCCCCCGGATTCCGGGGCTCCCTAGCGGGTTGAGAAGCCCGGGTGACCTGGAGCCAGACTTCCACGTCCTTGCAACCAAAGTCAATCACCTGCAAGCAGTCCTGCTTTTCCCGGAATTTCTCGTCATACATCCGCCATTCGATGCCTGACGATGTGCGCTGCATATCGTGTATTAAATGCAGGTATCTAATGACGTTCATATGTTCGTCAGGCCTATCTTCTAGGAAACAAGCCGCGAAGACGCAAAAACCGGCCAGCCAGTTGTCGAAGGTACGGAAAGCCTCGGCCCCGATGCCCTTCTTCGCTGCCGCCGACTTATAGTCCTTCTTTGCATCCTACGTCAAGACGAACATATCAACGTAATCGCCCCTGCAGATTTTCCTACGGCAGCTATCCCGCAGTCCCCGCATCACGGCAGTGTAATCGCAGTGGACTACCCCAGGCAAATCGCGGCGCTTCTTGGCCCTGCAAGCGTCCTCGCTAAGCCGCTTACGTCTCTTCCGCCTCTCCTGCTGCCCCGCCGCCCTCTTGGCGTATTTTGTCGCGCACTTTTTCGCCCTAGTCGTGCTACTGACTTCGGACGCCGGCGACGACAGGGAAGAAGAAGAGGAAGAGCTGCGAGAACTAGAGCGCGTGCTGGAGCCCGACACAGACTGCTCAACCTCACCTGATGCTGTCGACTGCTCGGACAGGGAATCCTCCGGAGTGGCAACTGCGACATCTTCTTCCTCGCTCCCCACCATCTCAACTTCGCCGCGATCACCTGAAGAAGAAGACGGAGCAAAGGACCCAGAAACCAATCGAGGCGCATGCCTAGCACCCCGGGGCGAAGGCGTCCCCACTTCGCGCCCTTGCTCGTCCCGCACGGAACGACGACCTAGCTGCGCCGCGGCCGCCCCCAGCTCGCGACAAGCGTGAGCAACTCGCTGCGCCGCCGACCCCGGCCGCGCACTGGACCCGCTTGCTACTGCGTGCGTGCCGGATCGCCTTGCCACCCCCGGGGATGCGGCAGCGGCCAGCGGACCCAATGCCGCCACCACCGTTGACAGGGCCGACGCCAGCTGTCCGGAGGGGTCCTGACCACCCCAAAAATCACTGCCGGCACCCGCGGGAGCCCCCGCAGATGCCGGCGCGCGCCTCCCTGCCCGTCGCCCGACAGGCGCCAACAGGGGGCCCGATGCCCGAAGCCCAGACTGGCCCGATGGGGAACCGGCAGCGCCCCTGACCACCAGTGGCCCGGTTCCCCACCAGTCACTGCTCCCCACCATTGCCTACCTTTCGTTGCGAGCGCTGTTTCCACTGTCTGACCCCCCCCGCGCCCCCCCCCCCCCCCGCAGGCCAGAGCTCCCTCCGCCCGCTGGGAGGACGCCGCGGCGGGACTCCCTGCTCGCTTCTGCTGCGCCCCCCCCCCCCCGCCGCCGCTCCCCGCCGGACTCCGGCTGCAAGGGAGGCAGCAGGGGAGACAAGGATACCAGCGGCACCGCTGCGCGCGAACGGCGCCACCTGTGGAGAGCGCGGGCCTGCGCGCGCGGCCCACCGCTTCCCGCCACTAACCCTCCATCAGTGCCTGCAGGGAGAACCGTCGGACGAGACCCAGCGACAGGCCTCGTCCGACTTGCCACCTCCGCCCGCCCGCTCTGCCCTCCTTGCCTGGCACCTCCACGCGGCAGCGACAAGGGGGAAGAGAAGGGGGACGAAACGGCAGCCTCCGTCGGCCGCCCACCTCGGCGTGCATGTGCGCACCCGCGGGCGCCCGAACGCAGCACCGAAGCCGCCAACACTGCACCCGGAGGTGAGGGCCGATGCCCGTCCACCTCCGGGCGTCCTGCCTGTGCCCCCAGCCCTCCCCGCCACCCGCGCCCGGCCGGCAAGACCGGCCCGGAACCCAGCGACAATGAGGACCGGGTCCGCCGCGCCCCGTCCACACCAGCGCCCGCGTAGGCCCCAGAAGACGGGAAGCCGTCAGCAGTGCCAGCCAGCCCGTCCTCGGGCCCAGACCCACCGCCTGATGAGCGGTAACGGGCTGGGGTCCCGGCGGCACGGCGAGGGCGAGAAGCGGCCATCACAGACAGAGTATAACTTTGCAGGGAAGTGGCTTTAATAAATGCAGCTAGAGCAAACAAGGCTAAAACTATGGAGACTCTGCTATGCAGCACTCACCAAAGGCAATTTCAGCAGCAAGAGAGACCAAGCTGGCCTAGCATTCCCTATATATATTGACCCTCCCCTCTCACCATGGGCTGTACTTTCCTCACAGCTAGGTCCACCCCTCACAGGAGGTTTAACTCTCTCTATTCCTATGCAGTCATTTTGCTCTCCTACTGGTGGTCAGCAAAATTATGCACTGTACTCCTACTATATACTGTCTACAATGCAGCACAGATATGGAGTGTTTTTCAGGCAGACAACGTATACTGGTGGTCACTGGTCAGCAAAACTCTGCACTGTACTCCTGCTCAGAGCCGGTGCTAGGGTGTTCGGCGCCCCCCTGCAAACTATAAATTTGCGCCCTCCCATATTCCTTTGGAGCGCACGGGAAAAAGGGGTGTGGTCTCACAAATAAGGGGCATAGCCACACAATAGTACCCCCATTCAAAATTACGCCACAGTGTAGCACAATCTTATTCATCTTATACGTAATGCCCCACAAGTAGTAGTAGCGTCCTTATATGTAATGCACCCCAGTAGTAGTAGCATCCCTATGCATAATGCCCCCCCAGTAGTAGTAGCATCCTAATACATAATGCACCCCCAGTAGTAGTAGCGTCCTTATACGTAAGGCCCCCCAAGTCAGTGCCGTAACTAGGCATTTTAGTGCTGTGTGCAAGAAATGACATTGGCGCCCCCCCCCCATGCAAGATAGGGGCAGTGCGCGCCGTAGGTGCGCCAAAAATATATAGGGGCGTGGCTTCATGGGGAAGGGGCGTGGCCACAAAATAATAGCAATTCATACTACGGTGCACAGTAGTCTCCATTATTCAAATTACGCTGCACAGTAGCGCCACTACACCAGGTAGAGCCCCTTTTATACATTACAGCAGACACCGTCCCCCTTTTTACACATTACAGCAGCCAGTCCCCCTTTTTTACACATTGCGGCAGCCAGGACCCCTTTTTACACATTGCGGCAGCCAGGACCCCTTTTTACACATTGCGGCAGCCAGGCCCCCTTTTTACACATTGCGGCAGCTAGTCCCCCATTTTACACATTGCGGCAGCCAGTCCCCCTTTTTACACATTGCGGCAGCCAGGCCCCCTTTTTACACATTGCGGCAGCCAGGCCCCCTTTTTACACATTGCGGCAGCCAGGCCCCCTTTTTTACACATTGCAGCAGCCAGGCCCCCTTTTTACACATTGCAGCAGCCAGGACCCCTTTTTACACATTATGGCAGACGGTGTCCCCCAGAGAGAGAGAGAGAGAGAGAGAGAGAGAAAGAGAGGGATATACTTACCTTCTCCCCGCTGACAGGCTCCTCGTGCTGGCATCTCCCTCTGTGCAGGCATCGGACAAGGAGGAGGAGGGAGGGGGACTGGAGCCGCAGCAGCTATGTCATTGGTAGTAAGCGCCGCTGCAGCATCCCCCTCTCCTTCCGTATTGGTTGCCTGGCGCTGCTGTGGATGCTGGGATGGAGGAACCGCATCCCAGCATCCACAGCAGTGCCGGGCAGCCTATACGGAAGGAGAGGGGGATGCTGCAGCGGCGCTTACTACCAATGAAATAGCGCTGCTGCGGCTCCAGTCCCCCTCCCTCCTCCTCCTTCTCAGCTGCCTCCGGCGCTTCTCTCTCCTCCAGCGCGGCTGCGGCGCACACTTCAGAGGCGGCATGTAATGAGTCAATTTGACTCATTACATGCCGCTGGCCGTGCGCCCTCAGGGCAACTGCGCTGTGTGCCAAGCCCACTTGGCACACAAGTAGTTACGGCCCTGCCCCAAGTAGTAGTAGTATTGTTATATGTAATGCCCCCGTAGTAATAGTAGCATCCTATACATAATGCCCCCCCCCCAAGTAGTAGTATCGTCCTCATACGTAATGACCCCCCTAGTAGTAGCGTTGTTACACGTAATGGCCCCCATTAGTAGCGTTGTTACACATAATGACCCCCCTAGTAGTAGCGTTGTTACACGTAATGGCCCCCATTAGTAGCGTTGTTACACATAATGACCCCCCTAGTAGTAGCGTTGTTACACGTAATGGCCCCCATTAGTAGCGTTGTTACACATAATGACCCCCCTAGTAGTAGCGTTGTTACACGTAATGGCCCCCATTAGTAGCGTTGTTACACATAATGACCCCCCTAGTAGTAGCGTTGTTACACGTAATGGCCCCCATTAGTAGCGTTGTTACACATAATGACCCCCCTAGTAGTAGCATTGTTACACGTAATGGCCCCCCCATTAGTAGCGTTGTTACACGTAATGGCCCCCCCATTAGTAGCGTTGTTACATGTAATGGCCCCCCCATTAGTAGCGTTGTTACACGTAATGGCCCCCCCATTAGTAGCGTTGTTACACATAATGGCCCCCCCATTAGTAGCGTTGTTACACATAATGACCCCCCTAGTAGTAGCATTGTTACACGTAATAGCCCCCCCATTAGTAGCGTTGTTACACGTAATGGCCCCCCCATTAGTAGCGTTGTTACACGTAATGGCCCCCCCATTAGTAGCGACGTTACACGTAATGACCCCCCCATTAGTAGCGACGTTACACGTAATGGCCCCCCCATTAGTAGCGACGTTACACGTAATGCCCCCCCTGTAGTAGTAGCGTCCTTAAAGCACACATAAACGCACACAGACATACCACACACACACACAGACACAATACACACACACTTCCCTCTCACCCTTCACTTACCTAAGCCAGTCTCCCTCTGAGTCTGTACACTATAGCAGCCTGGTCCGTGTAGCTCCGCCCCCTTCGGTCCCGTTTAGCCCCGCCCCCTTCCGTCCCGTGTAGCTCCGCCCCCTTTTGTCCCATACACAGCGCTGTCCTGTCACACAGGTGAGGGGAGGGGAGCGGAGGGAGGAGGATTTTAATGCTACAAGCGCTGCTGCCAGTGCCTGTCATACAGGCACTGCAGCAGCAGCAGCGGGGACAGGACGGCGCAGCAGGGAAGGAATGCAGAGCAGGGGGAGCGCCTCTCCGTCCCAGCGCCTCCCTGCACTGCATCCCTTCGCTGAGCGGGTAGCGCCTGGCCTGCTCCTGCTATATAATACAGCTGCTCCCCAGTCCCCACAATTAAGCAGTGTGAGCACAGATATATGCAGCACAATGAGCACAGATAAGGAGCGTTTTTTTCATGCAGAGAACGGATAAAACTGGTGGTCACTGATCAGCAAAACTCTGCACTGTACTCTTCCTATATTAATATACAGCTGCTCCCCAGTCCCCACAATTAAGCAATAAGTAAAGCAAGCACAAATATTTGCATCAACAATACACGGAGAGGACGCCAGCCACGTCCTCTCCCTAACATTTCCAATGCACGAGTGAAAATGGCGGCGACGCGCGGCTGCTTATATAGAATCCGAATCTCGCGAGAATCGGACAGCGGGATGATGACGTTCGGGCACGCTCGGGTTAACCGAGCCGTACGGGAGAATCTGAGTATGCCTCGGACCCGTGTAAAAAGGGTGAAGTTCGGGGGGGTTCGGTTTCCGAGAAACCGAACCCGCTCATCACTACTTTTTTGAGAGTCTGGACACAGATGCGTCAACAATTGGCGGGCTTTCCCATTTTTTCCTATCCTCCTCAGGGAAAGGAAACGCCACCTGGACCCTTTTAGGGATCTGGAATATTTTCTCAGGGTTTTCCCATGCTTTCTCAAATATAGCATTTAATTCCTTTGACGCAGGGAAGGTCAGCAAGGATTTCTTAATTTCAGTGAAAAAGGCCTCCCCAACTTGCTCAGGTGTTGTATCATTACTAAGCAATACATCCCTGATAGCCTCTATCATCAATTGCACCCCCTTTGCAAGAGAGGCAGACCCCCGCAACACATCTCCAGTACCATCTGTGGTATCGGAATCGGTATCCGTGTCATCTTTCATGACATGAATAAGCGCACCCGGGGCAAGGTAGTCATTTGACACCCCCCCCCCCCCCCGCAAAAAAATAAATAAATAAATGAATAAAAATATTATATATATATATATATATATATATATATATATATATATATACATATATATATATATATATATATATCTCTCTTTCAGAATTTTTTTACCTGAGAAACTGCCTTTTCTAACATACATTTCATATCCAGGAAAAAGTGTCCCCATTTTACACAGTACGACAGGCAAGTGTCCCCATTCCCCATTTTACACATTGCGGCAGACAGGTGTCCCCATTTTACACATTGCGGCAGGAAAAAGTGTCCCCATTTTACACATTGCGGCAGGAAAAAGTGTCCCCATTTTACACATTGCGGCAGGCACAGGTCCCCATTTTACACAGTACGCTGGCAAGTGTCCCCATTTTACACATAGCGGCAGGCACAGGTCCCCATTTTACACAGTACGCTGGCAAGTGTCCCCATTTTACACATTGCGGCAGGCACAGGTCCCCATTTTACACATTGCGGCAGGCACAGGTCCCCATTTTACACATTGCGGCAGGCACAGGTCCCCATTTTACACATAGCGGCAGGCACAGGTCCCCATTTTACACATAGCGGCAGGCACAGGTCCCCATTTTACACATTGCGGCAGGTGGTGGAGGGAGAGAGAGAGAGAGGAAGGGAGAGGGGCTGACTTACATTTGAAGCGGTTCTCGCCGCTCTTCAGCCGCCTCTCCCTCCTCGTCTGCGCGGCTCCGGGCTCCCCCTTCTCCCTCCTCCGGCGGGGTTTCGTGGAATGACGCGTTTGCGCCGTGACGTCACGACGCAATCGCGTCATTCCGCGAAACCCCGCCCCCCGAGCTGGGCACTCGGGAGAAGGGGGTTTAAAAGTATGTACCGCGGCGGGTGTTAGGGGGTCTCGGCGCCCCCTCCAATCTGGCACCCAGGTCGCCTGCCCCCCTAGCCCCCCCCTAGTTTCGGCCCTGGTGTGAGTATATAGCGGAGCGTCCTGAGGTACCAGAATCAGGCCAAACTGCCATAGAGCTCTGTAATACCTGGGTTGCAGATTCTTTACTTGCAACTATATCTGAAATCTGAGAAATCCAAGATTTGATAGAGAAAAACCTTTGCTGGAATCTGTGCTAAACCAGTGCTATCCTGATTACATGGAATGGGATCATCCTGGGAGGACATATCCTCCGCAGCATATGACACAGTGTCCCTGGACATAGCTAAAGGAGACCACAAAACACCCCCCACACACACACAGGGGAGGGCAGACAGAGTTTCACCCCCAAGAATGGCAAGAGAGACACAGAGATTGGAGCCAACCCACACACAGCGCTTTTAACCAAAGGGAGACCCCTTGTCAGCGATGACTGTGCACCTTAATAGGATACACAGTCGTATTGCAGCATCCCCCCCCCCCCCCCCCCCTCCTTCTACAACCCCCTGGTACCGTGAGAGATAGCTGGAGTTGCTGTGGAGGGACCTTTTTTCTCCTGATCAGCGCTGTGCAGGCAGGAAAATGGCGCTGATCGCTGCTGGGTCCGCTCTGAGAAGCTCCGCCCCCAAAATGGCGCTGTCTTCCCGCACTTCATCTGATTATACTGGCCGGAGGAATGATGCTGGCTGAGATCCTGGGACCCTGACAGGCTTTGTGACCGTTGTAGGGCATAAGCGCTGGCCCAGGACGCCCCTCAACACGCCGCACTATGTACCGCTGAGCCATCCCGGAGCGCAGTTAATACTGCGCTCCTACCCTGCTGCCACCATCTTCACACCGGCCCCCCCGCTTCCAAGAGGGGTCCGTGTCTTACTCTCTGTAAGGGGGTGGCGGCATGCTGCTGGGGTGAGCGATCCCCTGTGGCGGGGACCGATCTATCCCCTCAGGAGCTCAGTGTCCTGTCAGCGGAGTAAGTGGCTCAGACCCCGCAGGGCGGACACTATTCCCCCCCACCCCCTTAGTCCCACGCTGCAGGGAGGCTGTTGCCAGCTGCATCCCTGCAAAATAAAAAACTCTAAAATAACGTTTTACTAGAAAAGCTCCCCAAGCTGTGACCGGCTCCTCCGGGCATATTTTCTAAACGGAGTCTGGTAGGAGGGGCATAGAAGGAGGAGCCAGCCCACACTCTCAAACTCTTAAAGTGCCAATGGCTCCTGATGGACCCGTCTATTACAGTGGCGGATCTAGACTTAACTTTTAGGGGGGGGGGCGGTTTAAGAATGATGACTCCTCCCCCTAATCATAGCCCCTCCCACTTAGTAATGCCCTTCCCGTTCGCTTCTAAAATTTCCTATTGTTGCCATTACTAATTAAATGTTGCCAGTTAGTGAAGAGAACCCTGCGCACTGGTGATACAGACTGGCGAATCGCCATTCCTTCCATCAGAGGTGGTAGAGGATAAGACAGTAGGGCAATTTAAACATGCATGGGATAGACATAAGGATATTCTTACAAAGAAATAAGGATCAGATAAGGTTAGAGATAAAAATAATGTAAAAAAAAAAAAAAAAGGGGCAGACTAGATGGGCCAAGTGGTTCTTATCTGCCGACAAATTCTGTTTCTACAGCACACAGAATGAGCCGAAATTCACATTATAGCACACTGAATGAGCCGACATTCACATTATAGCACACTGTATGAGCTGAAATTCACATCATAGCACACTGAATGAGCTAAAATTCACATTATAGCACACAGTATGATCCGAAATTCACATTATAGCACACAGAATGAGCTAAAATTCACATTATAGCACACAGTATGATCCGAAATTCACATTATAGCACACTGAATGAGCCGAAATTCACATTGTAGCACACTGAATGAGCCGAAATTTACATTGTAGCACACTGAATGAGTCGAAATTCACATCATAGCACACTGAATGAGCTGAAATTTACATTGTAGCACACTGAATGAGCCGAAATTCACATTATAGCACACTGAATGAGCCGAAATTCACATTGTAGCACACTGAATGAGCCGAAATTCACATGATAGCACGCAGAATGAGGGAAAATTCACATGATAGCACGCAGAATGAGGGAAAATTCACATTATAGCACGCAGAATGAGGCAAAATTCACATGATAGCACGCAGAATGAGGGAAAATTCACATTATAGCACGCAGAATGAGGCAAAATTCACATGATAGCACGCAGAATGAGCCGAAATTGACATTATAGCACGCAGAATGAGGCAAAATTCACATGATAGCACGCAGAATGAGGCAAAAGTCACATGATAGCACACAGAATGAGCCGAAATTGACATTATAGCACGCAGAATGAGGCAAAATTCACATGATAGCACGCAGAATGAGGCAAAATTCACATGATAGCACGCAGAATGAGGCAAAATTCACATGATAGCACGCAGAATGAGGCAAAATTCACATGATAGCACGCAGAATGAGGGAAAAATCACATTATAGCACACTGTATGAGGCAAAAATGACATAGCACACAGAATGAGGCAAAATTCAGCCAAATAATGCAGGGAGAAGAGGGGGGGGGGGGGGGAGAAATGGGAGAGACACACACACACACACACTCTCACACACACACACACACACACTCTCACACACACTCCCACCTCATAGATGGAGGCCGGGTCCCGCCGCGGTATTGGGAACGGGTGCAGAGCGGCGGAGGACGAAGACAGAGAGAGGGCGTCCTGACGCGCGTACAGGAAGGAGGGGGCGTGGTCAGAACAGAGGTTGCTGTACGCGCGTCAGGACGCTCCTCTCTCTCCTCGTACCCCGCCGCGCTGCACCGCTCTCCACCCCATTCCCAATACCGCGCCGGGACCCGGCCTCCATCCCGGTGTCGGTATATGTAGGGGGGGCGTTCGCCCTAATCGCCCCCCGCTAAATCCGCCACTGGTCTATTACCCATGGTACTAATGTGGACCCCAGCATCCTCTAGGACGTAAGAGAAATATTGAGTGGGTTACAGTGAGGGACACACAGTGTCCGATACAGTTGTGGATGCGCGTGTGCAGACCCTCCGAATGCAGCCAGCTGCAGACAGATGTGCGGCTGCGTTCGGCTCTGAATAGCCCCCATAGTGCAGGTTACAGTGCGGGTTGGATACAGTCCAGGGTAATAGTGCACTTACTATGACAGCAGGCAGGAGGGTACCCCAAGTTGTAAATTCTTCCAGTGGTGTCTGTTAGTATGATGATGGTCTGAGCGTTGCAGTGTACACAGTGCTCTCTCAGTGCCTGTCATACTTGTCTTGTGTAGCAGCAGCAGCCCCTGGGTGGACGCAGCAGTAGGGATCCATTGGCTGAGAGTCGTGAGAGACAGCTCTCTTAACCAATCAGTGGTCAGCCCACTGCTGACTGGCTGAATGCCATGACAGATGGCTCTCTCAGCCAATCAGCGTTCAGACTATTGATTTAAAAGGTAATTATGAAATTGCCACCATATCCAAACCAATTAGATCCGACAGCGGAAGGATGATGTTTTGCTTAATTTTGGGATCTGAAGAAGGTGGGAAGATCGAAGCCCTGTCTCGGATCCCCTCGTATCCCATAAGTTTAAGTGGGCTTGGTTCTCTGTGAACCAAATCCGCTCATCTCTACTTTGTAGCAGCATTCGCATAAAGATGGAGATGTGCGACGGGCAAGATACATACATGGCTGTGTCTGACACCGGGTCCCATTTATTAAATATATCTGGGGGAATTTAAGTCTCATGGATGAATCAGCATACATTTAGCATCAGGTGTTAATTTGTTATAAAGCTAAGGGTCGGGTTATGGCATGTTTTTACTCTGGCCTATCAGAATGTATGTGTTTTCTGTCTTATGCTATTCTTTCCTTAACTAGGAGGTGCTTCTTCTGACGTTCCCAACCATTCCTCCCATTTTTATTACTATCTTGTTGATTGTTTCCCTAGTGGGAAAGAATGGTAGAAATGGTTTTCTTGCTTTAGGTCTTGAGGAGCTCACTCTACCAATACACGGGTTAGGCTGATTCTACCCTACTGGGGTCATAGCTAACAGTGGTGATCCAGATGGACTTCTTGCGTGACATCCCGGGATTGAAAAACGATCAATCCCGGGATTTGGTTGATGTTTTCAATAGCCCAGCCCAGCCCTCACCATGCTCTGGGTGGGTGGGAGGGTCCACTTGCTGAGGACTGCAGGTGGTAAGGGTGGCGTGTTCGGCTGGCATTAGGCTGCGCAGCTTTACCTCTCACGTCACGCAGGGGACAGTTGAATCCAGGGGGGTGGGGGGTTGGGGAGCCGGGCAGCGCCTGAGCCTGCTGAAGATGCTCAAAGCTGCCCGGCATTGACGACAAGTAAAAAAAATAAAAAAAAACAGGTGGCGGCTACTTCCAAAATCCCCTGATTGGAAGCTCCAATACGGGATTCAATCCTGGGCAATTTTAGGCCAAAATCCCAGGATCCCGTCGATCCTGATTCTGGGATTGGCCACCCTAGTGATGGGCTGGCAACTGGGATCCATCTAGGCAGTATGGTGATGGACTGGCAGCTGTGTCCCATCTAAGTAGGCATCGATTTTGGTGAAGGGCTGACAGTTTACCCCTATTTAGGCATTCAGTTTGGTGAGGGACTGCCATTTATTTATTAGCAGTTTCTCATATAGCGCAGCATATTCCATTACGCTTTACAATTAGAACAAAAGTAATAGAACAAACTGGGCAAAACAGACAGACTTAGAGGTAGGAGGGCCCTGCTCGCAAGCTTAAAAATCTATAAACTTTACTTACTTGACAAGATGATACACTGCATGTAGGGCTGTTCTCATGCTGGGTACACACTTGTAGATATATCTGCAGATCAATTGATCTGCAGATACTGTATATCTATGGACGAACTGGGCAGTGTGTTGTGCATACACACTGCCTGATCCGTAGGGACTGACGTCACAAACTGGGCGGGCGTTTACATGCACCCGCCCAGTTCAACTGTCAATTATTGCCGGCGTCTGCAGCAAGTGTATGAGCGGTCGGCTACCACCCGTACACTCAGCATGATGCGCCAATATACTTGTCATGTGCAGCATCAGCAAATCTGTCAGTTCAGCTTTCAGCATTGATCAAGCACCTGGATGCAGCTGCTGCTCTCTCTTATTTGTATTTCAGGTTGTTCCTGGTAATTAGGATACTAACTGCACAGCTTATGTGGAGTAACTCACTAACTAATATTACTCATGTTTTGCTGGTTATTCTTATGACTTACCTCTGCTTCAGTTTGTGGAACTACAGGTCACAGCTAGGTCCTGCATAGTTCTCTCCCACTGCCTCCTGCATTCAGCAACTGACTCCACAGGTGTCTGCATTCTGTAATTACAGCTGGTTACCTGAATCCTACTATTCAGTCTGTCAGCCTGCTCAGTGTGCACTGCAGCTGCATGATATATCAATTACTGGGGGGCCTGTCTGGTGCTCTCTGCTAATTGGTCCAGCTTGTTCTTTTAAGCCTCTCAATCCCAAGATGCCTTGCCAGTTATAGCTCATGCTTCCAGTGTTCAGCTCCATGGTTCATGTATCTGGTTCCAGCTATCTGTCCAGTTGGTTTTGCCTTGTTCCTGCATTGAATTCCAGCTTCACCATCTTGCTGACGAACTTATGGGCCCTACACACTGGCCGATATTTTGAAAGATATGAACGATCTCGTTCATAAATGAACGAGATCTCGTTCATATCTTTCAGTGTGGAGACTTAAGCGATGAACGATGCGCGTCCCCGCGCTCGTTCATCGCTGGTCTCCTGTCGGCTGTGCATGCAGGCCAATATGGACGATCTCGTCCATATTTGCCTGCACGTCTATGGAGCCGGGTGACGGGGGGAGTGAAGAAGCTTCACTCCCCCCGTCACTGCCCCCCCCGCCGCCGGGTCGCTCGTCGGCCGTATCGGCCGTCGGGCACCTCGGCCAGTGAGTAGGGCCCATAAGTCTTCCGACTACCGTTACCCTGTCTCCAAGTGTCTGCACTCCAGTCCGTCCGTATACCGCTACCTCCTGTGTCTCTCCTAGAGTTCCTGCTGTTGTTCCGTCTCCACGGCCCCGGTATACCATCTGGTGGTGTGCACCCTGTCACCATCTCCAGTTCCTGCGTACCCCTGCGGTTTGTCATATACATCTGGACTATCATACAACACCTCTGCCATAATTCTAGTCTAGTTCAGGTATCAAGTGACCCAGACAGGGGGCTGCGACCTGCATGTCGGGAGCCGCGAAGCCCATATCCCCTTGCGGGGTTCCCTGGTGAAAACCTCCCGGTGTTAGACTCCACGCCTCTGTTCTGGGTAACGTCAACTACTTGGTACCTGACCCCAAGTTCCAGCTTCTGCACCAAGTCTCTGACATTCAACCGGTCCCTGACATTGATCCCAAATTCCAGATTCTGCACCAAGTCTCTGACACTCACCCAGTCTCTGACAATACTCTTAGATATATTGGCCGTCGGCTGTGCTGCACGGCCGACGTGATATGTCTGTGAATAACGGCGTTCACAGACATATCGTTCGTACGCACTGGCCGAGGCACCTGGGATATAACGGCTGTTCAATAGAACAGACGATATATCGGCCAGTGTGTACGCACCATTACTCTGCCACCATACCTGTTCCCCTTTTTATAAATAAATAAATAAAGCTGAATCTTCTTTCTCCTCCAATATGTTTCCATGTATTTATTTTAGATAAGTTTATGTTGTTATCCTGTGTATAATGTAGGCTGTCATCAGCCGATAGAGAGTTTATTAGACTGAAACAGCCTGTCTTCTAACATTACATTAGGCCCATTGTAGAGCTCCCATGTGATGCCAAATTACAACAGAATCCATCCTGGAGTATTGGAAAAATCCTCATTATTCAGTCGTCAGAAAAGGCCATGAAGCTCCTAAAATCATCAGCAAAGGCTAAAGTCTGGTGATAGGAACATTATTTTGGGGTTATAGGATGGATCATTTGGAGATTGTTAATAACTTTACGCTACCATTTAGTCATCCTATACATATACATAAGGATTTTGGATGACAACATCAAATCAGGACAGATTGATTCCAAGAAGATTGTGTCTCCAGCATTGGTGATTATTGCTTCCTGTTCAATTGCTAGACTAGATTTATTTATTACATTTATGACCACTCACCCTGACGTGCCATGTATTTAATGACCACTATCTTCTTGCACTACCCCCCCCCCCGACCTTCCCCCTTCATGTCAATATATGACATTTTTTTCAATAAATGCAAGATAATGACACAACTGGGATTCTTTATTTGTTAGGACCTGTGCCTTCAAGATCTATTTTTATTAACTTTTTTTGTAGAAGTTGAAATCCTGTCGCCTTTGGGCAGCAAATGTTAATAACTGTCTGAACTGGTTCATCAATGGTTGGGTGCAAATCTTACACACTCTATAGGCTAAATCTGTGTCTCACCCAATATGGCTGCCAATCTTCGTGCAGTTATTAGCTCAGCAACCAATATGGCTGCCAATACTCATGCAGTTATTAGTTCAGCTCCCAATATGGCTTCCAATCCTTAAGCAGGTATTACTTCAGCACCTAATATGGTTACCAATCCGTATGCACGTCTTAGTTCAGCGCCCAATATACCGCCAATCTTCGTGCAGTAATTAGCTCAGCAACTAATATGGCTGCCAATACTCTGGCAGGTATTAGTTCAGCACCCAATATGACTGCCAATTCTTATGCAGGTATTACTTCAGCACCTAATATGGCTACCAATCCGCATGCATGTCTTAGTTCAGCGTTCAATATGCCGCCAATCTTTGTGCAGTTATTAGCTCAGCAACCAATATGGTTGCCAATACTCTTGGAGGTATTACTTCAGCACCCAAAATGGTTGCCAATCCTTATGCAGGTATTACTTCAGCACCTAATATGGTTACCAATCCGCATGCAGGTCTTAATTCAACGCCCAATATGCCGCCAATCTTCGTGCAGTTATTAACTCAGCAACCAATATGGTTGCCAATACTCTTGCAGGTATTACTTCAGCACCTAATATGGTTACCAATCCGCATGCAGGTCTTAGTTGAGTGCCTAATATGCTGCCAATCTTCATGCAGTTATTAGCTCAGCAACTAATATGGCTGTCAATACTCTTGCAGGTATTAGTTCAGCACCCAATATGGCTGCCAATCCTTATGCAGGTATTACTTCAGCACCTAATATGGTTACCAATCCGCATGCAGGTCTTAGTTCAACGCCCAATATGGCTACCAATCTTTGTGCAAGTACTGTATTAGCTCAGCAACCAATATGGCTGCCAATACTTTTGCAGGTATTAGTTCAGCACCCAATATGGCTGCCAATCCTCATGCAGGTATTAGTTCACCACCTAATATGGTTACCAATATAATTGCAGGTCTTAGTTCAGCGCCCAATATGGCTGACAATCCTTGTGCAGGTATTAGTTTAGTGTCCAATACGGCTGCCAATATTAATACAGGTAGTTATTTAGCACCCAATATGTCTACCAATCCTTGTGCAGGTATTTATTCCGCGCTTAATATGGCTACCAATCTTGTGCAGGTATTAGTTCAGCGATCTGGCTGCCAAACCTTCTGCATGTATTAATTCATAACTCAATATGGCTGCTAATCCTAGTGCATGTATTAGTTCAGCATCCAATATGGCTAACAATCCTTATGCATGTATTAGTTCAGCATCCAATATGGCTGCCAATCCTTGTGCAGGCATTAGTTCAGCGATCTGGCTGCCACTACATCACTACACCTGGCAGGATTATCCTAATGTATTGGAATTTTGGGGGGACCCCATAATTTTGGTGCCCAGATTTAGCTGACACTAGCTTAGTATCTGGCACAGATCACTTGCTAAAACTTGCTATCCAGATATTCTGGCATGCATGAACGTGATTGATTACCACTGGATCATTCTTAGATATGCTGATTGTACTGGGGCTTAATTTGTCAATATCTAGACAATTTGTTTGTTATCGCCGAGTCTAATGCCAGCATGAGACATTTCGGAGTTGGGAGTTAGGGTGGGACAGCCGACAACTTTGTCTAGAATCAGTCTAAGAATACAAATCAGTCCTGTCAGCTTTACCTAACTAATACCATCAGTAATGAGTATCAGCTGGTTGGGTTGTACTTGATGTATCAATCAGCACAAATACACCCAGTCACATCAGTCCCTCTGGCAAATGCCACCATGGGCAGTTTTTCAGATTTGCGACTGTTCCCCCATAAGTTATGTTTTGTTGTTATTTTAGGGGGGGGGGGGGTTATTTCAATACTGGTTTCATTGCACTTTGTGTTGTACTGGAGAAACACTCACAGACACCTATGTTTTACAGAAATTTGGAGAAAACTTTACTCCTGTCCTTGATAAATGGACACGTTGTTTTGTTTGTGTTGTGGAGAACATGGAGGAGGGAGAACGCAGGAAGGAGGGTGGGCTGAGAGCTGGTTCTGTGCCAAGAGGAGATGAATTGCAGGAAAAACAACAACTTTTGTATCTTATGCAAACGCTGCCAATGTATTTGCCCTGTTCTTATTTAAGATCCCTGACAACTTAATTTATAAACTTCATCTGGGGCTCCAGGCCAGCGTGACTTTTACTTGCTTTATCCTTGCATCCCTCAAATGTAAAGGAAGCTAGAATGACCCAGATGTGAAACGTGTTATACAAGCTGCCGTCTAATCCGAGTAGATCATTGACATCTACAAGAACCGCACAAATCTGAATGTCTGGGAACGAGAGCTTGGGATGTACCCCACTAACCAGAGGCGTATTTATAATGGGTGCAGGATGTGCAGTGCACAAGTCCCTCAGCACCACACACCTCCGCGGCACCATCTTACCAGTGACATAAGATGGTGACGTGGAGGAGGAGGGACTGCTTGCCGACACAAGGTAACATGCAGGGCTGGGGGGAGGGGGTGCTGCACATCGAAGCCTACCTCAGGCATTAATACACTGCTGTCACTAACCATCTAGGACTTAGCAATATTTCCTGATAATTGACATAGTAATGGAAAATACGGTACATTAGCTAGAGATTAGACACAAATCCTCAAAAGTTTAACTACAAGCTCTTGACAAATTGGCACAGCACCCACACGGGCATAAGTTCACACTAGGAGCCCGGAGGTGTGATTGTTGTTGGTGACCCCCCCACCCCCACCCCTCTCTCATTCACTACCAATGCTCCGGGCCATTCAGCACTCATACACACACTCTCTCCAGTGGTGCTGGGATGGTGGGGTTACTAATTACGTGGGCCCAGGCTTGTTAAGGGTCATCCCGGGTCATCTGCTAAGGGGGGAAGTGTGAAGCTGCCTGTGCCACCTGTACAGCTGCATGGAGGGGGGACGTTGGGGTAGGGATGGTCATCGACCATCGATGATTCCAAATGGCAGATCTTGAATGTTTTTGCCATCAATGGGAGAGAACCAGATGGTTTCTCTACATCGATGGCACAGCCTAAATTAATATATTTTTTTATTTATTTTTTGCAGGGTGCCTCTCCCCATAGGTGCCAGCTGCTGTGGGAGTGGCCCTGCCTCCTGCAGACCTTATCATCCTCCACATTCACTTCCACCACTCCAGCAGCACCCAGACAGGGAGAGGGAGGACCGCGGCACGTGATCTTGGGCTTCCTGCTCTGGGGCATATAAAGCAGAACCTGGACCAATGGAGGAGGTCAGCCTTCCATTGTCTCCTGTATTTAGGCCCTGCCTAGACTGAAGCACTAGTACATGGTCTTGTTGAAGACCCCCTTTTTTATTTATAATATAAAGCACAGATTCAAGGGATCTAGGCAACACCTGACCGCCATCAGTTCGAAACCATGGGCATCAATGGTGCATTCAAATACAACAACAATTCCGATGCTTAGTAAATGCTGAATTATAAACCACAAAACCATCTAAATTATTGCCAAGTTTCTACTTACTGATTTTACCCCATGGTCATTAATATGTGGGAGAAGCTTCATCCTGGGGCAGGATTTACTAAATGAAAAATGTGTTAAAAACCCCGTTTACTGAGTTTTAACAGCATTTTCAAATATACTAACCTCCGTCCGACCGCTTTTCGATGCAGAGGGTATCGCCAGGTTTTTATGGCAATACCCTGTACAGTAGAAGCCTATGGGTTTCTGCCGCCCAGTGCCGGTAACGCCGTCCCCTAATACCAGACTGCAGGCAGCCTCCCGTCGCTGTCCCGGATCCCAGCCTCGCACTGCGATAACGAGATTTATGGTAAGAACTTACCTTTGTTAAATCTCTTTCTGCGAGGTACACTGGGCTCCACAAGGATAGACATTGGGGTGTAGAGTAGGATCTTGATCCGAGGCACCAAAAGCTTTGACTGTTCCCAGAATGCACAGCGCCGCCTCCTCTATAACCCCGCCTCCCTGCACAGGAGCTCAGTTTTTAGTTAACCAGCCCAATGCAGTAGCAGGAAAAGAGACGACAACGGTTAGTAGCCACACTTCTAGCTGAAGCAATAGCCAGCAGAAACACCACCTTAAGGGAAAGCCACTTAAGATCAGCTGAACTAAGAGGTTCAAACGGAGACTCTTGTAACGCCTCCAAAACCACCGACAAGTCCCAAGGAGCCACAGGCGGGACATACGGAGGTTGGATACGCAACACACCCTGAGCAAAGGTATGCACATCAGGTAAGGTCGCAATTTTTCTCTGAAACCACACCGACAAGGCAGAAATGTGAACCTTGAGGGAAGCCAGACGCAGGCCTAAGTCCAGGCCCTGCTGAAGAAAAGCCAACAACTTGGCTATACTAAACTTGGAAGCATCATAATTGTTAGATGCGCACCAAACAAAGTAAGAATGCCACACCCTATAGTAAATCCGAGCAGAAGCCGGTTTCCGGGCCCGCAACATAGTTTGAATGACCGCCTCAGAAAACCCTTTAGCCCTTAAGACGGAAGCTTCAAGAGCCACGCCGTCAAAGACAGCCGGGCTAGGTCCTGGTAGACACAGGGGCCCTGAACGAGGAGGTCTGGGCGTTGTGGAAGTAGAATTGGACGCTCTGACGATAGGCCTTGCAGGTCTGAGAACCAGTGCCGTCTGGGCCACGCTGGAGCTATGAGAAGCAGAATTCCTTTTTCTTGCTTGAACTTCCGAATTACCCTGGGCCGGAGTGACACCGGAGGGAACACGTACGGCAGCCGAAACCTCCACGGCACCACGAATGCTGCTTGAGGATCCCTTGTCCTTGCTCCGAAGACCGGAACCTTGTGATTGTGTCGAGACGCCATCAGATCTACGTCTGGAAGACCCCACTTTTCCACTAGGAGTTGAAACACTTCTGGATGGAGGCCCCACTCGCCGGCATGTACGTCCCGACGACTGAGAAAGTCCGCTTACCAATTCAGGACTCCCGCAATGAAGATTGCCGATATGGCCGGTAGATGGCGTTCCGCCCAATGTAGAATCCGTGAGACTTCCTTCATTGCCAGACGGCTTTGAGTGCCGCCTTGATGATTTATGTAAGCCACTGTGGTGGTGTTGTCCGACTGCACTTGAACAGGACAGTTCTGAATTAAATGCTGGGCTAGGTTCAATGCATTGAAGACCGCCCGCAATTCCAGAATGTTGATCAATAAGAGGGACTCCTCCTTGGTCCACCGACCCTGAAGGGAGTGTTGCTCCAGCACCGCGCCCCAACCTCTTAGACTGGCATCTGTCATCAACAGGACCAGTTGGATATCCAGAAGGGACGGCCCCTGCACAATTGTTGGTCCTGTAGCCACCAGAGCAGCGACAGACGGACCTCCGGAGTCAATGAGATCATTTGAGACCTGATCCGGTGAGGCAGGCCGTCCCACTTGGCTAGAATCAGCCTCTGGAGGGAGCGAGAATGGAATTGAGCATACTCCACCATGTCGAATGCTGATACCATGAGGCCCAGCACCTGCATCGACGAATGTATCGACACTTGCGGACAAGAAAGGAAGCAACGAATCCTGTCCTGAAGCTTCAGGACTTTCTCCTGACTCAAGAACAACCTCTGGTTGTGAGTGTCCAATAGCGCTCCCAGATGCACCATGCTCTGAGCGGGGATCAGGGAGGATTTCTTCCAGTTGATGAGCCACCCGTGGGCTTGTAGAAACCAGACCGTCATATCTAGATGACGTAGGAGAAGTTCTGGGGAATTTGCCAGGATTAACAAGTCGTCCAGATACGGCAGTATACTGACCCCTTGACGGCGGAGTACCACCGTCATCACCGCCATAACTTTGGTGAAGACTCGCGGAGCCGTAGTTAAACCAAAAGGTAACGCCCGAAACTGGTAATGGAGGTTGCCAATCGCAAACCTCAGGTATTGCTGATGTGACACTGCTATAGGAATATGCAGGTAAGCATCCTGTATGTCAAGGGAGACCATATAATCCCCAGGTTCCAAGGCCAGAACTATAGAGCGAAGGTTTCCATACGGAACTCGGAAACTTTCACAAACCTGTTCAATGCCTTGAGATTGAGAATGGGCCGGGAGGACCCATTCGGATTCGGGACTAGAAACAGCGGAGAATAGTACCCCCGGCCCCTCTGAGCATCCAGGAGGGTCTGTACCATCGAATGTAGAGTGTTTGCCTTTGTCTGGTCCAACGGGACGTCTGTCAGGCAAAATCAATGAGGGGGGCGGTTTTTGAAGGCTATGGCGTAACCTCGAGTGACGACTTCCCGTACCCAGGCATCTGAAGTGGTCTTCCCTAGAAGCCAGCCCCCCACCCTGGGATCCCCCAGGGGGAGGCCCGCCCCATCATGGGGCAGGCTTATCCGTCTTGGAAGCTGGCTGACGGGCAGCCCAGGCTCTTTTGGGCTTCGGCTTACCAGGTTTGGAAGTGCGGGCATGCTTATTGCATGCCTGACCTTTTACTTTACCTGAAGGACAAAAGGGGCGAAAGGAAGTACCTTTAGCCTTCGACACAGAAAAGAAGCGGTACTTGGCAGACAGGCAGTTTTGGCAGTAGCCAAGTCAGCCACTATCTTATTTAAGTCCTCCCCAAACAGAATATCTCCCTTGAAAGGGAGTACCTCCAGGGTTTTTCTAGAGTCCAGATCCACAGACCAGGATCTCAGCCACGATATCCGGCGAGCCAGGACTGATGTAGTAGAGGCATTGGCTGCTAGAATACCGGCATCAGAAGCCGCCTCTTTAATATAGTGAGAAGCTGTGACAATATATGACAAACATTGTCTAGCATGGTCAGAAGAGATTTCAGCTTCCAACTCTAGGGCCCATGCTTCAATAGCCTCTGCAGCCCATGTTGCTGCAATAGTGGGCCTTTGTGCAGCACCCGTGAGGGTGTAAATCGCTTTCAGACAACCCTCCACACTTTTATCCGTAGGCTCCTTTAGAGACGTGACGGTAGTGACAGGTAGAGCTGAGGAAACCACCATCCTAGCCACATGTGAGTCTACTGGAGGAGGCGTTTCCCAATTCTTAGACAGCTCTGGTGCAAGGGGATAGCGAGCCAGCATCTTCTTTTGAGGCATAAACTTCGTACCCGGGTTTTCCCAGGGTTCCTGACGTATAACCACTAGGTGGTCAGAGTGAGGTAAAACTTGTTTAACCACCTTCTGATGCCTGAAACTATCTGGTTTCTTAGGAGGGACAGATGGCTCGGGATCATCCGTAATCTGTAGAATTAACTTAATAGCCTCCAAAAGATCAGGAACATCCACATGTGAACTAGCATTGTCTTGCATTAGGAGGAACCCAGGGCCAACCGTACCAGCATATGGTCTCACAAGGGGTCTGAGGATCTCATCTCGGTACCTAATGGCTGTCAGGCTACCTCTGGCGAGCACATGAAGGGCTGTGCGGCCCCCCAAAGAAATGCCACACCACACCATTACTGACCCACTGCCAAACTGGTCATGCTGGAGGATGTTGCAGGCAGCAGAACGTTCTCCTTGGCGTCTCCAGACGGTCACGTCTGTCACATGTGCTCAGTGAGAACCTGCTTTCATCTGTGAAGAGCACAGGGCGCCAGTGGCAAATTTGCCAATCTTGGTGTTCTCTGGCAAATGCCAAACGTCCTGCACGGTGTTGGGCTGTAAGCACAACCCCCACCTGTGGACATCGGGCCCTCATATCACCCTCATGGAGTCTGTTTCTGATCGTTTGAGTAGACACATGCACATTTGTGGCTTGCTGTAGATCATTTTGCAGGGCTCTGCCAGTGCTCCTCCTGTTCCTCCTTGCACAAAGGCGGAGGTAGCGGTCCTGCTGCTGGGTTGTTGCCCTCCTACGGCCTCCTCCACGTCTCCTGATGTACTGGCCTGTCTCCTGGTAGCGCCTCCATGCTCTGGACACTACGCTGACAGACACAGCAAACCTTCTTGCCACAGCTCGCATTGATGTGCCATCCTGGATGAGCTGCACTACCTGAGCTACTTGTGTGCGTTGTAGACTCCGTCTCATGCTACCACTAGAGTGAAAGCACCGCCAGCTTTCAAAAGTGACCAAAACATCAGCCAGAAAGCATAGGAGCTGAGAAGTGGTCTGTGGTCACCACCTGCAGAACAACTTCTTTATTGGGGGTGTCATTCTAATTGCCTATAATTTCCACCTGTTGTCTATTCCATTTGCACAACAGCATGTGAAATTGATTGTCAATCAGTGTTGCTTCCTAAGTGGACAGTTTGATTTCACAGAAGTGTGATTGACTTGGAGTTACATTGTGTTGTTTAAGTGTTCCCTTTATATTTTTGAGCAGTGTATATATATTTATATATATATATATATATATATATATATCGGTTTGTAATGTCCGCACTCACAGCAGTAGACAGTCACCATCGGGGTGACTTTATATATAAAGTGACTGGCAGACTGAAGAGTTCTGATCTTCACGCTAAAGAGACAATTTTATGTTGTAGTAAACACAGATTTGTTTAATGCCAAATATACATATATAAGCTTTACATTGTATTTTTACAACTATAAAACAAGTGTTATCAGACACATGCAGATATGAACCTTGCCACCACGCTCACGTATTTGCCTCCGGGACCTACCCTCCGAAAAATAATGGCAAATATGATCTTAGAGCATATGCATGAATGCTTGGAGAGAGATACAGTTGATAGAGAAAAACGATTTTTATGGTAAGAACTTACCTTTGTTAAAACTCTTTCTGCGAGGTACACTGGGCTCCACAAGGAAAGACATAGGGGTGTAGAGTAGGATCTTGATCCGAGGCACCAAGAGGCTCAAAAGCTTTGACTGTTCCCAAGATGCATAGCGCCGCTTCCTATATAACCCCGCCTCCCTGCACAGGAGCTCAGTTTTTAGTTAACCAGCCCAATGCAGTAGCAGGAAAAGAGACGACAATGGTTAGTAGCCACATACACCACACTCTCACGACAGGAGAAGTGTCAGCGGCTAATGCCACACCAACCCAAAGAAGTTAAGTGCGTCAGGGTGGGTGCCTTGTGGAGCCCAGTGTACTTCGCAGAAAGAGATTTAACAAAGGTAAGTTCTTACCATAAAACTCGTTTTCTGCTGCGGGGTACACTGGGCTCCACAAGGAAAGACATAGGGGATGTCCTAAAGCAGTTCCTTATGGGAGGGGACGCACTTTAGCGGGCACAAGAACCCGGCATCCAAAGGAAGCATCCTGGGAAGCGGCAGTATCGAAGTCATAGAACCTTATGAATGTGTTCACAGAGGACCATGTAGCCACCTTGCACAATTGTTCAAGGGTCGCACCACGGCGGGCCGCCCAAGAAGGTCCAACAGACCAAGTAGAATGGGCCGTAATGTGAGCAGGAGCTGACAGACCAGCCCTCACATAAGCATGTGCTATCACCATTCTAATCCATCTGGCCAAAGTCTGCTTGTGAGCAGGCCAGCCCCGTTTGTGAAACCCAAACAGAATAAAGAGAGAATCAGATTTCCTAACAGAAGCAGTTCTCTTCACATAGATACGGAGAGCCCGTACCACATGCAAAGACCGCTCTTTGGGAGACAGATCAGGAGAGACAAAGGCCGGTACCACAATCTCCTGATTAAGGTGGAACGAAGAAACCACCGTAGGCAAATAACCGGGACGAGTCCTAAGAACCGCCCGGTCACGGTGAAATATCAGATATGGGGAACTACAAGACAAGGCACCCAAATCCGACACTCTTCTAGCTGAAGCAATAGCCAGCAAAAACACCACCTTAAGGGAAAGCCACTTAAGATCAGCTGAACCAAGAGGTTCAAACGGAGACTCTTGTAACGCCTCCAAAACCACCGACAAGTCCCAAGGAGCCACAGGCGGGACATAGGGAGGTTGGATACGCAACACACCCTGAGTGAAGGTATGCACATCATGTAAGGTCGCAATCTTTCTCTGAAACCACACCGACAAGGCAGATATTTGAACCTTGACGGAGGCCAGACGCAGGCCTAAGTCCAGGCCTTGCTGAAGAAAGGCCAACAACTTGGCTGTACTAAACTTGGAAGCATCATAATTGTTAGATGCGCACCAAACAAAGTAAGAATGCCAGACCCTATGAGCAGAAGCCGGTTTCTGGGCCCGCAACATAGTTTGAATGACCACCTCAGAAAACCCTTTAGCCCTCAAGACGGAAGCTTCAAGAGCCACGCCGTCAAAGACACCCGGGCTAGGTTCTGGTAGACACAGGGGCCCTGAACAAGGAGGTCTGGGCGTTGTGGAAGTAGAATTGGACGCTCTGACGATAGGCCCTGCAGGTCTGAGAACCAGTGCCGTCTGGGCCACGCTGGAGCTATGAAAAGCAGAATTCCTCTTTCTTGCTTGAGCTTCCGAATTACCCTGGGCAGGGGTGACACCGGAGGGAACACGTATAGCAGCTGAAACCTCCACGGCACCGCCAGTGCATCCACGAATGCTGCTTGATGATCCCTTGTCCTTGCTCCAAAGACCGGAACCTTGTGATTGTGTCGAGACGCCATCAGATCTACGTCTGGAAGGCCCCACTTTTCCACTAGGAGTTGAAACACTTCTGGATGGAGGCCCCACTCGCCGGCATGTACGTCCTGACGACTGAGAAAGTCCGTTTCCCAATTCAGGACTCCCGGAATAAATATTGCCGATATGGCCGGTAGATGGCGTTCCGCCCATTGCAAAATCTGTGAGACTTCCTTCATTGCCTAACGGCTTCGAGTGCCGCCTTGATGATTTATGTAAGCCACTGTGGTGGCGTTGTCCGACTGTACATGAACAGGATGGTTCTGAATTAAATGCTGGGCCAGGTTCAACAAATTGAAGACCGCCCGCAATTCCAGAATGTTGATCGAGAGGAGAGATTCCTCCTTGGTCCACCGACCCTGAAGGGAGTGTTGCTCCAGCACCGCGCCCCAACCTCTTATACTGGCATCTATCGTCAACAGGACCCAGTCGGATATCCAGAAGGGACGGCTCCTGCACAATCGTGGGTCCTGGAGCCACCAGTGCAGCGACAGACGGACCTCCGGAGTCAATGAGATCATGTGAGACCTGATCCGGTGAGGCAGGCCATCCCACTTGGCTAGAATCAGCCTCTGGAGAGGGCGAGAATGGAATTGAGCATACTCCACCATGTCGAATGCTGACACCATGAGGCCCAGCACCTGCATCGCCGAATGTATCGACACTTGCGGACGAGAAAGGAAGCAACGAATCCTGTCCTGAATCTTCAGGACTTTCTCCTGGGACAAGAACAACCACTGGTTGTGAGTGTCCAATAGCGCTCCCAGGTGCACCATGCTCTGAGCAGGGACCAGGGAGGATTTCTTCCAGTTGATGAGCCACCCGTGGGCTTGTAGAAACCGGACAGTCATATCCAAATGACGTAGGAGAAGTTCTGGGGAATTTGCCCTCCACACGTTTATCCGTAGGCTCTTTTAGAGACGTGACGGTAGTGACAGGTAGAGCTGAGGACACCACCATCCTAGCCACATGTGAGCCTACTGGAGGAGGCGTTTCCCAATTTTTAGACAGCTCTGGCACAAGGGGATAGCGAGCCAGCATCTTCTTTTGAGGCACAAACTTCTTTCCCGGGTTTCCCCAGGGTTCCTGACGTATAGCCACTAGGTGGTCAGAGTGAGGTAAAACTTGTTTAACTACCTTCTGACGCTTGAACCTATCTGGTTTCTTAGGAGGGACGGATGGCTCGGGATCATCCGTAATCTGTAGAATCAACTTAATAGCCTCCAAAAGATCAGGAACATCCACATGTGAACAACCCTCCCCATCAGCAGTATCTGTGTCAGAATCTGTGGGGTCAGTGTAAGCGCCATCTTCATCAGACGAGGTAGCAGTGACAGCAGTGGATTGTGAGGAGGTAAGAGCTCGCTTAGAGGACCCCTTGGTCTTAGGCGAGCGAGGGTCAGACTTTTTAGTAGTCAAGGACTGGTTCAATTTCTCAACAATTGAGCAGACAAGTTATCCGTCCGCGGCGGGTTAGCTGCGGGGACCACATACGGTTGAACCGGCATAGGAGGTCCCATAGGGGGTGTTAGTTTAGTAACTAGCGTATTTAGAAGCGTGGAGAAAGTAGCCCACGGTGGGTCATTATGGACCCCCGTTGCCACAGTCCCACTGGGGGGCAAGGAGCCCCCAGAACCAGAGCCCGCAGCTACTATAGTCTCCTCAGAGGGATCTGTGGCTTCAGCAACACTGGCAGTGTGTTCAGCCCCAGAACCGTTACCTTCAGAAGCAGACATGATATAACTTGCAATATCAGGTAACACAGTACAATTGTCAGCAGCACAATACCTCTTGCCCAAACCCCTGCGCAGTGTAGTCAGCACAAGCAGGGATACAGGAGAGATATGGTGACTAAAATCACAGAGAAAAATATGTATTAAAGTATATCTTGTGAAAATCCTATATAAGTATAAAACCTGACGCACCAAGCCCCCTCAGGTTATAGAATATAGGGATAGCAAGTTGAGTGAGAGACACGAAATGGAAACCACTCAGCAAGCTAATGCACACACAATAAGACTCTCCTCTAGTCTCCAAACCTTTAAACGTTCTCTGAAAACTCATCTCTTCAGACAAGCCTACCAAATTTCATACCCACACACATAACCTTCACAGCTTCCCTATCAAGTTACATCCCCTCTGTACAGTCCACATAAACTCACATTTTGTCTTCCAACATTGCTGGGTGATCATATCATATACAACCCATTAAGAACCTAGCAACCTGGGGAACCATTATGTGACAGGTAGCATCTATTCTTGTGTATCAATGCCTATTTCCCTATAGATTGTAAGCTTGCGAGCAGGGCCTTCCTACCTCTGTCTGTCTGTCTGTCTTTGCCCAGTTTTGTTCTATAATTGTTGTTCTAATTGTAAAGCGCAACGGAATATGCTGCGCTATATAAGAAACTGCTAATAAATAAATAATAAATAATTTAGTCACAGTTATACAATGCAGAGGTTATTACTAACAATAATACTGCACTGGACCAGCTTATATATATATAGCTATGTAGTCAATAGATATAACACTGCACAGTAAGAACTGGATGTATATCACAGGGTACTTGTACCAGAGAACCCTGACTAAATGCACTCTTTCTTAACTAACACTGTCTAATTGACATGTAGAATACTTAAGTGTCATGTAAAGTCACAGCGCTGACAACCAGGCGGCTTTACACAGGAGGATTTGCCCAAGCAGTCCCAGGAACAGTGTAGCTGAGAGAAATGGCGCCCAAACACTGACAGGGAGTGAGGGAGAGACAGATATGCAGCTCCAGGGCGGGAACATTTGCTGGAAATGGCTCCCTGGGGCTGGGGGAGGGGCTCCAGGTCTAAGCCTTATCCCCTCTGCTGGCAAAACCACCTGGTACTGCGGGCTACACACAAAAAGGTTTTAAGAGAAAACCTGACCTGTCCCATGCCCTGGTGATCTAGTGGGATCACCTGTACTGCCACAGTGTCCACCGCCAGCGCGCGCGGCCCGCCTCCCACCGGCCATGCCGGATCGCGATACAGCACGGGTCCCGCGAGAGGGACCCACTCACCACCTCCCGAAGCGTGGCCACGCGATCCCGGAGAGCCCCAGTCGTGTGTGCATGACCAGAAGAAAACCGGAGCCTCCTGCTTTAGTTACCCGGCAACCAGGGCGCGGGAGTGAACGAGGTCTCATTCCGTCCTTTATTACACTGTTCTGATGTGTACCGTGGATACACATTTACTCTCACCCATTTATTCTTATTACATGGGGCACAAGTGCCATTGTAAACCCTATGAGGGTTGGGTAAGGGATGCCGGCAGTCAGGATGCTGGCGGTCAGAATACCGACACTGACATACCGACTGCCTGAAATTCTCACAAGGGTGCTGGAGGAAGGTAACCCTATTCCTAACCCTCCCTTCCTGCAGCCTTACCCTAACTCTAATCCTCCCTTCCCACAGCCTAACCCTAACCCTCCTCCCGCAGCCTAACCCTTAACCTCCCTCTACGCAGCCTAACCCTCCCTTCCCACAGACTAAACCTAACCCTCCTCCTGCAGCCTAACCCTAACCCTCCCTTCCCGCAGCCTTACCCTTACCCTTGCTCCCCACAGCCTAACTCTAATCCTCCCTTCCCACAGCCTAACACTAACCCTCCCTCTCCGCAGCCTAACCCTCCCTTCCCATAGACTAAACCTAACCCTCCTCCCGCAGCCTAACCCTAACCCTCCCTCTCCGCAGCCTAACCCCTCTCCCGCAGCCTAACCCTCCCTTCCCACAGACTAAACCTAACACTTCTCCCGCAGCCTAACCCTCCCTCTCCGCAGCCTAACCCTCCTCTCCACAGCCTAACCCTCCTCCCGCAGCCTAACCCTCCCTTCCCACAGACTAAACCTAACTCTTCTCCCGCAGCCTAACCCTAACACTCCCTCTCTGCAGCCTAACCCTCTCCCCGCTGCCTAACCCTAACCCTCCCTCTCCGCAGCCAAACCCTCCTCCTGCAGCCTATCCCTAACCCACCCTCTCCGCAGCCTAACCCTAACCCTTCCTTCCCACAGCCTAAACCTAACCCTCCTCCCGCAGCCTAACCCTAACCCTCCCTCGCCGCAGCCTAACCCTCCTCCCGCAGCTTAACCCTAGACTTTCGTTCCCACAGCCTAAATCTAACCGCCCTCCCACAACCTAACCCTAACCCTCCCTCTCCGCAGCCTAACCATCCCACTCCGCAGCCTATCCCTAACATTCGGGATACTGAATCTCGGGATCCGGCTACGGCATTCTGACAGATTTGGGATTCTGGCACTGGCATACTGAATGCCAGGATCCAGAATGCTAGCTACATTCCCACCATTACAGGTTCTCTTTCAATCATTGCCCTTGGTTTTCAAATACTTTTATCTTTATATATATATATATATATATATATATATATATATATGAGAGAGAGAGCGAGAGAGAGAGAGAGAGAGAGAGAGAGAGAGAGATTTCCAGTGTTGGCAATCTAGTTCTGGTGATTTCATTTATGTTGCTCCTGCTCCTGGGAAAACCAGCGGAGACATGAGCCGGAGCTACTCCAGTAATTAAGGAAAGGAAAACAAATGCTGCGTTACAGATACTGAGCCTCTGTATAGTGAATACTCCATTGTGTTTTGCTTGTGTGTGAATGTGGGCCCTCATTCCGAGTTGTTCGCTCGGTATTTTTCATCGCATCGCAGTGAAAATCCGCTTAGTACGCATGCGCAATGTTCGCACTGCGACTGCGCCAAGTAACTTTACTATGAAGAAAGTATTTTTACTCACGGCTTTTTCTTCGCTCCGGCGATCGTAATGTGATTGACAGGAAATGGGTGTTACTGGGCGGATACACGGCGTTTCAGGGGCGTGTGGCTGAAAACGCTACCGTTTCCGGAAAAAACGCAGGAGTGGCCGGGGAAACGGTGGGAGTGCCTGGGCGAACGCTGGGTGTGTTTGTGACGTCAACCAGGAACGACAAGCACTGAAATGATCGCACAGGCAGAGTAAGTCTGGAGCTACTCTGAAACTGCTAACTCGTTTGTAATCGCAATATTGCGCGTACGTCGGTCGCAATTTTAAGAAGCTAAGATTCACTCCCAGTAGGCGGCGGCTTAGCGTGTGTAACTCTGCTACATTCGCCTTGCGAGCGAACAACTCGGAATGAGGGCCGTGGAGGGAGAAGTGTTCTTATACATCTCCGAATCTCTCCTCACAATCTGTGTCCCAGACTTTACCTCGTGCCATTGTTCCTCACTTCCCCCCACACTATCTGCATCGTTGTGCAAACATCCCCCACACATTGCTCACACTTAGCATCTTCCAGCATGCTCCATATATTCCCTCACAATGCTTACATAGTAAACAGTCGGATTATAGTAATTTGTTAATAACAAAAGCTTTTAAGGGGCCCATTTATCAATAAATATTTGCGGCTTATTCCACCCAAAACACCCATTTTTAGGGGGGTAACTGCAAATATTTAATATCCCCAAAATGTATCACTGAGGGACCACAGCAGGTATCGGATCCCCTCCATTCCCGCCACCTAAAGATGGCATTAGCCGTTGTAGCCTATGGGCTACTCTTCACAAGAATCAATGGGAAAGGGATCCCGCAAGCTCATACCCTCCAACATTTCCCACAAACCGGTACAGGGGATGTAACCATGGGTAGAGGGGGTGTGGTCATGGGAAAAGGGGGCATGGTCATGGGTAAAGGGGATGCTAGACAAGTCAGCGCTACTCTTGGTATGATACTGGGTGCTGTGGGCAGCCGGCGCTGTCAGAGAAGGATGGAGGGAGCTGCCTGTCACTGAGCAGTGCTGCGGGAGTCTGTGTCCCCCCAGCGCTGCTATACAAATCTGGACGCTGCAACACCCAGTACAAATGGTACAGCCACTGTTTTGCCAGTACAGACCAGAAAAAAATGGTACTGTACCGGCTAAAACGGTACAGTTAGAGGGTGTGGAACCCTCCCTGACAAAAGTTCCGGCATATGTGTGGTCAGCGGGACGCCAGCGCAGCACTGAGCACGTCGTAAGAACACCATGATACATCCTGCCATAAGTACCGTATCCTGCAATGTGATTCTTGGCGCTAATATGGCACCCATATCGTGATTCTTGATAACTGGACACTTTTTGTTCTAAATGGTCACTATGCTTTAAACCCCTTGTGGCTGATTCAGAATTAGACAGACCGCTGTGCAGTGGCAGAACTAGCGAGCGGTGGGCCCATGTGCGACAAAATGGCTTGCCCCCCCTTCCATCCCATCCAAGTCCACCCCCTCACCCCTGGAGAGGATCTGGTGAGGGGGACCTGCTCAGGGAAGTGGATACCTAGCAACAGTGCCGTAACTAGACATTTTAGCACTGTGTGCAAGAAATGGCATCGGAGCCCCACCCCTGCATGGAAAACAGGGGCAGTGCGCGCCGTAGGCGCGCGCAAAAAATAAGAATTTACTTACCGATAATTCTATTTCTCATAGTCCGTAGTGGATGCTGGGGACTCCGAAAGGACCATGGGGAATAGCGGCTCCGCAGGAGACTGGGCACAAAAGTAATAAGCTTTAGGACTACCTGGTGTGCACTGGCTCCTCCCCCTATGACCCTCCTCCAAGCCTCAGTTAGGATACTGTGCCCGGACGAGCGTACACAATAAGGAAGGATTTTGAATCCCGGGTAAGACTCATACCAGCCACACCAATCACACCGTACAACTTGTGATCTGAACCCAGTTAACAGCATGATAACCGAAAAGATGGCTCACAATAACAATAACCCGATTTTGTAACAATAACTATGTACAAGTAATGCAGACAATCCGCACTTGGGATGGGCGCCCAGCATCCACTACGGACTATGAGAAATAGAATTATCGGTAAGTAAATTCTTATTTTCTCTAACGTCCTAGTGGATGCTGAGGACTCCGAAAGGACCATGGGGATTATACCAAAGCTCCCAAACGGGCGGGAGAGTGCGGATGACTCTGCAGCACCGAATGAGAGAACTCCAGGTCCTCCTCAGCCAGGGTATCAAATTTGTAGAATTTAGCAAACGTGTTTGCCCCTGACCAAGTAGCTGCTCGGCAAAGTTGTAAAGCCGAGACCCCTCAGGCAGCCGCCCAAGATGAGCCCACTTTCCGTGTGGAATGGGCTTTTACAGATTTTGGCTGTGGCAGGCCTGCCACAGAATGTGCAAGCTGAATTGTACTACAAATCCAACGAGCAATCGTCTGCTTAGAAGCAGGAGCACCCAGCTTGTTGGGTGCATACAGGATAAACAGCGAATCAGATTTTCTGACTCCAGCCGTCCTGGAAACATATATTTTCAGGGCCCTGACTACGTCCAGCAACTTGGAATCCTCCAAGTCCCTAGTAGCCGCAGGCACCACAATAGGCTGGTTTAAGTGAAAAGCTGAAACCACCTTAGGGAGAAATTGAGGACGAGTCCTCAATTCTGCCCTGTCCGTATGAAAAATTAGGTAAGGGCTTTTATAGGATAAAGCCGCCAATTCTGAGACACGCCTGGCTGAAGCCAGGGCTAACAGCATTACCACTTTCCAAGTGAGATATTTTAAGTCCACAGTGGTGAGTGGTTCAAACCAATGTGATTTTAGGAATCCCAAAACTACATTGAGATCCCAAGGTGCCACTGGAGGCACAAAAGGAGGCTGTATATGCAGTACTCCCTTGACAAACGTCTGAACTTCAGGAACAGAAGCCAGTTCTTTTTGGAAGAATATTGACAGGGCCGAAATTTGAACCTTAATGGACCCTAATTTGAGGCCCATAGACAGTCCTGTTTGCAGGAAATGCAGGAAACGACCCAGTTGAAATTCCTCTGTAGGGGCCTTCCTGGCCTCGCACCACGCAACATATTTACGCCAAATACGGTGATAATGTTGTACGGTTACATCCTTCCTGGCTTTGATCAGGGTAGGGATGACTTCATCCGGAATGCCTTTTTCCTTCAGGATCCGGCGATCAACCGCCATGCCGTCAAACGCAGCCGCGGTAAGTCTTGGAACAGACATGGTCCCTGCTGGAGCAGGTCCTTTCTTAGAGGTAGAGGCCACGGGTCTTCCGTGAGCATCTCTTGAATTTCCGGGTACCAAGTCCTTCTTGGCCAATCCGGAGCCACGAGTATAGTCTTTACACCTCTCCTTCTTATGATTCTCAGTACTTTTGGTATGAGAGGAAGAGGAGGGGACACATACACTGACTGGTACACCCACGGTGTTACCAGAGCGTCCACAGCTATTGCCCGAGGGTCCCTTGACCTGGCGCAATATCTGTCCAGTTTTTTGTTGAGGCGGGACGCCATCATGTCCACCTTTGGTTTTTCCCAACGGTTCACAATCATGTGGAAGACTTCTGGGTGAAGTCCCCACTCCCCCGGGTGAAGATCGTGTCTGCTGAGGAAGTCTGCTTCCCAGTTGTCCACTCCCGGAATGAACACTGCTGACAGTGCTATCACATGATTCTCCGCCCAGCGAAGAATCCTTGCCACTTCCATCATTGCCCTCCTGCTTCTTGTGCCGCCCTGTCTGTTTACGTGGGCGACTGCCGTGATGTTGTCCGACTGGATCAACACCGGCTGACCCTGAAGCAGAGGTCTTGCCTGACTTAGGGCATTGTAAATGGCCCTTAGTTCCAGGATATTTATGTGAAGTGACGTTTCCATGCTTGACCACAAGCCCTGGAAATTTCTTCCCTGTGTGACTGCTCCCCAGCCTCTCAGGCTGACATCCGTGGTCACCAGGACCCAATCCTGAATGCCGAATCTGCGGCCCTCTAGGAGATGAGCACTCTGTAACCACCACAGGAGAGACACCCTTGTCCTTGGAGACAGGGTTATCCGCTGATGCATTTGAAGATGCGATCCGGACCATTTGTCCAGCAGATCCCACTGAAAAGTTCTTGCGTGGAATCTGCCGAATGGAATCGCTTCGTAAGAAGCCACCATCTTTCCCAGGACCCTTGTGCATTGATGTACTGACACTTGGCCTGGTCTTAGGAGGTTCCTGACTAGGTCGGATAACTCCTTGGCCTTCTCCTCCGGGAGAAACACCTTTTTCTGTACTGTGTCCAGAATCATCCCTAGGAACAGCAGACGTGTCGTCGGAATCAACTGCGATTTTGGAATATTTAGAATCCATCCGTGCTGTCGTAGTACTACTTGAGATAGTGCTACTCCGACCTCTAACTGTTCTCTGGACCTTGCCCTTATCAGGAGATCGTCCAAGTAAGGGATAATTAAGACGCCTTTTCTTCGAAGAAGAATCATCATTTCGGCCATTACCTTGGTAAAGACCCGGGGTGCCGTGGACAATCCAAACGGCAGCGTCTGAAACTGATAGTGACAGTTCTGTACCACAAACCTGAGGTACCCTTGGTGAGAAGGGCAAATTGGGACATGGAGGTAAGCATCCTTGATGTCCAGAGACACCACATAGTCCCCTTCTTCCAGGTTCGCTATCACTGCTCTGAGTGACTCCATCTTGAACTTGAACCTTTTTATGTAAGTGTTCAAGGATTTCAGATTTAAAATGGGTCTCACCGAGCCGTCCGGCTTCGGTACCACAAACAGCGTGGAATAATACCCCTTTCCCTGTTGTAGGAGGGGTACCTTGATTATCACCTGCTGGGAATACAGCTTGTGAATGGCTTCCAATACCGCCTCCCTGTCGGGGGGAGACGTTGGTAAAGCAGACTTCAGGAACCGGCGAGGGGGAGACGTCTCGAATTCCAATTTGTACCCCTGAGATACTACCTGCAGGATCCAGGGGTCCACTTGCGAGTGAGCCCACTGCGCGCTGAAATTCTTGAGACGGGCCCCCACCGTGCCTGAGTCCGCTTGTAAGGCCCCAGCGTCATGCTGAGGATTTGGCAGAAGCGGGGGAGGGCTTCTGTTCGTGGGAAGAGGCTGTCTGCTGCAGTCTTTTTCCCCTTCCTCTGCCCCGGGGCAGATATGAGTGGCCTTTTGCCCGCTTGCCCTTATGGGGACGAAAGGACTGAGCCTGAAAAGACGGTATCTTTTTCTGCTGCGAGGTGACTTGGGGTAAAAAGGTGGATTTTCCAGCCGTTGCCGTGGCCACCAGGTCCGATAGACCGACCCCAAATAACTCCTCCCCTTTATACGGCAATACTTCCATATGCCGTTTGGAATCCGCATCCCCTGACCACTGTCGCGTCCATAATCCTCTTCTGGCAGAAATGGACATCGCACTTACTCTTGATGCCAGAGTGCAAATATCCCTCTGTGCATCTCGCATATATAGAAGTGCATCCTTTAAATGCTCTATAGTCAATAATATATTGTCCCTGTCCAGGGTATCAATATTTTCAGTCAGGGAATCCGACCAAGCCACCCCAGCACTGCACATCCAGGCTGAGGCGATTGCTGGTCGCAGTATAATACCAGTATGTGTGTATATACTTTTAAGGATATTTTCCAGCTTCCTATCAGCTGGTTCCTTGAGGGCGGCCGTATCAGGGGACGGTAACGCCACTTGTTTTGATAAGCGTGTGAGCGCCTTATCTACGCTAGGGGGTGTTTCCCAACGCGCCCTAACCTCTGGCGGGAAAGGGTATAATGCCAATAACTTTTTAGAAATTAGCAGTTTTTTATCGGGGGAAACCCACGCTTCATCACACACCTCATTTAATTCATCTGATTCGGGAAAAACTACGGGTAGTTTTTTCACACCCCACATAATACCCTTTTTTGTGGTACTTGTAGTATCAGAAATGTTCAAAACCTCCTTCATTGCCATGATCATGTAACGTGTGGCCCTACTGGAAAATACGTTTGTTTCCTCACCGTCGACACTGGAGTCAGTGTCCGTGTCTGTGTCTGTATTGACCTGAGGTAACGGGCGCTTTAGAGCCCCTGACGGTGTTTGAGACGCCTGTACAGGTATTAACTGATTTGCCGGCTGTCTCATGTCGTCAACAGTCTTTTGTAAAGTGCTGACACTATCACGTAATTCTTTCCATAAGACCATCCAGTCAGGTGTCGACTCCCTAGGGGGTGACATCACTAACACAGGCAATTGCTCCGCCTCCACACCATTTTCCTCCTCATACATGTCGACACAACGTACCGACACACAGCACACACACAGGGAATGCTCTGATAGAGGACAGGACCCCACTAGCCCTTTGGGGAGACAGAGGGAGAGTTTGCCAGCACACACCAGAGCGCTATATATATACAGGGATAACCTTATATAAGTGTTTTTCCCTTATATAGCTGCTGTATATATTTATATGCCAATTTAGTGCCCCCCCTCTCTTGTTTTACCCTGTTTCTGTAGTGCAGGACTGCAGGGGAGAGTCAGGGAGCCTTCCTCCAACGGAGCTGTGAGGAAAAAATGGCGCCAGTGTGCTGAGGAGATAGGCTCCGCCCCTTTTTCGGCGGCCTTTCTCCCGCTTTTTTATGTAAAAATAGGCAGGGGTTAAATACATCCATATAGCCCAGGAGCTATATGTGATGTATTTTTTGCCAAAAAAGGTGTTTTTATTGCGTCTCAGGGCGCCCCCCCCAGCGCCCTGCACCCTCAGTGACCGGAGTGTGAAGTGTGCTGAGAGCAATGGCGCACAGCTGCGGTGCTGTGCGCTACCTTAGTGAAGACAGGACGTCTTCTGCCGCCGATTTTCCGGACCTCTTCAGTCTTCTGGCTCTGTAAGGGGGACGGCGGCGCGGCTCCGGGACCCATCCATGGCTGGGCCTGTGATCGCCCCTCTGGAGCTAATGTCCAGTAGCCTAAGAAGCCCAATCCACTCTGCACGCAGGTGAGTTCGCTTCTTCTCCCCTTAGTCCCTCGATGCAGTGAGCCTGTTGCCAGCAGGTCTCACTGAAAATAAAAATAAAAACCTATTTAAACTTTTACTCTAAGCAGCTCAGGAGAGCCACCTAGATTGCACCCTTCTCGTTCGGGCACAAAATCCTAACTGAGGCTTGGAGGAGGGTCATAGGGGGAGGAGCCAGTGCACACCAGGTAGTCCTAAAGCTTTTTACTTTTGTGCCCAGTCTCCTGCGGAGCCGCTATTCCCCATGGTCCTTTCGGAGTCCCCAGCATCCACTAGGACGTTAGAGAAATACATAGTGGCGTGGCTTCGTGGGGAAGGGATGTGGCCACAAAATAATACCAATTCATAAAACGGTGCACAGTAGTCTCCATTATTCAAATTACACCGCACAGTAGCACCACTACACCAGGTAGAGACCCTTTTACACCTTACAGCGGACAGATTCCTCTTTTTACACATTACAGCAGACAGCGTCCCCTTTTTACACATTACGGCAGACAGCGTCCCCCTTTTTTACACATAACGGCAGACAGCGTGCCCTTTTTACACATAGCAGCAGACAGCGTGCCCTTTTTACACATAACGGCAGACAGCGTGCACTTTTTACACATAACGGCAGACAGCGTCCTCTTTTTACACATAACGGCAGACAGCGTGCCCTTGTTACACATAGCGGCAGACAGCCTACACTTTTTACAAATAACGGCAGACAGCGTGCCCTTGTTAAACATAGCGGCAGACAGCGTACCCTTTTTACACATAACGGCAGACAGCGTGCCCTTGTTACACACAGCGGCAGACAGCGTACACTTTTTACACATAACGGCAGACAGCGTACCCTTGTTACACATTACGGCAGACAGTGTGCCCTTGTTACACATTACGGCAGACAGCGTGCCCTTGTTACACATTACGGCAGGCAGATTCCCCCTTTTTACACATTACGGCAGGCAGATTCCCCCTTTTTACACATTGCGGAAAGCAGATTCCACCTTCTTACACATTGTGGCAAGCAGATTCCCCGTTTTTACACATTGCGGCAGGCAGATTCCCTCTTTTTACACACTACAGCAGACAGATTCCCCGTTTTTACACATTGCGGCAGGCAAATTCCGCCTTTTTACACATTGCGGCAGGCAGATTCCCCGTTTTTACACATTGCGGCAGGCAGATTCCCCGTTTTTACACATTGCGGCAGGCAGATTCCCCCTTTTTACACATAGCGGCAAGCAGATTCCCCCTTTTTACACACTACGGCAGGCAGATTCCCCCTTTTTACACATTGCGGCAAGCAGATTCCCCCTTTTTACACATTGTGGCAGACAGTCCCCCTTTTTTGTAGAAAGAAAAGAAAGAGAGAAAGAAAGAGAGAAAGAAAGAAAGAAAGAAAGAAAGAAAGAAAGAAAGAAAGAAAGAAAGAAAGAAAGAAAGAAAGAAAGAAAGAAAGAAAGAAAGAAAGAAAGAAAGAAAGAAAGAAGAATTATACTTACCCTCTCCGCTGGCTCAGGCTCCTCGGTGCAACGTCAGACGATTCACGGGCAGGAGAGAAGGAGGAGGAGGGAGGTGGAGGAGGGAGCCGCAGCAGCGCTGTGTTATTGGTGGAGGCGCTGCTGCTGCTGCCCCTCTGCTTCACTATAGGCTGTTCTCGGAAGACAGCCTATAGTGAAGCAGAGGGTCAGCAGCAGCAGCGCCTCCACCAGTAACAAAGCGCTTCTGCGGCTCCCTCCTCCGGCTCCCTCCTCCTCCTTCTCCCCCGTACCGCTGCTCCTCTCCTCTCTGGGCGGCTGTGCGCTGCGGGCAGCGGTTGCCCGCAGCGCACAGCGGCATGTAATGAGTCAGTTTGACTCATTACATGCTTTGGGCCCCTGGACAGAGGCGGGCCCCCGTGCAACGCACTGGTTGCACTGGCGGTAGTTCCGCCTCTGCCGCTGTGCATTGGTGCAAATGGCAAAATTTGGCTGGATCTATCTTTCGTGAAATTGAGCACTTGGGGCGGGAACTGGGTGATGATAACATAGCAATCGCACACATCACTCCTATGACACGCACTGATTGGTGGGCATGTCATGGGAGTGATGTGGGCATCTATGAAAAGCTCTGTGTGATTCAGAGTTCTGCTTACAGTGGAGGGAAATCTATGGACCTCATTCAGAGGCGATCGCTGCAACAGCAGCGATCACACTCTGAAGCCCTTTGTGGAGTGCGCACTCGCACCCAGTGACGCGAAGGCATCTCACTGGTGGGATCACCTCTGCCTGACTGAAAGGCAGAGGAGGTTGCGGGGCGGGAGGGGGCGTGCCAATGGCGTTAGAACGACATTGGTGGGGCGCGGTCAGAACAACGCAGGCGTGTTCGGACCGTTACTGGGGTGGGCCACAACGGCTGCATGACGTCACACACATCCACTTCGACCCAAAACATGGCAGGTAGCCGCCTGCCAGCGCAGATAGGCTGCACAGTCAGGGAGCTACTCTGAGGGTGCGAAAACATCGCCGCCGTGCGATGCTTTCGCATCTGTGCAGGGAAGGGGGGATGGGTTAAGGGCTTAAGGCCTGACATGCGGGCGGACTAGCCCTGTGCTGGGCTAAAAAAAATAAAAATAAAAATGCAGAGGGGTGTGTTACTGTCTGGGGACCCCAGGTGTCAGTGTGCCATAAACCCATACTTGCCTACTCTCCCGGATATTGGGGGTAATTCCAAGTTGATCGCAGCAGGAATTTTTTAGCAGTTGGGCAAAACCATGTGCACTGCAGGGGAGGCAGATATAACATGTGCAGAGAGAGTTAGATTTGGGTGAGGTGTGTTCAATCTGCAATCTAATTTGCAGTGTAAAAATAAAGCAGCCAGTATTTACCCTGCACAGAAATAAAATAACCCACCCAAATCTAACTTTCTATGCACATGTTATATCTTCCTCCCCTGCAGTGCACATGGTTTTGCCCAACTGCTAACAAAATTCCTGCTGCGATCAACTTGGAATTACCCCCATTGTGGGAGACTCCTGATTTTTTGGGTAGTCCCCTGCAACCACGGAAGAGTTTTAGGCAAGTCTCCCGCATCAAACCAGCTTCCTAGTGAAGCATGCATTATTGGGAGAAAGTCACAGGAACTGCCGCGCCTGGTGGAGCGGGCGGGGCTAAATGACAGGAATCGCAGCATTAGGCCCGCACCTTACATGCAGACCCGTAAATCGCTGCATTTTTCTTTGGTTGGAGGCAGGGCCTAATGATGTGTAGGCCCGCCCCCCAAAGCCTCCTGCTGTGTCTCCACTCCGGGCTTCTGAAGAAGAGACAAGCAATGTAGGCAAGTATGCATAAACCTGGTGAATCTGACTGTATGTTTTGAAGTGACAATCTTTTAGAAGGCAAAATGAACATGGTTTCACCTTTAAAATTATAGCCACTTTAAAAATACGGACAGACTCGAAAGAAAAATATTAGTACAACTTACTTAATACTTCAGGTTAATTACATAAACATTATGCACGGGTAAATAAGTTAAATTACTTGGTATTAGAATTATGTAAACACAAACATAGACTGTGAGCTGTGACGAGCAGGGCCCTCCACCCTCTTGTTCTCTTCCTGTACTATCCCAGTCTCCAGTGTCCAGGGCACTGCACAGGAAGGGCGTCATCTGGCCCTCAGCCTGGGGCAAATTTTCATAGGGGGGTGATCTTACCTGGCTTCAGCAAGCAGTGCCCTCCTCCCCGGCGATGCCATCTTCCCAGTGATATTGAGGAAAATGGCGCATGTGTACTAGAGAGCAAAGCCTCTGGATTGTGCCAGAGTCTTTCCTTGCACTGTACAGCGCCATCTCACCGAAGATGTCACCAAGAAGATGACGCCGTGGAGCAGAGACACTCTTGCCACAGCAAGGTAGGTATACTCGGGATGGGGGGAGGATTGGGTGTGCAGACCCGGGCCCCTTCAGCCAGGGCCGGCAACAGAAATTGCAGGGCCTGGTACACCGATATTTCTGGGGCCCCCTTGACTGCCCCCCTTTTAAAGCAGAGGGTGACTTAAAGAAAATAGTGTATATATATATATATATATATATATTATATTTATATAGGAAAACAAGATGGCCGGCACTCCGTTGGGGGCATGTTAATTGTTTTCTTACTTAAAAGCATTATTAAGTGCTGCGGTCACATTTTGTGCCCCTTATCCTTGAGGCTCCCTGAACCTCAGGGCCCTGTACGGGTGACCAGGGCCGTCTTTTCGTATGGGCTCAATGGGCTCTTGCCCAAGGGCCCCAGGAGTATAAGGGCCCTAGCCTGATAGCTGAGGGTCCCCTCTTTCCAGGGGTACCAGATTTTTGAAAATCGGACCTGGGGAACTGGAAATATCCGACTTGAAAGCAGTGGTCCCCATCCAAGCCTGTTAATTGCTATTCCCAGCCAGATATCTCAAGTTCTGTCTGACTTAGAGTTTTTCTGATGGTATAATCCTAAAGCTGTGACTCTCCCCTTTCGGTGGACACTAACAGCTTGTCTCTACTGTGACCAGAACCAGAGATATCAGCCTTCCATCAGCTGGTCTCTGCATCAGCTCCACACGCCTAATATGCAGTTTTAGATTTTCGTTGGTGAATTGCTCTGGCTCCTGAACTCTGATCCCCAAATCCCCAGTACCTCCTGACAGGTCAGACTCTCTAGATTTTTATCCCATTCAGAAATATATTTTCAGGAACTTGAAATATCTGCAGTCAAGCAAGCTGCCCTCCCACCGGAAAATGATAAATATTAAGCCCACTCCACTATCCACTCCTCCCCTACGTATTAAACACCCCCTTCCACCCTGGAAGTCATGTACCAGGGCTTCTTCATTCAGCCTAATGCCCCTTCTACAGTTTAGCCCCATCTGTGCAGTAAAGGAGTAATTAGCAGAAATGACTGCTCCAGGTCATACTTGCCTACCTGACCCTCTCCATGAGGGAGAAAATGCTCTGCTCCTGGACTTTCCTGGTAATGTATGATTGCCATCACCTGTGGTGAAACACCTTTCTCATCCATTAACTAGCTCACCACAGGTGATGGCAATCATACATTACCAGGAAAGTCCAGGAACAGAGCATTTTCTCCCTCATGGAGAGGGTCAGGTAGGCAAGTATGCTCCAGGTCCTACATGCTGAGTGGCAGATAGAACACCCCCTACCGCCCGCGGGACATCAAACCTGCCGCTGATAGCACCCCCCACCCCTACTGCTGGAGGATGCGTAGGGGGCCCAGTGCATTGCTGTGCCCAGGGGCCTACACTGCTGTTAAGACGGCCCTGCGGGTGACCCCTTTGTCCCACCTGTCGCCAGGCCTGCGAAGAGCATCACAGCGACTGCTAGATAATGTAGAAAATATTATACTGACAACCACATAATGCAGAGAATATTATATTGAGCACCGTATAAACCAGAGAGCATGAGTGACCTCTATATACAGTAATACAGAGAACATCGCAGTGACCTCTAAATAATAACGAGTTTTATGGTAAGAACTTAACCTTGTTAAAACTCTTTCTGCGAGGTACACTGGGCTCCACAAGTCTGGACAATGGGGTGTAGAGTAGGATCTTGATCCGAGGCACCAACAGGCTCAAAGCTTTGACTGTTCCCAGAATGCACAGCGCCGCCTCCTATATCACCCCGCCTCCCAGCACAGGAGCTCAGTTTAGTTAACCAGCCCAATGCAGTAGCAGGAAAAGAGACGACAACGGTTAGTAGCCACATACACTACACTCTCACGACAAGAGAAGGGTCAGCGGCTAATGCCATATCAACCCAAAGAAGCTAAGCGCGTCAGGGTGGGCGCCTTGTGAAGCCCAGTGTACCTCGCAGAAAGAGTTTTAACAAGGGTAAGTTCTTACCATAAAACTTGTTTTCTGCTGCGGGGTACACTGGGCTCTACAAGTCTGGACAATGGGGATGTCCTAAAGCAGTTCCTTATGGGAGGGGACGCACTGTAGCGGGCACAAGAACCCGGCGTCCAAAGGAAGCATCCTGGGAAGCGGCAGTATCGAAGGCATAGAACCTTATGAACGTGTTCCCGGAGGACCACGTAGCCGTCTTGCACAACTGATCAAGGGTCGCACCACGTTGGGCCGCCCAAGAAGGTCCAACAGACCGAGTAGAATGGGCCGTAATGTGAACAGGAGCTGACAGACCAGCCTTCACATAAGCATGCGCAATCACCATACTAATTCACCTGGCCAGGGTCTGCTTGTGAGCAGGCCAGCCACGTTTGTGAAATCCAAACAAAACAAAGAGGGAATCAGACTTTCGAATAGAAGCAGTTCTCTTCACATAGATACGGAGAGCCCGTACCACATCCAAAGACCGCTCTTTGGGAGACAAATCAGGAGAGACAAAAGCTGGAACCACAATCTCCTGATTAAGGTGGAACGAAGAAACCGCCTTAGGTAAATATCCGGGACGAGTCCTAAGAACCGCCCGGTCACGGTGAAAAATCAGATATAGGGAACTACAGGACAAGGCACCCAAATCCGATACTCTTCTAGCAGAGGCAATAGCCAGCAAGAACACCACCTTAAGGGAAAGCCACTTAAGGTCAGCTGAACCAAGAGGTTCAAATGGAGGCTCCTGCAACGCCTCCAAAACCACCGACAAGTCCCAAGGAGCCACAGGCGGGACATAGGGCGGTTGGATACATGTATGAACATCAGGTAAAGTCGCAATTTTTCTCTGAAACCACACAGACAAGGCAGAAATATGAACCTTGAGGGAGGCCAGACGCAGGCCTAAATCTAGGCCCTGCTGTAGAAAAGCCAAAAGTTTGGCTGTACTAAACTTGGAAGCACCATAATGGTTAGATGTGCACCAAACAAAGTAGGAATGCCAGACCCGATGGTAAATCCGAGCAGAGGCCGGTTTCCGGGCCCGCAACATAGTTTTAATGACCTCTGCAGAAAAACCCTTAGCTCTTAAGACGGAAGCTTCAAGAGCCACGCCGTCAAAGACAGCCGGGCTAGGTCCTGGTAGACACAGGGGCCCTGAACGAGGAGGTCTGGGCGTTGTGGAAGTAGAATTAGACGCTCTGACGATAGGCCTTGCAGGTCTGAGAACCAGTGCCGTCTGGGCCACGCCGGAGCTATGAGAAGCAGATTTCCTTTTTCTTGCTTGAACTTCCGAATTACCCTGGGCAGGAGTGACACCGGAGGGAACACATACGGCAGCCGAAACCTCCACGGCACTGCCAGCGCATCCACGAATGCTGCTTGAGGATCCCTTGTCCTTGCGCCGAAGACCGGAACCGTGTGATTGTGTCGAGACGCCATCAGATCCACACCTGGAAGACCCCACCTTTCCACGAGGAGTTGAAACACTTCTGGATGGAGGCCCCACACGCCGGCATGCACGTCCTGACTGAGAAGGTCCGCTTCCCAATTCAGGACTCCCGGAATGAATACTGCCGATATGGCTGGTAGATGGCGTTCTGCCCAACGTAGAATCCGTGAGGCTTCCTTCATTGCCAAACGGCTTCGAGTGCCACCTTGATGATTTATGTAAGCCACTGTGATGGCGTTGTCCGACTGTACTTGAACAGGACGGTTCTGAATCAAATGCTGGGCTAGGTTCAACGCATTGAAGACCGCCCGCAATTCCAGAATGTTGATCGAGAGGAGAGATTCCTCCTTGGTCCACCGAGCCTGCAAGGAGTGCTGCTCCAGCACAGCGCCCCAACCTCTAAGACTGGCATCTGTCATCAACAGGACCCAGTTGGATATCCAGAAGGGACGGCCTCTGCACAATTGTCGGTCCTGGAGCCACCAGAGCAACGACAGACGGACCTCTGGAGTCAAAGAGATCATTTGAGACCTGATCCGGTGAGGCAGGCCATCCCACTTGACTAGAATCAGCTTCTGAAGGGGGCGAGAATGGAATTGAGCATACGCCACCATGTCGAATGCTGATACCATGAGGCCCAGCACCTGCATCGCCGAATGTATCGACACTTGCGGACGAGAAAGGAAGCAGCGAATCCTGTCCTGAAGTTTCAGGACTTTCTCCTGAGACAAGAATAACCTCTGGTTGTGAGTGTCCAACAGCGCTCCCAGATGCACCATGGTCTGAGCAGGTACCAGGGAGGATTTCTTCCAGTTGATGAGCCACCCGTGGGCTTGTAGAAATCGGACCGTCATATCCAAATGATGCAGGAGAAGATCTGGGGAATTTGCCAGGATTAACAAGTCGTTCATATACGGCAGTATCCTGACCCCTTGACGGCGGAGTACCACCGTCATCACCGCCATAACTTTGGTGAAGACTCGCGGAGCCGTAGTTAAACCAAAAGGTAACGCCCGAAACTGGTAATGGAGGTTGCCGAAAGGCGAACCTCAGGTATTGTTGATGTGACACTGCTATAGGAATATGCAGGTAAGCATCATGTATGTCCAGGGAGACCATGTAGTCCCCAGGTTCCAAGGCCAGAACTATAGAGCGAAGGGTTTCCATACGGAACTTGGAAACCTTCACAAACTTGTTCAGTGCCTTGAGGTTGAGAATGGGCTGGGAGGACCCATTCGGTTTCGGGACTAGAAACAGCGGAGAATAGTACCCCCGGCCCCTCTGAGCAAGAGGCACCTGTACTACGACTCCTGTATCCAGGAGGGTCTGTACCACCGAATGCAGAGTGTTTGCCTTTGTCTGGTCCGACGGGATGTCTGTCTGGCAAAATCGATGAGGGGGTCGGTTTTTGAAGGCTATGGCGTAACCTCGAGTGACGACTTCCCATACTCAGGCATCTGAAGTGGTCTTCAACAATTCCTGGGTATACCCTAGAAGCCGGCCACCCACCCTGGGATCCCCCAGGGGGAGGCCCGCCCCGTCATGCGGCAGGCTTATCGGTCTTGGCTGCTGGCTGACGGGCAGCCCAGGCTCTTTTGGGCTTCGGCTTACCAGGTTTGGAAGTGCGGGCCTGCTTATGGTACGCCTGACCTTTGCTTTACCTGAAGGACGAAAGGACGTGCCTTTGGCCTTCGACACAGAAGGAGCTGTGTTAGGCAGACAGGCAGTTTTGGCAGTAGCCAAGTCAGCCACTATCTTATTTAAGTCCTCCCCAAACTGAATATCCCCCTTGAAAGGGAGTACCTCCAGGGTTTTTCTAGAGTCCAGATCCACAGACCAGGATCTCAGCCACAATATCTGGCGAGCCAGGACTGTCGTAGTAGAGGCCTTGGCTGCTAGGATACCGGCATCAGAAGCCGCCTCTTTAATATAGCGAGAAGCTGTGACAATATATGACAAGCATTGTCTAGCATGGTCAGAAGAGATTTCAGCTTCTAACTCCAAGGCCCATGCTTCAATAGCCTCTGCAGCCCATGTTGCTGCAATAGTGGGCCTTTGTGCAGCACCCGTAAGGGTGTAAATCGCTTTCAGACAACCATCCACACGTTTATCCATAGGCTCTTTTAGAGACGTGACGGTAGTGACAGGTAGAGCTGAGGAAACCACCATCCTAGCCACATGTGAGTCTACTGGAGGAGGCGTTTCCCAATTTTTAGACAGCTTTGGTGCGAGGGGATAGAGAGCCAGCATCTTCTTTTGAGGCACAAACGTCTTACCCGGGTTTTCCCAGGGTTCCTGACGTATATCCACTAGGCAGTGTGTTCAGCCCCAGAACCGTTACCCTCTGAAGCAGACATGATATAACTTGCAGTATCAGGTAACACAGTACAATTGGCAGCAGCACAATACCTCTTACCCAAACCCCTGCGCAGCGTAGTCAGCACAAGCAGGGACACAGGAGAGATACTGTGACTAAAATCACAGAGAAAAATACGTATTAGAGTATATCTTGTGAATATCCTATATTATTATGAAATCTGACGCACCAAGCCCCCTCAGGTTATAGAATATAGGGATAGCAAGTTGAGTGAGGGACACGAAATGGACACCACTCAGCGAGCTAATGCACACACAGATAGTCACAGATTGTACAATGCAGAGGTTATTACTAACAATAATACTGCACTGGACTTGCTTATATATAGCTATGTAGTCAATAGATATAACACTGTACAGTAAGAACTGGATGTATATCACAGGGTGATTGTACTAGAAAACCCTGACTAAGGGTTTAATTCTGAGTTGATCGCAGCAGCAAATTTGTTAGCAGTTGGGTAAAACCATTTGCACTGCAGGTGTGGCAGATATAACATGTGCAGAGAGAGTTAGATTTGGGTGGGGTGTGTTCAAACTGAAATCTAAATTGCAGTGTAAAAATAAAGCAGCCAGTATTTACCCTGCACAGAAACAAAATAACCCACCAAAATCTAACTCTCTCTGCAAATGTTATATCTGCCCCCCCTGCAGTGCACATGGGGGGTCATTCCGAGTTGTTCGCTCGGTAAAAATCTTCGCATCGCAGCGATTTTCCGCTTAATGCGCATGCGCAATGTCCGCACTGCGACTGCGCCAAGTAAATTTGCTATGCACTTAGGAATTTTACTCACGGCATTTTCATCGTTCTGGCGATCGTAATGTGATTGACAGGAAATGGGTGTTACTGGGCGGAAACAGGCCGTTTTATGTGCGTGTGGGAAAAAACGCTACCGTTTCCGGAAAAAACGCAGGAGTGGCCGGAGAAACGGGGGAGTGTCTGGGCGAACGCTGGGTGTGTTTGTGACGTCAAACCAGGAACGACAAGCACTGAACTGATCGCAGAAGCCGAGTAAGTCTGGAGCTACTCAGAAACTGCTACGAGGTGTGTAATCGCAATATTGCGAATACATCGTTCGCAATTTTAAGATGCTAAGATTTACTCCCAGTAGGCGGCGGCTTAGCATGAGCAAATCTGCTAAAATCCGCTTGCGAGCGAACAACTCGGAATGACCCCCATGGTTTTACCCAACTGCTATCAAATTTGATGCTGCGAACAACTCGGAATTACCCCCTAAATGCACTCTTTCTTAACTAACACTGTCTAAAAGGCAAGTAGAATACTTAAGTGTCATGTAAAGTCACAGCACTGACAACCAGGCGGCTTTTACACAGGAGGATTTGCCCAAGCAGTCCCAGGAACAGTGAAGCTGAGAGAAATGGCACCCAGACACTGACAGGGAGTGAGGGAGAGACAGATATGCAGCTCCAGGGCGGGAACAATTTTGGGAAATGGCGCCCTGGGGCTGGGGGAGGGGCTTCAGGTCTTAGCCTTATCCTCCTGCTGGCAAAACCACCGGGTACTGCGGGCTACTATTAAAATGGTTGAGAGAGAAAACCTGACCTGCACCCATGCCCTGGTGATCTAGTAGGATCGCCTGTACTGCCACAGTGTCCACCGCCAGCGCACGCAGCCCGCCTCCCACTGACAGCGCCGGATAGCGATAAAGTACGGGTCCCGCAAGTGGGACCCACTCACCACCTCCCGAAGCGCGGCCACGCGATCCCGGAGAGCCCCCGTCGTGTGTGCCTGACCATGAAGAAAACCGGAGCCTCCTGCTGTAGTTACCTGGCAACCAGGGCTCGGGAGTGTACAGCGCCGCTGGGGAGAGCTGGAGCTGCAGCAAATGTCTCTGACATTTACACACCGCTGCTTCCCTTGTAGTCTTCACTTTTTCTTCAAAAAAAGCTCTTCTTAGGGCTGCCTGGAGCAGCCCCTCTGTTATGTGCCTGCTATCTGCGGCACCAACTACAAAACTGAGCTCCTGTGCAGGGAGTCGGGGTTATAGAGGAGGCGGCGCTATGCATTCTGGGAACAGTCAAAGCTTTTCAGCCTGCTGGTGCCTCGGATCAAGATCCTACTCTACACCCCTATGTCTATCCTTGTGGAGCCCAGTGTACCCCGCAGCAGAAAAGCAGTATTGGTACTATGACCACGGTTTTGTGTCCTGAACCTTGGGGCCCTGTACGGGTGTCCCCTTTGTGTCCCCCCCCCTCTCCCTGTTGCCGGGCCCGCCTCCAGCAAAGCCCGGCCCTGGTAATTAATATCCGCTCCCCCCTTCCTCTTGGTGCCACTACCAGTGCCCTCCCCCTCACAGTCAGCGAAGCTGATCCCACAGTATCTTGGGGGTGGTACAGACCCCTTAAGGAAGTGATTCGTGCTGAATTGTATTATTGTGTCCCTGCCCTCCTACTTTACAATGCCGGGAATTGAGTACTGGGGGAGAGGGGGTAGGGGGCATAAAGATGGTACCATGACCCCCTGAAGCCACCACTTGGCTGCACCACACCTTCTTGCTCCTGCCATCTGGCTGCCCCCTCCGGGAGTAGACAGTCAGTATAGAATATAATGTTTCCACCATACTACCGGAATGTGCAGTGGACACTGGAATTATATGAGTGGTCTGGTAGATAACAGAATTATATTGCAATGATGTGGCTGAGCCATTACCATGCTTACCTACATTCTGGCTGCTCTCTGTGGGAGAGAGCAGCCAGTTCGGCTCAGAGGGCGGGCAGGGGAGGCTGTGACGTGGCTGAGGGGGTGGGCCGGAGGCGGAGTCACGATGACACCTCCGTTAAGCCACGCCCCCCGCTCTGTAATGCCGCGATCACCGGGATTACACTGCAGGGGGCATGGCTATGATGACGCGATTCAGCAAGAATCGCGTCATCAACTGCCCGGACCGCCCACTTTACACACTAATACCCCTTTCACACCGCAGCTTGTACCCGGTAATTTGCCGTTTTTACTGGCTTCCTAAACGGTTCGAGCTGCGATGTGAAAGGGTCACCTTCAATTTACCGTTTACAAAATACCGGTATTTTGAAACGGTAAAAAAGCAGGGTCCTACCCGTTTCAGACCCGTTTAATTGTGCAGTGTGAAAGGGTCTGAAACGGTATTTGCAAGCCGCAGAAGGTAATAGGCTGTCTCCATGTGTGATCTCACCAGGCAGAAGCAGGAAATAAACATTTAAAATGACAACCACTGTTTTGTATGGGTGAAACGGGTTCAGTGTGAAAGGTACCAAAACGGTAATGAAACGGTAATATACTGGTTACAACATGCGATGTGAAGGGGGTTTAACTGCTCAGACCCGTTTTAAAAACCGTTTAAAGAACCGTTTCAAAAGCAGGTTTTGCAATGTGAAAGCAGCATAAGTGGGCGGACGGGCAGGGGGACCCCGCGAATCGGGAGACTTGCCTGCTCTTCCGGGGGGCCGGGAGGGTCACCCGATTTTCGGGAGCCTCCCGGCCATTCCGGGAGAGTAGGCAAGTATGGCCATTACAGACGTGTACATATAGGTAAATAACTTGTCAGATGAATGCTATGATACGTCTATGTTTGTGCTCAGTGCGTTATGAGAGGTGGGAGGTCCTGGAGGCTACACAGACATCATGGCAGAATACAACAATACAGTTCATACCTAGGGAAGTAGGGGAGGCGGGAGCAGCTTTTGTCATCTTCTTTTCCCATAGTTGCTCAGACTGTGATTTCCTAAAGTAGAGGCCATCGCTGAGTGTTCAGCTGTGGAGTTTCCTGTACCTAACAGTCCAGCTACGCCTTTTCCTCTTTCCATGTCCAAATCCCAGATCTGTGGAAGACAGAGGTGCTGAGTGTGAGAAAGTTTGGAAGAGCAGAGGGAGCTTATGTTGGAGGCCTTACCAATATTGTTTACTACAGTTTGAAATTTGCCCTGTGAGCTAGCGATCAATGCCGGAATCTGTCAAGATGTGATGTCCGACATCTGACTAGTGATCCCTGAAATCTCTTCACTAGGATACAACTGAGATATTATGGGAATCTGTTCCTACTATTCATGAGTTGGATGGGATGAATGCTTCTGGATTAATATGACCGTGGATCTGTTATAAACACTAATCCCTGGCAATAGGAAATAATGTGGATTTGGTAGTGATTGCTGGCCACGGGATACACCCTGGGAGAGTTTCACCTCTGGACTGGATTAAGGACAATGCTGAAGCTGCTTCATATCCTGAGTCTCTTCCTTGGATCTTTCCTTCCAACAGAAATCGGTAACCACACAGATTTTATTTTAATTATCCCGTTAAGACTTAAGTATATGTCGTTAGCGCAGCAAGTGCCATAAGTGATCTAGTAATAAATATTCTGGTCCCTGCCATAGAATATTTGGAGCTTGGAAAAGAATAGACAGGAGCAGATGTGAAAGATCTTTTTACATATCATCAAGGGTTACAATCAAGTTGAAGAAGGGCCGAGAATTATTATTTATTTACAGTTATTTATATAGTGACATATATTACACAGCATTTTACCAGGAATATGTGTCATTCACAACAGTCCCTGTCCCAGTGGACCTTACAATCTATAGTCCCTACCACATGGACACACATATACACTAAGGTACATTTTTTTGTCTCAGAAGGCAATTAACCTGCTGGTGTGCTTTTGGGGTGAGGGCAGAGTGCTCACAGGAAACCCACTAGTAATACTAACCACTATGTCAACCGTGCTCTACCACTTCTATCTATCTATCTCTCCATCTATCTGTTTGTATGGGGTGTGGTATGCGTGCCGGCGGTCAGGAAACCGCCGGTCAGCATACCGAAGCAGTTATCCCGGCAGCGGAATGCCAGAGGGGGTGAGCACAAAAAGAACCTTGCGGGTTCGCTGCAGGCTTGGCGGCGTCCTGAGGTCGCCACGGGTTCTATTACCACTCTGTGGGTGTCGTGGCCATCCACGCGTGGGAATAGTCCCTGTTGGTCGGCATGCCGACCGTCAGGATTATGAGGGGGCGGGATGTAAGGAGAGATATTGTGACGGGCGGTCTCCTGACCGCCGGTCACATAACTACATCCCGTTTGTATGTGTGTGTCATTATATAACGTATGACTGTGTAGTGTGTGTCATTGTATAATGTATGGCTCTGTGTAGTGTGTGTCACTGTATAATGTATGGCTCTGTGTAGTGTGTGTCACTGTATAATGTATGGCTCTGTGTAGTGTGTGACACTGTATAATGTATGACTGTGTGTAGTGTGTGTCATTGTATAATGTATGGCTCTGTGTAGTGTGTCATTGTATAATGTATGGCTCTGTGTAGTGTGTGTCACTGTATAATGTATGGCTCTGTGTAGTGTGTGACACTGTATAATGTATGACTGTGTGTAGTGTGTGTCATTGTATAATGTATGGCTCTGTGTAGTGTGTGTCACTGTATAATGTATGGCACTGTGTAGTATGTGTCACTGTATAATGTATGGCATGGTGTAGTGTGTGTCACTGTATAATGTATGGCTCTGTGTAGTGTATGTCATTGTATAATGTATGGCTCTGTGTAGTGTGTGTTACTGTATAATGTATGGCTCTGTGTAGTGTGTGTCATTGTATAATGTATGGCTCTGTGTAGTGTGTGTCACTGTATAATGTATGGCACTGTGTAGTGTGTGTCACTGTATAATGTATGGCATGGTGTAGTGTAGTGTGTGTCACTGTATAATGTATGGCTCTGTGTAGTGTATGTCATTGTATAATGTATGGCTCTGTGTAGTGTGTGTCACTGTATAATGTATGGCACTGTGTAGTGTGTGTCATTGTATAATGTATGGCTCTGTGTAGTGTGTGTCATTGTATAATGTATGGCTCTGTGTAGTGTGTGTCACTGTATAACGTATGGCTCTGTGTAGTGTGTGTCATTGTATAATGTATGGCTCTGTGTAGTGTGTGTCACTGTATAATGTATGGCTCTGTCTAGTGTGTGTCACTGTATAATGTATAGCACTCTGTAGTGTGTGTTACTGTATTGCTCTGTGTATTGTGTGTCACTGTATAATGTATGGCTCTGTGTAGTGTGTGTCACTATATAATGTATTGCTCTGTGTAGCGTGTGTCACTGTATAATGTATGGCACTGTGTAGTGTGTGTCACTGTATAACGTATGGCTCTGTGTAGTGTGTGTCACTGTATAATGTATGACTGTGTGTAGTGTGTGTCACTGTATAATGTATGGCTCTGTGTAGTGTGTGTCACTGTATAATTTATTGCTCTGTGTAGCGTGTCACTGTATAACGTATGACTCTGTAGCGTGTGTCACTGTATAATGTATGGCACTGTGTAGTGTGTGTCACCGTATAACGTATGTCTCTGTGTAGTGTGTGTCATTGTATAATGTATGGCTCTGTGTAGTGTGTGTCACTGTATAATGTATGGCTCTGTGTAGTGTGTGTCACTGTATAATGTATAGCACTCTGTAGTGTGTGTCACTATATTGCTCTGTGTATTGTGTGTCACTGTATAATGTATGGCTCTGTGTAGTGTGTGTCACTGTATAATGTATTGCTCTGTGTAGCGTGTGTCACTGTATAATGTATGGCACTGTGTAGTGTGTGTCACTGTATAACGTACGGCTCTGTGTAGTGTGTGCTACTGTATAATGTATGGCTCTGTGTAGTGTGTGTCATAGTACAGTATACTGTATGGCTCTGTATAGTGTGTGTCAATGTATGACTCTGTGTAGTGAGTATCACTGTATAATGTATGGCTCTGTGTAGCGCGTGTCACTGTATAACGTATGACTGTGTAGCGTGTGTCACTGTATAATGTATGGCACTGTGTAGTGTGTGTCACTGTATAACGTATGGCTCTGTGTAGTGTGTGTCATTGTATAATGTATGGCTCTGTGTAGTGTGTGTCACTGTATAATGTATAGCACTCTGTAGTGTGTGTCACTATATTGCTCTGTGTATTGTGTGTCACTGTATAATGTATGGCTCTGTGTAGTGTGTGTCACTGTATAATGTATTGCTCTGTGTAGCGTGTGTCACTGTATAATGTATGGCACTGTGTAGTGTGTGTCACTGTATAACGTATGGCTCTGTGTAGTGTGTGTCATAGTACAGTATACTGTATGGCTCTGTATAGTGTGTGTCACTGTATGACTCTGTGTAGTGAGTATCACTGTATAATGTATGGCTCTGTGTAGCGTGTGTCACTGTATAACGTATGACTGTGTAGCGTGTCACTGTATAATGTATGGCTCTGTGTAGTGTGTGTCATAGTACAGTATACTGTATGGCTCTGTGTAGTGTGTGTCACTGTATGACTCTGTGTAGTGAGTGTCACTGTATAATGTATGGCTCTGTGTAGTGTGTGTCACTGTATAACGTATGGCTCTGTGTAGTGTGTGCTACACTGCTACTGTATAAAGTATGGCTCTGTGTATTGTGTGTCATAGTACAGAATACTGTATGGCTCTGTGTAGTGTGTGTCACTGTATGACTCTGTGTAGTGAGTGTCACTGTATAATGTATGGCTCTGTGTAGTGTGTGTCACTGTATAATGTATGGCTCTGTGTGGTGTGTGTCACTGTAAAATGTATGGCTTTGGGTAGTGTGTGACACTGTATAATGTATGGCTCTGTGTAGCGTGTGTCACTGTATAACGTATGACTGTGTAGCGTGTCACTGTATAATGTATGGCTCTGTGTAGTGTGTGTCATAGTACAGTATACTGTATGGCTCTGTGTAGTGTGTGTCACTGTATGACTCTGTGTAGTGAGTGTCACTGTATAATGTATGGCTCTGTGTAGTGTGTGTCACTGTATAACGTATGGCTCTGTGTAATGTGTGCTACACTGCTACTGTATAATGTATGGCTCTGTGTAGTGTGTGTCATAGTAAAGAATACTGTATGGCTCTGTGTAGTGTGTGTCACTGTATGACTCTGTGTAGTGAGTGTCACTGTATAATGTATGGCTCTGTGTAGTGTGTGTCACTGTATAATGTATGGCTCTGTGTAGTGTGTGTCACTGTATAATGTATGGCTCTGTGTGGTGTGTGTCACTGTATAATGTATGGCTTTGGGTAGTGTGTGACACTGTATAATGTATGGCACTGTGTAGTGTGTGTCACTGTATAATGTATGGCTCTGTGTAGTGTGTGTCACTGTATAATGTATAGCTCTGTGTATTGTGTGTCATAGAACAGTATACTGTATGACTGTGTAGTGAGTGTCACTGTATAATGTATGGCTCTGTGTAGTGTGTGTCACTGTATAATGTATGGCTCTGTGTAGTGTGTGTCACTGTATAATGTATGGCTCTGTGTAGTGTGTGTCACTGTATAATGTTAATGTATGGCTCTGTGTAGTGTGTGACACTGTATAATGTATGGCATGGTGTAATGTGTGACACTGTATAATGTATGGAACTGTGTAGTGTGTGTCACTGTATAATGTATGGCTCTGTGTAGTGTGTGTCACTGTATAATGTATAGCTCTATGTAGTGTGTGTCATAGAACAGTATACTGTATGACTGTGTAGTGAGTGTCACTGTATAATGTATGGCTCTGTGTAGTGTGTGTCACTGTATAATGTATGGCTCTGTGTAGTGTGTGTCACTGTATAATGTATGGCTCTGTGTAGTGTGTGTCACTGTATAATGTATGGCTCTGTGTAGTGTGTGACACTGTATAATGTATGGCATGGTGTAATGTGTGTCACTGTATAATGTATGGCACGGTGTAGTGTGTGTCACTGTATAATGTATGGCTCTGTGTAGTGTGTGTCACTGCATAATGTATGGCATGGTGTAGTGTGTGTCACTGTATAATGTATGGCACGGTGTAGTGTGTGTCACTGTATAATGTATAGCTCTGTGTAGTGTGTGTCACTGTATAATGTATGGCTCTGTGTAGTGTGTGTCACTGTATAATGTATGGCTCTGTGTAGTGTGTGACACTGTATAATGTATGGCATGGTGTAGTGTGTGTCACTGTATAATGTATGGCACGGTGTAGTGTGTGTCACGCTCTGTGTAGTGTGTGACACTGTATAATGTATGGCTCTGTGTAGTGTGTCACTGTATAATGTATGGCTCTGTGTAGTGTGTGTCACTGTATAATGTATGGCTCTGTGTAGTGTGTGACACTGTATAATGTATGGCTCTGTGTAGTGTGTGACACTGTATAATGTATGGCACTGTGTAGTGTGTGTCACTGTATAATGTATGGCACTGTGTAGTGTGTGTAACTGTATAATGTATGGCTCTGTGTAGTGTGTCACTGTATAATGTATGGCTTTGTGTAGTGTGTGTCACTGTATAATGTATGGCTCTGTGTAGTGTGTGTAACTGTATAATGTATGGCTCTGTGTAGTGTGTCACTGTATAATGTATGGCTTTGTGTAGTGTGTGTCACTGTATAATGTATGGCTCTGTGTAGTGTGTGTCACTGTATAATGTATGGCTTTGTGTAGTGTGTGTCACTGTATAATGTATGGCTCTGTGTAGTGTGTGTAACTGTATAATGTATGGCTCTGTGTAGTGTGTCACTGTATAATGTATGGCTCTGTGTAGTGTGTGTAACTGTATAATGTATGGCTCTGTGTAGTGTGTCACTGTATAATGTATGGCTTTGTGTAGTGTGTGACACTGTATAATGTATGGCTCTGTGTAGTGTGTCACTGTATAATGTATGGCTCTGTGTAGTGTGTCACTGTATAATGTATGGCTTTGTGTAGTGTGTGTCACTGTATAATGTATGGCTTTGTGTAGTGTGTGTCACTGTATAATGTATGGCTCACACATAGAAGCTGTGTGTAATGGGTTCTTCTCACAAATCAGAGGACCTGAATCAGGGTGCGGCTTCCACTCCAAAATGTAAGCACAGCAAGCACATGGACGGGACTCAGCTTGGCGTTGTGTGTGACACTACAAGTCCCAGTCACTGTGATATGTTTCTCTATCCGCTGCTTATCACTGCGCAGTGGCGTCCCCTCAGCTCTCCTCACCAGCTCTAACGGTCACTCCTGGCTCCAACTGACTTTTTTTTTTTAAACAAACTTTATTTTAAAGACACAGACTTCAGCCCCTTTCTAAAATGGCAACTGCAGGGTATCACAAACATCAACTGCTTTGCAGCTGACAGCAGTGTACACTGTCATACCATCCAACTCATACTTGCCTACTTTTGAAAACTAGTTTCAGGGAGATTCCGGGCAGCAGAATACGCCGCACAGAGCGTGGCGCGTCGTTGAGGGGGGTGTCATGCTTCGCCCAAAGTGCGTGTTGAGGACTACCTATTAGCGTATTTATTGCCACTTGGGGGCAGTGGCGTAACTAGAAATTTTTCTCCCCCAAGCCAAAAAATTCTCCAGCGCCCCCCCTCCCTCATCCCCCATAATTGCCACTAGTAAAGGGATGAATCTGTGCGCACCAAAAAAGGGGTGTGGCTTTGTGGAAATGGGCGTGGCTTCACATAAAGGGGTGTGGTATTGCAGGAAAAGACTACCTTATACCCCAGTTTTGCAACCTGCACGCCCAGACGTTGGCCACCACAGGAAAGAAAAATAATCCTGATTCATGCCCCTTACATTATTTGTCATTTTTCCTCCTTATAGTAATGCCCAGTATACATTATGCCACATACTGCAATGGCCCTTAGACATGCCACACACAATAATGCACATGACACAATATTCACACACCGTAATGCCCTCGACACATTATGCCACACACCGTAATGCCTGTGACACATTATGACAGGAATCGCAATGCCCGTTATACATTATGCTACACACTGCAATGCCCGATACATTATAGCACATACAATGACTGTGACACATTATAACACACACCGCAATGACCCTGAGACATTATACCACACACTGCAATAACCCTGATACATTATAGCACATACAATGCCTGTGACACATTATGACACACACTGCAATGACCCTGAGACATTATACCACATACCACAATGCCCGTGATATAGTATACCACACACCGTAATGCCTGACACATTATGCCACACACCGCAATGTCCGTGATACATTATGCCACACACTGCAATGACCCTGAGACATTATACCACATACCACAATGCCCGTGATATAGTATACCACACACCGTAATGCCTGTGACACATACCACAATGCCCGTTATACCCTATGCCACACACCGCAATGCCCGTTATACATTATGCCACACTGCAATGCCCGTGAGACATTATACCACATACCACAATGCCCGTGATATAGTATGCCACACACCGTAATGCCTGTGACACATTATGACACACACCGCAATGTCCGTGATACATTATGACACACACCGCAATGACCCTGAGACATTATACCACATACCACAATGCCCGTGATATAGTATACCACACACCGTAATGCCTGTGACATATACCACAATGCCCGTTATACCCTATGCCACACACCGCAATGCCCGTTATACATTATGCCACACTGCAATGCCCCTGAGACATTATACCACATACCACAATGCCTGTGATATAGTATACCACACACCGTAATGCCTGTGACACATACCACAATGCCCGTTATACCCTATGCCACACACCGCAATGCCCGTTATACATTATGCCACACTGCAATGCCCCTGAGACATTATACCACATACCACAATGCCTGTGATACAGTATACCACACACCGTAATGCCTGTGACACATACCGCAATGCCCGTTATACCCTATGCCACACACCGCAATGCCCGTTATACATTATGCCACACTGCAATGACCCTGAGACATTATACCACATACCACAATGCCCGTGATATAGTATGCAACACACCGTAATGCCTGTGACACATTATGACACACACCGCAATGTCCTTGATACAGTATGCCACACACCGCAATGCCTGTGATATAGTACGCCACACACCGTAATGCCTGTGATACATTATGCCACACACCGCAATGCCCATTACACATTAAGTCCTACAGTAAGGCTTCTTATTTTTAAATTACCTGCTCGTTGCCAGGGGTTTCATGCTCTTGGTTCCATGCACGGTGCCAAGGGTTTTCATGCTCAGGGTGTCATGCTCGCTTCCAGGGGTTTCATGCACTGGGTGTCATGTTCGTTGCCAGGGGTTTCATGCTCTTGGTTCCATGCACGGTGCCAGGGGTTTTCATGCTCATTGTGTCATGCTTGTTGCCAGGGGTTTCATGCACTGGGTGTCATGCTCGTTGCTAGGGAGTAATGCTTGTTGCTAGGGCTGTGTTCCCAGTGCCACATATGCCCCCAGTGCCAGATATTCCCCCCCCAGTGCCAGGTACACACATGCCCCCAATGTCAAATATGCCCCCTCCCCCCAAGTGCCAGGTACACATATACCCCTCAGTGTCACATATGCCCCCTCAGTGCCACATATGCCCCCCCAAGTGCCAAATATGTTCCCCCTCCCCCAGTGCCAGGTACAGCTCCCCCCCCCCGCTCCCCCGCTGTTTTGTGAAGGAGGGACACGGAGGGCACAGCGCGCGCCTCCTGCGTCTCCGGCGTGTCTGTTGAATGAAGTGCCGGTTTGTGAGCCAATCAGAGCTCACGAACGGGCACTTCATTCAATAGACCCGCCGGAGATGCAGGAGGGACACAGAAGAGGCGCGCGCTGTGCCCTCCGTGTCCCTCCTTCACAGCAGCGGCTAGGGAAGGAGGGAGTCAGCAGATTGACATGCGGACGGCTCGTCCGCATGTCTATCTGCTCTAAATCAGTGGCGGCGCCCCCCGCAGCCCTGCGCCTCCAAGCCACCGCGAGGGCTGCGGGGGCAGTAGTTACGCCACTGCTCAGTGGTGTGTCCTGCAATGGCAGGTGAAAATTAGTACTAAAAGCAGCAGCAAAAAAAAAAAAAAAAAAGGGTAATACTATAGGTACACTAGAGTAATAATACAGGTGCACTAAATTATGATACCGTGTACATTTCTGAGAAGAAACGGACAGTATATTACACCCAGTACACACAGCATATAATACATTATATTATACACAGCCCCCCTCCCCATATTGTACCCAGTACCATATTACATTACATTATACACAGTCTCACTCCCCCATATTACAGCCAGTACACCCAGTACCACATAACATTACATTATACATAGCCCCAGTCAGTGCCTTAAATAGACATTTTTTTTAGCACTGTGTGCAAGAAACAGCATCGGTACCCCCCTATAAAAAAAACTGGGCAAGTGTGTGCCGTAGGCGCGTGTGAGCCAAAAATTGGGGGGCGTGGCTTCATGGGGAAGTGGCGTGGCCACAGAGCTCCCTTTTGCAGATTACGGCAGGCAGAACTCCATTTTACAAAGTCCCCTTTTTTACACATTACAGCAGCATGTCCCCCTTTTTTTACACAGTGCGGCAGGCAATCCCCCCCCCCCTTTTTTTTTTTTTTTACACATTATGGTAGGCAGTCCACCTTATTTATACATTATGGCAGGCGAGAGAGAGAGACTTACCTTTGACAAGCCGGCATGCCTCTCCTCTTCCCGCCCTATGCTCTCACAGCACAGGGCAATATGGGTGGGCTGGGGGCGGGCTGGGAGAGACGTCATCTCTCCCAGCACATAGGAAGGTAGCGAAGGTGGAGCTGCAGCGCTGCCTGGCTACCTAGGTGAGAGAAGCGGTGATGGCGGGGGGAGGAGGGTCGGACCCCACAGTGTGACGGAGCGGCTATGTGGGTGTTGCTGGTGGTTCTGCGCCTCCAGTGGCACACACCTCGTTACGGCCCTGGCCCCAGTTCCCCATATTACAGCCAGTACACACAGGCCCATATTACATTATACAAAGCCCCACTCCCTCATATTACAGCAAGTACACACAGTACCATATTATATTACATCAGGGCTTAAAGTGGTCCTGGAGAGGCAGGGGAACTCACCTCCCCCATGACTGTTCCTGCTTGTGTGCGTGCCGCAGAAAGGGGTGCTTGGCAGCTTCTCATTGGCTGGCGGTCTCGCGAGCCGTGATTGGCTCACGACAGATTTTAAAAAGCCGCCCCTATTTTTGATTGGTGCTGCAGCCGGTCCGCGAGCCGGGATTGGCTGGCGGCCGCTGCCACCATTACAATGCAGCAGGGACCTGATGCTGTGGCCAGGCGGAGGCGGAACTGGTTCCGCCTGCCATTAGAGGTGACGGAACGCAGTTCCGCCCCACTTTAACCACTGCATTACATTATACATAGCCCCAGTCCCCCATTTTACAGCCAGTACACCCGGACCCATATTACATTAAATTATACACAGCCTACACAGTCCCCACAATATTACACCGAGTAGCACATTATATTTCACACAGCCCCCCCCCCCATATCACAGATAGTACACAGCACCATATTACATTATATTATGCACAGCACAATTCTTCACCCCCCCTAATATTACACCCAGTAGCACATTGCATATCACACAGCACCCCCCCCCCCCCTCCCCTTTATTACAGAAAATAAGATTTTTTACTCACCGGTAAATCTATTTCTCGTAGTCCGTAGTGGATGCTGGGTACTCCGTAAGGACCATGGGGAATAGACGGGCTCCGCAGGAGACTGGGCACTCTAAAGAAAAGATTAGGTACTACATCTGGTGTGCACTGACTCCTCCCTCTATGCTCCTCCTCCAGACCTCAGTTAAGGAAACTGTGCCCGGAAGAGCTGACATTACTAGGAAAGGATTTGGAATCCAGGGTAAGACTCATACCAGCCACACCAATCACACCGTACAACTTGTGATAATTATACCCAGTTAACAGTATGAACAACAACTGAGCCTCATTAAACTGATGGCTCAGAACAAAAAACCCTATAGTTAAGCAATAACTATATACAAGTATTGCAGAATTCCGCACTTGGGACGGGCTCCCAGCATCCACTACGGACTACGAGAAATAGATTTTTACCGGTGAGTAAAATCTTATTTTCTCTGACGTCCTAGTGGATGCTGGGTACTCCGTAAGGACCATGGGGATTATACCAAAGCTCCCAAACGGGCGGGAGAGTGCGGATGACTCTGCAGCACCGAATGAGCAAACTCAAGGTCCTCCTCTGCCAGGGTATCAAACTTGTAGAATTTTGCAAACGTGTTTGATCCCGACCAGGTAGCAGCTCGGCAAAGTTGTAAAGCCGAGACCCCTCGGGCAGCCGCCCAAGAAGAGCCCACCTTCCTCGTGGAATGGGCTTTGACTGATTTAGGATGCGGCAGTCCAGCCGCAGAATGTGCAAGTTGAATCGTGCAGCAGATCCAGCGAGCAATAGTCTGCTTTGAAGCAGGAGCACCCAGCTTGTTGGGTGCATGCAGGATAAACAGCGAGTCAGTTTTTCTGACTCTAGCCATCCTGGAAACATAGATTTTCAGGGCCCGGACTACATCCAGCAACTTGGAAGCCTCCAAGTCCCGAGTAGCCGCAGGCACCACAATAGGTTAGTTCAAATGGAACGCTGATACCACCTTAGGGAGAAATTGGGGATGAGTCCTCAATTCTGCCCTGTCCATATGGAAGATCAGATAGGGGCTTTTGCATGACAAAGCCGCCAATTCTGACACACGCCTAGCCGAAGCCAATGCCAAAAGCATGACCACTTTCCACGTGAGATATTTCAACTCCACGGTCTGAAGTGGCTCAAACCAATGTGATTTTAGGAAATCCAACACAACGTTGAGATCCCAAGGTGCCACTGGGGGCACAAAAGGGGGCTGAATATGCAGCACTCCCTTAACAAACGTCTGAACTTCAGGCAGTGAAGCCAGTTCTTTTTGAAAGAAAATAGACAGGGCCGAAATCTGGACTTTAATGGATCCCAATTTTAGGCCCATAGTCACTCCTGACTGTAGGAAGTGCAGAAATCGACCCAGCTGAAATTCTTCTGTTGGGGGCTTCATAGCCTCACACCAAGCAACATATTTTCGCCATATGCGGTGATAATGTTTTGCTGTCACATCCTTCCTAGCTTTTATCAGCGTAGGAATGACTTCAACCGGAATGCCCTTTTCCATCAGGATCCGGCGTACAACCGCCATGCCGTCAAACGCAGCCGCGGTAAGTCTTGGAACAAACAGGGCCCCTGCTGTAGCAGGTCCTGTCTGAGAGGCAGAGGCCAAGGGTCCTCTGAGATCATTTCTTGTAGTTCCGGGTACCAAGTCCTTCTTGGCCAATCCGGAACGATGAGTATAGTTCTTACTCCTCTCTTTCTTATTATCCTCAGTACCTTTGGTATGAGAGGAAGAGGAGGGAACACATAAACCGACTGGTACACCCACGGTGTCACTAGAGCGTCCACAGCTATCGCCTGAGGGTCCCTTGACCTGGCGCAATATCTTTTTAGCTTTTTGTTGAGGCGGGACGCCATCATGTCCACCTGTGGCCTTTCCCAACGATTTACAATCAGCTGGAAGACTTCTGGATGAAGTCCCCACTCTCCCAGGTGGAGGTCGTGCCTGCTGAGGAAGTCCGCTTCCCAGTTGTCCACTCCCGGAATGAACACTGCTGACAGTGCTATCACGTGATTTTCCGCCCATCGGAGAATCCTTGTGGCTTCTGCCATCGCCATCCTGCTTCTTGTGCCGCCCTGTCGGTTTACATGGGCGACCGCCGTGATGTTGTCTGACTGAATCAGCACCGGCTGGTTTTGAAGCAGGGGTTTTGCCTGACTTAGGGCATTGTAAATGGCCCTTAGTTCCAGAATGTTTATGTGTAGGGAAGCTTCCTGACTCGACCATTGTCCTTGGAAGTTTCTTCCCTGAGTGACTGCCCCCCAACCTCGGAGGCTTGCATCCGTGGTCACCAGGACCCAGTCCTGTATGCCGAATCTGCGGCCCTCGAGTAGATGAGCACTCTGCAGCCACCACAGCAGAGACACCCTGGCCCTCGGGGACAGGATGATCAGCCGATGCATCTGAAGATGCGATCCGGACCACTTGTCTAACAGATCCCACTGAAAGATCCGTGCATGGAACCTGCCGAATGGAATTGCCTCGTAAGAAGCTACCATCTTTCCCAGGACTCGCGTGCAGTGATGCACCGACACCTGTTTTGGTTTTAGGAGGTCTCTGACCAGAGATGACAACTCCTTGGCCTTCTCCTCCGGGAGAAACACCTTCTTCTGTTCTGTGTCCAGAATCATACCCAGGAACAGCAGACGCGACGTAGGAACCAGCTGCGACTTCGGGATATTCAGAATCCAGCCGTGCTGTTGTAGTACTTCCTGAGATAGTGCTGCTCCGACCAACAACTGCTCCCTGGACCTCGCCTTTATAAGGAGATCGTCCAAGTACGTGATAATTATAACTCCCTTCTTTCGAAGGAGTATCATCATTTCAGCCATTACTTTGGTAAATACCCTCGGTGCCGTGGACAGACCAAACGGCAACGTCTGGAATTGGTAATGGCAGTCCTGTACCACATGTAGGTAAGCATCCTTGATGTCCAGTGATACCATGTAATCCCCCTCTTCCAGGCTTGCAATAACCGCCCTGAGCGATTCCATTTTGAACTTGAACTTCCTTATATAAGTGTTCAAGGATTTCAAATTTAGAATGGGTCTCACCGAACCGTCTGGTTTCGGTACCACAAACATTGTGGAATAGTAACCCCGTCCCTGTTGAAGGAGGGGAACTTTTATTATCACCTGCTGGAGGTACAGCTTGTGAATTGCCGCCAGTACTACCTCCCTGTCCTGGGGAGTAGCTGGCAAGGCTGATTTGAGGTAACGGCGAGGAGGAGACGTCTCGAATTCCAGCTTGTATCCCTGAGATACCACTTGTAGAACCCAGAGATCCACCTGTGAGCGAACCCACTGGTCGCTGAAGTTCCGGAGACGGGCCCCCACCGCACCTGGCTCCACATGTGGAGCCCCAGCGTCATGCGGCGGACTTAGTGGAAGCAGGGGAGGATTTTTGTTCTTGGGAACTGGCTGTATGGTGCAGCTTTTTCCCTCTCCCCCTGCCTCTGGGCAGAAAGGACGCGCCTCTAACCCGCTTGCCTTTCTGAGGCCGAAAGGACTGTACTTGATAATACGGTGCTTTCTTAGGCTGTGAGGGAACCTGAGGTAAAAAAGTAGACTTCCCAGCTGTTGCTGTGGATACGAGGTCCGAAAGACCGTCCCCAAACACTTCCTCACCCTTATAAGGCAAAATTTCCATGTGCCTTTTAGAATCAGCATCACCTGTCCACTGCCGAGTCCATAATACTCTCCTGGCAGAAATGGACATCGCATTAATTCTAGATGCCAGCCGGCAAATGTCCCTCTGTGCATCTCTCATATATAAGACTACGTCTTTAATATGCTCTATGGTTAGCAATATAGTGTCCCTGTCAAGGGAATCAATGTTATCAGACAGGGAATCAGACCACGCTGCTGCAGCACTGCACATCCATGCTGAAGCAATAGCAGGTCTCAGTATAGTACCTGAGTGTGTATACACAGACTTCAGGATAGCCTCCTGCTTTCTATCTGCAGGCTCCTTTAAGGCGGCCGTATCCTGAAACGGCAGTGCCACCTTTTTTGATAAGCGTGTGAGCGCCTTGTCCACCTTAGGGGATGTCTCCCAGCGTAACCTATCCGTTGGCGGGAAAGGGTACGCCATTAGTAACCGCTTAGAAATTACTAGTTTTTTATCTGGGGAACCCCACGCTTCTTCACACAATTCGTTTAACTCATCAGATGGGGGAAAAGTCACTGGCTGCTTTTTCTCCCCAAACATAATACCCTTTTTTGTGGTAACCGGGTTAATGTCAGAAATGTGCAACACATTTTTCATTGCCATAATCATGCATCGGATGGCCCTAGTGGATTGTATATTTGTCTCATCCTCGTCGACACTGGAGTCAGACTCCGTGTCGACATCTGTGTCTGCCATCTGAGGTAGCGGGCGTTTTTGAGCCCCTGACGGCCTCTGAGATGCCTGGGCAGGCGCGGGCTGAGATGCCGGCTGTCCCAAAGCTGCGTCATTGAACCTTTTATGCAAGGAGTTGACACTGTCGGTTAATACCTTCCACATATCCATCCACTCAGGTGTCGGCCCCGTAGGGGGCGACATCACACTTATCGGCACCTGCTCCGCCTCCACGTAAGCGTCCTCATCAAACATGTCGACACAGCCGTACCGACACACCGCACACACACACAGGGAATGCTCTGACTGAGGACAGGACCCCACAAAGTCCTTTGGGGAGACAGAGAGAGAGTGTGCCAGCACACACCACAGCGCTATATAATCAGAGATTTACACTAACAAAAGCGATTTTCCCTATAGCTGCTTTTTATATATATAGTTTTGTGCCTAAATTTAGTGCCCTCCCTCTCTTTTTTACCCTTGATGTCTGGAAACTGCAGGGAAGTCGGTGTGCTGAGGAAGATTGCCCCGCCCCCTCTCGGCGGGCTTCTCCCGCTTTTTTATCTGTATAATGGCGGGGGATTATGCACATATACAGCTTAAAAGCTGTATTATGTGTCAATTAGCCATGTAAGGTACTCTAATTGCTGCCCAGGGCGCCCCCCCCCAGCGCCCTGCACCCATCAGTGACCGGAGTGTGTGGTGTGCATAGGGAGCAATGGCGCACAGCTGCAGTGCTGTGCGCTACCTTAATGAAGACCGAAGTCTTCAGCCGCCGATTTCCTCCGGTTTCTTCCGTCTTCTGGCTCTGCAAGGGGGACGGCGGCGCGGCTCCGGGAACGGACGATCGAGGTCGGGCCCTGTGTTCGATCCCTCTAGAGCTAATGGTGTCCAGTAGCCTAGAAGCACAAGCTAGCTGCAAGCAGGTAGGTTTGCTTCTCTCCCCTAAGTCCCACGTAGCAGTGAGTCTGTTGCCAGCAGATCTCACTGAAAATAAAAAACCTAACAAATACTTTTCTTTCTAGGAAGCTCAGGAGAGCCCCTAGAGTGCATCCAGCTCTGGCCGGGCACAGATTCTAACTGAGGTCTGGAGGAGGGGCATAGAGGGAGGAGCCAGTGCACACCAGATGTAGTACCTAATCTTTTCTTTAGAGTGCCCAGTCTCCTGCGGAGCCCGTCTATTCCCCATGGTCCTTACAGAGTACCCAGCATCCACTAGGACGTCAGAGAAAGTACCATGTAACATTACATCATGCACAGCACACGCACCCTTCCCCCGACCACATTATACACATATCCCCTTTCTCATAAAACCCCCCAGCACACACAGCACCCACCTGGCTATGGCTGCTCCTTCCTGTGAAGAGCAGGAGCCGGGGCCGGGACAGTGTGGTGGAGGGAGGCAGCAGCACTGGGCAGGAACATGAGGAGGAGCAGGAAGAGGTCAGACGGGCTGTACTGTGCTACACGCAGCCCTGTGAGTGTGGTGGGCGGGGCCAGCAGCAGTGAAGCAGAGCACTGGCTGTCAGTAGACCAGCTGCTCTGCTGTTTATTCTCCTGCCTCCGCTCAGGCATGCCGGCTCTGTGTGCACAGCAGGAGGCAGGACGGCCACCACGGACGGCTGTGACCTCTTTCGTGCAGGCCCCGCCCCCCGCATTTCCGGACTAGCGCAGGCGCAGTCCGGATTTACAGGGAGCTAATTTAAAAACCGGGAGGTCAGGCAAGGTATGCGGGGCAGCGGGAGGCTCATTGAAAAATCGGGAGCATCCCGCTGAATGCGGGAGGGTAGGCAAGTCTGATCCAACTGTACCTTTTTGGCAGGTACAGTACCTTTTTTTTTAATGGTCTGTACCTGCCAAAAAGGGCTTTATACCGATTTTTGACTCTCCAAATTAACATTGAAAGTATAGGAAAGGGCCACGCCCCCTTTCATAATTTGTGCCGGTTTTCATGTATAAAATGTTGGAGGGTATGCACTGTGGTAGCTGCCATTGGTATCCTGCAGCTTTTTCCTCTGAGGTCTCCATGATCCCCCCCATAAAAACACTTAGTCAATGCTCCATGCACTGGCTGCTGGTATATATAGCAGTTAAGTAGCACCCACCAGCAAGGCCTGTGATTGGGCCATCCCTTCATTTCAGGCTCTCACTCCTCTGCTTATTGCCTATTTTTGAAAAAAAAAATTCAGGGCATACTTGCCTACTCTCCCAGAAGCTCCAGAAGGCTCACTTTTTTTGGGTAGCCCCCCGCACCCCTGGAAGAGTAGGCAGGTCTCCCGCATCCTGCTCGCACCCTAGTGATGCGGGCAGGATGGAGACATCTTCTCCCGTATTCAAGGGTCCGTGGGGAGGGGAAGGGGTTCAAATGACGTGAATCGCGTCATTTTAGGACTTGAGTATGTCACAGCCCGGCCCCGCCCCCCTGCATTGTCTCTTCTCCGGGAGAAATTGAATGTAAGTAAGTATGTTTCAGGGAGAGTGTGAAAGCTATACCTATCAGCACAGACGTGTATTGCTACATCTGAGAGGCGTGTCATGAAAATGACTCTGGGGGTGATTCAGGCCTAATCGCACGCAGGTGTTTTTTTGCAGTCTCTGCACAGCTCAGGACTTACTCAGCCGCTGCGATGATCCGGGCAGGAGCTGACATCAGGAATCCTCCCTCCAAACGGCTGGGCACGCCTGCGTTTTTTCGGACACTCCCTAGAAACGGTCAGTTGACACCCACAAACGACTTCTTCCTGCCAATCTTCTTGCCATTGCCGATGCGATCGCTTTCTTCGTTATATCCGTTGCTGTCCGACAATCCCCGTCGCCAGCAGCTGACACGCCTGCGCACTGTAGAGCATACACATGCGCGGTTCAGACCCGATCGCACCGCTGCAAAAAAAGCTAGCCGTGCGATCGGGTCTGAATGACCCCCTTACATCCAAATGTAAATGAGCCCCAAAGTTAGTAAGATCTACTTGTTGAAGAAAAGACACTGATATTTTTCAGGATTTGTTTGTGTATTGAGTTTTACAAGAGGTTCCATATACTGTAAGTGGCCAGGAGAAACACTATTTAAAATGCATGTAGCCATAGGGATCATTGGGGCAGATGTATTAACCTGGAGAAGGGATAAGGAAGTGCTAAATCAGTGATATGTGCAAGGTGATAAAGGCACCAGCCAATCAGCTCCATTATGTAAATTAACAGTTAGGATCTGATTGTCTGGTGCCTTTATCATCCTGCACATATCACTGGTTTATCACTTCCTTATGCCTTCTCCAGGTTAATACATCTGCCCCATTATTGTGCCTTATAACCAATGCAGGGAAATGGCACTGATGAGCCCGTTTAAATGTAAGTATCTCTGATTTCTTTTTTTTCCCCCTAAGAATGTAACAACTACATAATGGGGGTAAGGTGGAATCAGGGAGATTGATGGACTGTTCAGGGAGTTAGGGAGATTGCTACTGTACTACTTCAGGGAGTCTCCTGCAGAATGCATACCCTCCAACATTTTACACACAAAAACCGGTACAAATTAGAAAAGTGGGCGTGGTCACATGTAAAGGGGGCGTGTTCACACCCCTTTTCCTATACTTTCAATGGAAGTTTGGAGAGCCAAAAATAGATACAGACCATAAAAAAAAGGTACTGTACCTATTAAAAAGGTACAGTTGGAGGGTATGAGAATGAGGGCGGGTAGGCAACTATGGCTTAATGCTGTTTGGCTCGTGGCTGGTGCCAAATTTACAATGCTGCCATTTTATTTGATTGTCTGTTGGTCAGTGGCGGATTTTGCCTATGGGCTGCAGGACTGCATCCCCCTCAGGTAATATCCGCCACCTCAGCACAGAGTCTATGAAGCCAGATGCAGTCCGTGAGATTGCACTAGCTTCACCATGACTGGCCGTGACTTCTTATTGGACACTACAGGCAGTCCCATTGGGAGGTGTTTCCTCCCTCCGAGACTGCCAGACCAGGCTGCGATTAGCAGATAGCTTGCTTCCTGTAGGAAACCCCTCTCTGCCTTTCGGACAGCCCAGTCCGGCTCCTATGGGCTGCAGCCAAGGCAGTCCATAGAAGCCAGGAGTTGGCCATGTGTAGTACAGTCACCGCTACTGCGCATGCTCTGGTCCTGGCATCTGTGAACTACATTGTACAGATGCCAGGATCCAGCCGGCTGCAGGGTAAAGGGAACCGGCAGCGGGGACACAGGAGGAGGGACCCAGCAGCACGACCAGCTGCAGCCCCCCTCCTCCGATTCTAGATACTCAGCATGCATTACACATCTCCACCACTGGGTGGCTAATGCTCCACTAATCCAGTACTTTCGATCATACAGTATAGCGGCGGATTGATCTACAGCTCTGGCAATTGGTCAGTGACGACTGTAATGTTAATACTGTAGGCGTAACGGGAGGCGTTGGAAAAAGATGGTGACCTACTGTATGTGTATGGAGTACTGTATGTGTATGGAGACGCAACTAATTGTGTAAAAGGAAGAATGTATAGTACAATGTATAAACACCGTGATTTTAAAATACATGTACAGTACATGAGCGTCTGAGTTCCCTAAGGCATAATGGGAATGGTGGGCTAGCGGGAGGCGGTGGAAAATACCGTGCTTTAGAAATGCGAGCGTCCGAGTCCCCTAAGGCATAAACCAACACCAATGGGGAGGGGGCCGGGCGCTGTCTGCTGTACTTTTATACATGAAATTGTAACTCTCTCATGAGGCATCGTGGGCTAGCGATGAAGGCTCCCACCTCCCACGCTGGGGGTCCAGGGTTCGAGTCCTGATCTGCAGGAGCGATTCTTTACGCTAAATGCCACTACACAGCGGTAATGAGTAGAAATGAGTGTATTCTGACTGAGCAAAATAGTACTGTAGATCTTCGGCGTTTGTGTATTTCACATGACCTGAATTCCCTCCCTGTCTACTGCATGACCTGTGCAGGCTCCCAGGGGGGAAGAACGATGGGGGTAGGGGGAGACGATGGAAAATACCGTGCCTTTGAAATGCAATTACATGAGCGTCCGAGTCCCCTACGGCATAGGGGACCTCATTGCCTCTGTGTACTGTTATTTTAGCGAGGGGATTGTGACGCTCCTTCAGCATTGCCCCATAGCCTTCAAAACGTCTGCTATCTCTCACTCCATCTCCGAGCGCTGCCTGCCACGTGGTGGGGGTTCGGGGGCGACGGCCATTTTGTCAGTGTGCTATGCGATCGAGTCCGGTGTACCGTAATGTGCATAGACCTTGCTTATCCCTATCGCCCCTGTGTATTTTAGCTAGGGGATTGTGATGCTCCTTCAGCATTGCCCCGTAGCCTGCAAAACTTATGCCATCCCTCACTCCATATCCGAGCGCTGCCACGTGGTGGGGGTTCACGGTCGGCGGCCATTTTGTCAGTTTGCTATGCGATCGAGTCTGGAGTACCGTAATGTGCATAGCCCTCGCTTATCCCTATCGCCCCTGTGTATTTTAGCTAGGGGATTGTGAAGCTCCTTCAGCATTGCCCGGTAGCCTGCAAAATCTGGACTGTTACTTGCTCCGTAGCCTAGGGCCTCCGTGGGGCAAGGAGTCATAGGTGGTAGCCATTTCTATTGAGTCTGCTGTACGGTGCATAGAACCTTAACAGTGGAACCGCTCCTGCAGCTTTGCCCTGGTTTATGTAAATAAAAATAATAATAAAGTGTCTGGAAAAAACTGACATGCATTCGTAATTTAGGAATCGAACCCGGGACTCTGAGTATAGGAAGTGGAACACTTCACCACTTCGCCGCAGACAGATGAATAAATCCATTAGTTTTGATTATGCCATAATGGCTACGGGATTAGGACGCTAACATACTGTTCAATATTCCTAGTATCATTAGGCAATAATGAACTTCTAACACGTCCATTTGCGTCAGTGTACACTACTGGTTTTATGTTGCTTTGTCTGCGGGATTTGGACGCTTACATATTCCTAAAGTAGTGTAAATGGACCATACAGTATACTGCATGCTGTACTATTTGCGTCTGTACTGTATATAGGGGGTAATTCTGAGTTGATCGCAGCAGCAAATTTGTTAGCAGTTGGGCAAAACCATTTGCACTGCAGGTGTGGCAGATATAACATGTACAGAGAGAGTAAGATTTGGGTGGGGTGTGTTCAATCTGCAATCTAATTTGCAGTGTAAAAATAAAGCAGCCAGTATTTACCCTGCACAGAAATAAAATAACCCACCTAAATCTAACTCTTTCTGCGCATGTTATATCTGCCTCCCCTGCAGTGCACATGGTTTTGCCCAATTGCTATCAAAAATCCTGCTGCGATCAACTTGGAATTACCCCCATAATGTATTAAATAATGCAGCGTAATGAGACGCTGTACTTAACGAGACGCACTAGTAAAGTAGTCCTTACTACAGTATACAGTATATTTCAGTATTGTATTTTACGGGAGACCACACGCATGCGCAGTGGTGATTGTAAAAAGCGACATCTGGTGGATGATCGCAGGTATTACACGTAAAGGTAACGCCAAACGCTCTGTCTGCCTCCGTGCAATTAGATACGCCTCTCTGTGACTAGGCGCGCCTCCCTATGCCCCAGTACGCTGCGTATGCTCGATCGGGACAAACGCCTCAGCCACTCAAGATAAAGGTGGCTACATCTGTCATTTCAGCATTTTTTACCAAGGACAGCGGCGGTACCCCAGTTGGCCCCTTGTGCTGTTGCCATCTCAGGATGACGATAGTGTATGCGGGAACAAAGATAATGCTTTGTTATTCAAATAAAGTATTTTTTCTTATTCTGAGTATGGTAAAATATTTATTTATATTTAATGTTGCTTGGGGTTTTCACACAATCTGTAAGTAGAGGCCTGAGCCTGGACTCCTACTGCATTGTGCATGTGTGACACAGAAATGCCCAATGTGGTGAGGGGCAGCTTAAGAAAGGAGAGGACCTGTGTTCAGGTTCCGTGTGGTCCCCTCATCTCTGTAGACTCCGGCTCTGCGGACAAGGAAACCCAATGCAGGATCATTTGGCAACCGCCAGACACCTTCAGCACAGTGTTCAATGCACATACGTCAGAGTTTGCATATCTAGTCAGTTTGGCTAGTAAATAATAATGTGCCCTCATTTCAGTTTGGTAATAGCACGCATCTGGAATTTGATTGGTCTATTTATATGATTGAAGTTAATCTTATATAATTAGTGGTATCCAAAATATTGATATGTCAGTGTAAGTGAGGGGGTACCTATTACATTTCTGGTCAGGTTGTGTAATGCTGGGTACACACTGGCCAATATATCGGCCGTCCGACTGAACGGCCGATATATCGCTGCCCCGTCGGCCAGTGTGTACCAACGATATGTCTGTGAATGCCGTCATTCACAGTCATATCGCGTCGGCCCTGCAGCACACGCGATGACCAATATATCTACAGGTGATTGACGGCTGAACTGGGCGGGCGCGTGTAAATGCCCGGCCCAGTTTGTGACGTCAGTCGCGACGGATCGGGCAGTGTGTATGCACAACACACTGACCGATCCACCTATAGATATATCTGAAGATTCATTCATATATCTACACTGTGTACCCAAAAGATGTGACATAGCACCGCCAATTCTCCCTCATTAATGGGAGATTTATCAAACCTTCTAAAGAGGACCAGTAGAAGTGTTGCCCTTAGCAACCAGTCTAATTTTTATTCATGGGATCACTGATGCAAACAGATACCAACAGATAGTGGTTTTAGCAAATTACATTGCAAATATAGCATAACATTTGGTAATTATAAAGATAGCTGAAAAAAACAAACAGTGACCCATTTTTGACCCAGAGAGCGGGTGGTATAAAATAGAAAAAAGGCCAATCAGTAGCGCAGCTAACCGACTAACATTAAAGAGCAAGAGTAGAAGAAGGTCAAGAAGAAAGAAAGACAGAGAAGAAGAGAAGAGGAATAGACGAGATAGAATAGGATAGAGTCCCCGGGAGGGTTCCATCAAATATGGTGCAGGGAATCACAAATTAAAGGGAGAAGGGGCATGCTGGTTTGCCAGCCATGGACTCCAAATTTTCTCGAATGACTTAGAGGAGCAGTGTATGATGCTAGTCATGTAGTCCATGCGGTAAACGTACCAGATACGGGCAATTATAGATTGCATGGAAGGCGGGATAGGGTTTTTCCAATCTGCAGCTAGTTGACATGTTGTTGCGGATACTATATGTCGTAACAATTTATTTTGAAATTTTGTTAGTGTTGGTAGGTTTAAGGGGAGAAGAATGTATTTAGGGTCAGAAGGAATAGAAATCTGCAGCAAGCTAGATATAAAGTTGATCACGTCCCTCCACATATGCGCTATTTTAGGACATGACCACCATATATGTAGGAAAGAGCCCTCTGCTCCACATCGTCTCCAGCACCTATCCGACGTATCTGGGTACATTTTACTCAAGCGAGATGGTACATAGTACCATCTATATAGTAATTTATAGACATTCTCTTTGATTCTAACGCAGATGGAGCTAGACGCCGCGTTACCCCAGGCCTCAGACCATTCCTCGTCGTCTAAAGCCGAGCCTAGGTCCGTTTTCCATGCTCTCTCATGAGGATCACGCTGAGAGGAAGTGTCTCCAGTGAGAATAGTATATAACAGGGAAATTAGGCCTTTGCTTGAGTGACGCCTGAAACATATAGTCTCAAGCGTGGTCAGGGGTCTACTAGAGAGGACGCGGCCTATTGAGGAGTGAAAATGTCTGAGTTGTAAAAATTTATAACAATACTTAGAGGGAATATCAATAGTTTCCTGAATCTGAGAAAACTGTGGGAAAACTAGTATCCCTGGTAATATCATTCAGATATAAGATACCTCTATTTTGCCAAGGAGCAAACAGTGATGTATGTGTACCAGGAGGGAATGCGGGGTTATGTAATATTGGGATGATAGGGGATGGGGCTGGGGCCAGGCCACACTTCCTATTGGCAGAGTCCCAAATCATTAGTGAGCGGGAAACTACAGGGTGGGATGCTATAGTTCTGGGGCGGCAGGATTTCAAAAGCCAGAGAAAAGAAGAGAGAGTAGAGAGACCCATTTCGGCGGCTTCTATAGATACCCAGACCCTTCTAGATTCGGGGTTGCACCATTGTACGCAGTGTGAGAGCTGTGTGGCTAAATAATATCTTCTAAAATCTGGAATGCCTAGGCCACCACTAAATGTCGGGCGCTGTAAGAGTTTCAATCAGACACGGGGATGCTATTCGCCCATATGAATTGTGACGTATGAAATTGTAAGAATTTAAAAACAGATGGAGGAATAAATATCGGGAGGGTCTGGAACAGGTAAAGTATCCGAGGGAGCACGTTCATCTTCATCGAGTTTACCCTACCTATCCAGGAGATAAAGAGACTAGACCAAGAAGACAAATCTGACTTAATTCGATATGAAAGCCTAGGGAAATTAGCTTGGTAAAGTTGATGATGGCTATGCGTTAGAAAAATACCTAGATATTTAATCTTTTGCTTGTGCCATTGAAATGGAAAGGAATTTTCCAAAGAGAGCTTAATCGGGCCGGGGATATAAAAATTCAATACTTCCGTCTTACTCGTATTAAGTTTATAACCTGAATGTTTAGAGTAGAGGTCTATCTCAGAAAGGAGCAGCTGTAACGACTGAGATGGGGATCCTAGAGATATTAGGACATTGTCAGCGTATAACGCAATTTTATGTTCAGAAGGGCCTACCCGCACTCCAGCTATATCTATATTAGCTCGGATCCTTGCTGCCAGTGGTTCCATAACCAGGGCAAATAGCAACGGGGAGAGCGGGCATCCCTGTCTGGTGCCGTTAGTGATATTGAATGCGGAGGAGGTGAGGCGATTAACAGAAACCGTGGCAGTAGGGGATCTGTAAAGCGCCGAAACACCTTCTAGGAACCTGCCAGAAAAACCCATCCTCCGGAGTACTGAGAATGCGAAGGGCCAGGAGATTCTGTCAAAAGCCTTTTCGGCATCCAATGCCAACAACAACGAGGGTAGCTTCTGTTTATGGATAGAGTGAATCAAATCTATGGCTCTCCTGGTATTATCGGAGGCCTGGCGACCAGAAATGAAGCCCACTTGGTCCGGGTGTATTAGTTGTGTAAGTAGGAGCGCTAAGCGGTTGGCTAAGATTTTAGCGTATATCTTAAGATCTACGTTCAGCATCGAGATCGGGCGATAGTTGGAACATCGCGTTGGATCCCGCTCTGGCTTCGGAATCACAACAATGTCAGCTTGTACAGTCGCTGGCGCAAATGATGTTCCCTCTAGAACACTATTAAAGAGTTAAGTAAGGTAAGGAGCCAATTCCGTATGGAATGTTTTGTAATATTGAGCGGTAAAGCCATCCGGACCAGGGGCAGCTGTCGACCGCATAGCTTTGATAGCGGCAACCGTCTCTTCCAGCGATATATCCGCATTAAGAAGAGAAATCTGTTGCTCTGTCAAACCCGGCAAGGGGGCACACAACAAATATGCTCCCTCTGGGCCATCGGAGGGAAGAGGGGGGGGGGCAGGGAGATTATATAAGGAGCTATAATAGTTCAGAAATTCCTCCACCATCACCTTAGGATCATAAGTGAGTGCATCTAATGTAGAAGAATGTAGTTTTTCTATCAGTCCCATAGCTTGCTTACTTCTCAACTTATTAGCTAAGAGACTATCTATTTTATCCGCTTTATCGTAACATTTTTTACGAAGCTTCTGTAGTATAGCTGCCGCTCTCCGCGATAAAAGGGTGTTTAACTGACCTCTGAGGTTTTTTATCTGGGAGAGAAGGGAGTCACACGGGGCAATTTTATGTTGGGCCAAAAGTGCAGAAATTTGAGATTCCAATGAAGAAACTTCCTGTGCTGCTTTCTTATGTATGGCTGAGGCCTTGGACATGAAATGACCACGAATAGTGGCCTTATGTGCCTCCCAAACTAGACTAGGAGAGACTTCTGGGGAGGCGTTTTCCTCAAAAAAAAATTTCAGGTTTAATTTAGTATCTGAGAGAGTGGAGGGATGCGAAAGAAGGGTGTCATAGAGTCGCCACTTACATGTATAGAGTTCTATCAGGATATAAACCCCTGCATGGTCCGTCCATGAGCAAGGAGTGATGCCCGCATCAGAAATCAATGTCGTAAGTGAGTGAGACACATGTATCATATCTATTCAAGAGTAATGCTGATGAGGTGCGGAAAAGTGGGTGTAATCTCTAGCCGTGGAATGTTTAAAACGCCAGGTGTCTCGTAGAGATGAGCGGGTTCGGTTTCTTTGAATCCGAACCCGCACGAACTTCACTTTTTTTTCCACGGGTCCGAGCGACTCGGATCTTCCCGCCTTGCTCGGTTAACCCGAGCGCGCCCGAACGTCATCATGACGCTGTCGGATTCTCGCGAGGCTCGGATTCTATCGCGAGACTCGGATTCTATATAAGGAGCCGCGCGTCGCCGCCATTTTCACTCGTGCATTGAGATTGATAGGGAGAGGACGTGTCTGGCGTCCTCTCCATTAGAATAGAGATAGATAGATTAGATAGAGAGAGATTGTGCAGAGTCGCAGACAGAGTTAGTTTACCACAGTCAGTGACCAGTGCAGTTGCTAGTTAACTTTTATTTAATATAATATATCCGTTCACTTCTCTCTGCTATATCCGTTCTCTGCCTGAAAAAAAAAACGATACACAGCACAGTCAGTCACACAGTGTGACTCAGTCTGTGTGCACTCAGCTCAGCCCAGTGTGCTGCACAGTCATCAATGTATAAATTAAAAGCTTATAATTAATTGTGGGGGAGACTGGGGAGCACTGCAGGTTGTTAGCAGGAGCCAGGAGTACAATTATATTAATTAACAGTGCACACTTTTGCTGCAGGAGTGGTGACCAGTGCCTGACCACCAGTATAGTATTGTTGTATACTACTAATATCTCTTTAAATATCAACCAGTCTATATTAGCAGCAGACACAGTACAGTGCGGTAGTTCACGGCTGTGGCTACCTCTGTGTCGGCACACGGCAGGCAGTCCGTCCGACCAGAATTGTATTATTTATTATTATATACCTACCACCTAACCGTGGTTTTTTTTTCATTCTTTATACCGTCATAGTGTCATCCTAATTGTTACGAGTATACTACTATCTCTTTATCAACCAGTGTACAGTGCGGTAGTTCACGGCTGTGGCTACCTCTGTGTCGGCACACGGCAGGCAGTCCGTCCGACCAGAATTGTATTATTTATTATTATATACCTACCACCTAACCGTGGTTTTTTTTTCATTCTTTATACCGTCATAGTGTCATCCTAATTGTTACGAGTATACTACTATCTCTTTATCAACCAGTGTACAGTGCGGTAGTTCACGGCTGTGGCTACCTCTGTGTCGGCACACGGCAGGCAGTCCGTCCGACCAGAATTGTATTATTTATTATTATATACCTACCACCTAACCGTGGTTTTTTTTTCATTCTTTATACCGTCATAGTGTCATCCTAATTGTTACGAGTATACTACTATCTCTTTATCAACCAGTGTACAGTGCGGTAGTTCACGGCTGTGGCTACCTCTGTGTCGGCAGTCGGCAGGCAGTCCGTCCATCCATAATTGTATTATTATTATAATATATACCACCTAACCGTGGTTTTTTTTTCATTCTTTATACCGTCATAGTGTCATACTAGTTGTTACGAGTATACTACTATCTCTTTATCAACCAGTGTACAGTGCGGTAGTTCACGGCTGTGGCTACCTCTGTGTCGGCAGTCGGCAGGCAGTCCGTCCATCCATAATTGTATTATAATATATACCACCTAACCGTGGTTTTTTTTTCATTCTTTATACCGTCATAGTCAGTCATACTAGTTGTTACGAGTATACTACTATCTCTTTATCAACCAGTGTACAGTGCGGTAGTTCACGGCTGTGGCTACCTCTGTGTCGGAACTCGGCAGGCAGTCCGTCCATCCATAATTGTATTATAATATATACCACCTAACCGTGGTTTTTTTTTCGTTCTTTATACCGTCGTCATACTAGTTGTTACGAGTATACTACTATCTCTTTATCAACCAGTGTACAGTGCGGTAGTTCACGGCTGTGGCTACCTCTGTGTCGGCACTCGGCAGGCAGTCCGTCCAACCATAATTGTATTATATACCACCTAACCGTGGTTTTTTTTTCATTCTTTATACCGTCGTCATACTAGTTGTTACGAGTATACTACTATCTCTTTATCAACCAGTGTACAGTGCGGTAGTTCACGGCTGTGGCTACCTCTGTGTCGGCACTCGGCAGGCAGTCCGTCCAACCATAATTGTATTATATACCACCTAACCGTGGTTTTTTTTTCATTCTTTATACCGTCGTCATACTAGTTGTTACGAGTATACTACTATCTCTTTATCAACCAGTGTACAGTGCGGTAGTTCACGGCTGTGGCTACCTCTGTGTCGGCACTCGGCAGCCCGTCCATAATTGTATATACCAGTGACCTAACCGTGGTTTTTTTTTCTTTCTTTATACATACATACTAGTTACGAGTATACTATCTCTTTATCAACCAGTCTATATATTAGCAGCAGACACAGTACAGTGCGGTAGTTCACGGCTGTGGCTACCTCTGTGTCGGCACTCGGCAGCCCGTCCATAATTGTATATACCACCTAACCGTGGTTTTTTTTTTCTTTCTTTATACATACATACTGCAGTGCCACTCCTAGATGGGCCCGGTGTTTGTGTCGGCCACTAGGGTCGCTAATCTTACTCACACAGTCAGCTACCTCATTGCGCCTCTTTTTTTCTTTGCGTCATGTGCTGTTTGGGGAGGGTTTTTTGGAAGGGCCATCCTGCGTGACACTGCAGTGCCACTCCTAGATGGGCCCGGTGTTTGTGTCGGCCACTAGGGTCGCTAATCTTACTCACACAGCTACCTCATTGCGCCTCTTTTTTTCTTTGCGTCATGTGCTGTTTGGGGAGGGTTTTTTGGAAGGGACATCCTGCGTGACACTGCAGTGCCACTCCTAGATGGGCCCGGTGTTTGTGTCGGCCACTAGGGTCGCTTATCTTACTCACACAGCGACCTCGGTGCAAATTTTAGGACTAAAAATAATATTGTGAGGTGTGAGGTATTCAGAATAGACTGAAAATGAGTGTAAATTATGGTTTTTGAGGTTAATAATACTTTGGGATCAAAATGACCCCCAAATTCTATGATTTAAGCTGTTTTTTAGTGTTTTTGGAAAAAAACACCCGAATCCAAAACACACCCGAATCCGACAAAAAAAATTTGGTGAGGTTTTGCCAAAACGCGTTCGAACCCAAAACACGGCCGCGGAACCGAACCCAAAACCAAAACACAAAACCCGAAAAATTTCAGGCGCTCATCTCTAGTGTCTCGTAGATCAAGCTGTGTGAGGGAGGATATTAATGTGAGGGTGGCTTCAGTTGGGGATGCTTCCTTCTTATTCTTAGGGGGATTAGATTTATCTAAGAAGGGATCAATCACAGTATTAAAGTCACCGCCTAAAATGATGTGGCCCTGCGCTACTTTATTGAGACGCAAAAAGAGTGTGCGGAAAAACGTGATTGGTCATGATTAGGGGCGTATACTGACACAAGTGTTAGAGTTTCAGTGCGGAGCGTACCAATCACTATGAGATATCGGCCGTCAGGATCAGCTATGGTTGTAGTGTGTACAAATGGGATGTTACGATGGATCAGTATAGCTACCCCCCTTTTCTTACAGTCAGCAGAGGCAAAAAAGGTTTGGGTAAATTGCTTACCCTGAAGCTGAGAGTGTGTACCAGTGAAATGGGTCTCCTGAAGGAAAACTATATCAGCCTTCTCTTTGCGACAGGCAGATAACATCACCGTACGTTTCTTGGGAGAATTAAGCCCATTAACATTTATAGAAAACAATTTAAGTGCCATGTGATACTAAAGAGCGGAGGAGGATCAGTGGAAACCCATACCGGGGAGGAAAAGAAAGAAGAGAAGAAGAACAGCAAGAAACAAGAAGCGGAGATGTAGGAGAAGAGAAAGTAACAGAGAACCCATACGGGAAAAAACCCTGAAATATAGGGTCCCAATCAAGGACCGCTACACAAATGTTAAACATTATACTTCTTAGTAACAAATAAAGGGAGCACGGGGGTAGCGGGAACAGCAAACCAATGCAGGAGAAGCAGGTCCCTCTGGACCGCAATAGTCGAGTCAGCCGGAGCCAAAGATATAGTCATGTAACCCAGAATACAGAAAAACGTACTGTGTCATAAAAAAACAAACAAACAAACAAGGGGGGGGATGGGAGGGGAACAAGGGATAATAAGGTGAGCAAGATAAGCCCAGCGCAATAATACAAAGCTAGGCGTAACATTTAACAAACATTAAAGCCAAGTAAGCAATATCAGAACAAACATTTAAAGTCTGGTAAGCGATATCAAAAAAATAATAACATTCGCATTAAAGAAAATAGGATGGAGGCCAGAGTCCCCACCTGTCAACAAAGAACATAGTGTAAGGAGATATATCCCTAAAACAGTGAGGACTATCTGATTAGAGCTAAGAGTGTCCGCTAAGATCAAGGGGGGTCATTAGTGCCAGTGCGATGACGAGTTACCCTCACCCATTCAGGCGGTGGAATCTGGGGGTGTTTCGGCCCAGAGGAAGAGGCATTACCACCATCAGGTGACGATACAGGAAGAAGATCAAGTTTAGCCAACAGCTCCTGACCTTGAGTCAAAGTTTTAACGGAGTGAGTGGAGTTGTTCACTGTAACCTGTAACATAAAAGGAAATCCCCATCTGTAGCGTATTTGATGCTGACGTAGTATCCTAGTAACAGGCTAGAGGTCTCGTCGCTTTTGAATAGTAGAGGGGGCCAGATCCTGAAAAACCTGCAGTTGCATATCTCGGAAATCGATCGCTGGGGAGTCTCGAACTGACATTAGGATCCGTTCTTTTGAACGATAGTAATGTAGACGAACAATCACATCTCTGGGTGGTTGAGTCGGAGCTGGCCATGCCCGAAGCGCTCTGTGAGCTCTATTGCAAAGACAGTCACCATCTGAGAGATCAGGCAATACGTGCTGAAAGAAATCTTTCAAGAAGGATGGTAGAGCGGAGCTAAGAATTGATTCCGCCACGTTACGTATACGCAGGTTATTGCGACGGGAGCGATTCTCCTGATCTTCTTGACGTTCTTTGAGATCTTCCACCTCATCATGGAGTCTAGAGAGTCAAGACGTTGCTGAGAACGGCAGAGGTCATCCGTCTTAGATTCAAGAGCGTCCGTACGATTACCGAGGGCTGTGAGATCAGACTTGAAGTCGGCAATGGCTGTGGAGAGTTCTTGTTTAAAGGCGGATTGAACCCCCTCAAGTAAACCGGTCATAACTGCTTGGATCTGCGGGTCAATACCCGTCTCTGAAGAACAGGGGGAGGAAGGAGAGTCCGTAAGCAACGCAGGAGTCGGAGGGCCCTTAGACTTTGATCCAAAAACATTTGTGGGGGCCTGTGTATTTTCTTATTTTTTTTGCGCCATGATAGAGGACTAATAGGGTAGGCAGGGAATCACAAACGTAAAAGGAGACACAGACGCTGCTTGTGAAATATATGTTAAGTAGAAAATGGAAAGCTATAAAGGGAGCTATTACGGTCCAGGTAGGACTAATTGCGCTGCTAGGCCAGCATTCCGGGTAGCAGATAAAGGGCAGGTAGTGCCCTAAGGTGGCATTTGCATAATATCAAAACGGAACAGGCGGCTTCGGTGTTGCCCCTGGGCCTGACTTCTGGTAGCGTGAGAAAGAAGAAAAACTAAGGCTCCACCCCCGCACCTGCAGCACAGCTAGTTGTTAGTGGGTAGCACCGGGAGCCAGCAGCTGCAGCACAACCCCATGGTTGAGCTCCCCTTAGGGCGACTGGAGAGCAATAGAATATATGTGATGCCTGGAGCTGCAGTGCAATCAATATAATGAACTTCCAGAGCCTGTCTCCCCCCAGAGCAGCTATCAAGCAGCGCAAGGGTCCAGGAGCTGGTAACAGCTGAGCGGCTCCTGCACTTCTCTCCCCACCCGGCAGGTAGAGCAGGGACCAGGCAACGCTATCACAGCCGCTGGCGTGCGGCGCCGAGGCGAATCCCCCCCCCCCCTGCCGGCACCAGCGGTGATCTCTTCTCTGGGCTGCGACTTCCCGTGTGATGCCGCGGGGTCCCGCTGCTCCGTCCTCCCGCACAGAGGCGGCCGCCACCCGTACAGATACCTTGGGCTTCTGGACAGGATCCACGGGGCCGCGGTCAGCTCTGGTCCGCAGCGCTTCTTCACAGCTGGGAGAGACTCACCGACGGCTTCTGAGGCAACAGTGCTTCCAGTAACAGGGAGAGGGGGGGGGGCGGCACACTCAAGGTCCCGGCTCGGCACCGGTGAACAGGCCGCAACCCGCAGGAGCCAGTAAACCGGCTCCCCGATTCCGCGGCCAAAGTCCACCAACACCAGAGGCACCCAGCTCGTACAGGTACAGCCGCAGCAAAAAAAGGGGAATTTGGATGCCCGACCTCAGGAGCACTCTGAGGAAGCGTCCTACCTGTTCAGCCACCAGGCCATTCCCCTCCCACTACTTTTTCTTTCTGCATGTTTTCTCTGTTTTGTGCATCATCACTGTGCCTTTTTCCTTTCTTCTATATTGTTACATAGACTTCACTGATATTCTAATCTATCATTATAAATGCTTTCTGATTTTGGCTATTTTATTTATATTTTATTTATTGTATTAGATGAAATATATAGATTTATACATTTCTGCTTTTTATCTTTGCATTGAACTGTGATATTATTTTCTCATGAACAAACTTTGCTTTGATTTCTAGCCGTGTTTATGACAAATACTTTTTCCGCTACACTGAATTTTTAGTTTTTCAGTTGATTTTACGTTAAATGTTTTTTTATCATTCTGTATTCAGCCATGTGTAACGGAGACTGCCTGAGATCTGGCATTGGCTAATTGTGTACAGCTATAGGGCAGAATTCAATTACTGGCGAGGATTATCTTGCCGCTAATTGTCGGCTCTGGTCGTATTCAATTAGCGGGGTTTACCCTGCTCACGAGTCCCTGCAGTCCCGCATGCAAGTCCCCGTGGATGGACTGAACCTCATAGCTCCAGTCCCTGCAACAACCCACAAAATCGGGTCTCGCACGGAAAAAAACACTGATTCTGCTGTTTATGTGGAATCAGTGGATTTCCGCACATTACTCCTGATTTTTCAGCATGGGTAAAAGGCTATTTGATTGAATAGCCTTTCCCCGCACCATGGGGATTAATGTTGGCAATTAGCTGCGGGCCTAATTGAATACCCCCCATAGAGTATCCTGCAGGGAAAGTTACTGACAAGAGAAGTGCTAATGCCATTAACCCCTTGAGTTCCACACGTATCATGCATAGTATTTATTACCATTTATTTATATAGCGCATATACTGTACTGTATATTACCCAGCGCTTTACAGAGAATATTTAGTCATTCCCCTCATTAGACCAGTAGATACTAATGTAATAATGTATTTTGTGCATTGCAGGGGCCGTTCTAGATGTCACACTGGTGTCAGCTACCTCTGGGCACAGCAAGGTGAATTTATCGTTATTATGTGTCACCGGAGAGCGGGAGATGAAGAGCTCGGACCTGCGCATTGAGCGAGATAACACCATTGTACGCATCCCTCTGGGAACATCCTTTCAGACCAAAGCACTAAAGACTGGGCTGCAGGCCAGCGGATTCTCACCCAACGAGCTGGTTGGTGTCTTCTATTGCATCGCGAAGGGGCCCTCAGAGCAAACCAAGATACTCTATACCTACAACAGCCCGTCCGGTAAGTGCTGAACTCTCACCAGTTACTCATACAGGGGCTGATTCTGACGTGGACTTTTCAGGCTACGCATGCGTCCAAGTCACACTGCTTATGCTTCCCGAAGGAACTGCAGACGAAATTGCATGCAGATTTATACAACTTTGGTGGGTGTACCTGCGTGGTACTGCAACTGGAGGGGGGTGTGGCTAGCTAGGTGCGGACATGTTGCAGTCAACATGCGGTCCGATGGTGCGCCTGATCTTTGTATGCACAGCAGCGGTTTAGCCTTGGTTGATGCTAGATTCAAGTGGCCTAAGGGACCTTTTACGTCAGGGGGAGGAGGCACGACACAAGGGGGAGGAGCTAAGCCAGCGGGATAGGTTCTCTACTATCCACGCCACCAACTATTCCCTTTAGTAATCAGGTGGCGAGCGAAGCAGAGCGAGCCCGCGAGGGTACTTTTTTGGGCACCCTGATCTGCCGTAGCTCCTCCCCCTGGTGACGTGTCTCCTCCCCTAGTGACGTCAGAAGGTCCCTTCTCCCACTCCGATTTAGAACCAACCGTTTAGCCTTGCCGCTGGTGGGCGTGTCAGTAGGAAGACCATCGTCTGCAGCATTTGCATAAAAATGCAGTAGCAACTGTGTAAAAAAGACAAAGTCACGTCTGCAACTGCGCCCACCTCTAATTCACGCCCAATGTGCTTGGAAGGAGAATGGTTTATGGTCTCATACTGTATATGAACCTAGGAAAACATTATCTGTCTGTCTTTTTTTTTTTTTAAAAATAGTTTATTGGACATCTGCATAACATTTACATACATTGTCGCAAGGTATATCTGAACATGTTAGGACATCGTATAACATATTACATATTTGAAACAATTCAACCGTGATAGGGTAAATCAAGCATAACCTTCAGGCATCCCGTTAGTGACCATTTAAAAGGGCGGGTGTCCCTGTTCCAAAATTTCCAGGTTATACCACGTAGTGTGAGCTATGGCCTGTCGCAGAGGGGTTTTAACCTGGTCATCTAGCATCTGAATGTAGGGGAGCCATATGCCAAAGAATTTAGCTATTTTATTCTCTTTATCTAGAAACATTTCTAGCCACTCCATATGGAATAGGTATGACAGTCTTGGCAAAAATAAAGCTATGGATAATGAGTCAGTGGCTATCCATTGTGATAATATGGTTTTCTTGCCTGCCGCCGCTATTTTGGTCAGTAACTGGCGCTGTCCTATCGTCATCTTGTGAACAGAATGCGTCGGGTGTATATCCCACATGACCCACTCCGGGGAAATATCCAATGTGAGGTGTAATCTGTCTTTTATAAAGGTGTGTATTAAGGCCCTCATTCCGAGTTGATCGGTCGCAAGGCGAATTTAGCAGAGTTACACACGCTAAGCCGCCGCCTACTGGGAGTGAATCTTAGCTTCTTAAAATTGCGACCGATGTATTCGCAATATTGCGATTACTAACTGCTTAGCAGTTTCAGAGTAGCTCCAGACTTACTCTGCCTGTGCGATCAGTTCAGTGCTTGTCGTTCCTGGTTGACGTCACAAACACACCCAGCGTTCGCCCAGGCACTCCCACCGTTTCCCCGGCCACTCCTGCGTTTTTTCCGGAAACGGTAGCGTTTTCAGCCACACGCCCCTGAAACGCCGTGTTTCCGCCCAGTAACACCTATTTCCTGTCAATCACATTACGATCGCCGGAGCGAAGAAAAAGCCGTGAGTAAAAATACTTTCTTCATAGTAAAGTTACTTGGCGCAGTCGCAGTGCGAACTTTGCGCATGCGTACTAAGCGGATTTTCACTGCGATGCGATGAAAAAGAACGAGCGAACAACTCGGAATGAGGGCCTAAGCACCAGAATTTGCTCACTTCATGGCAACTCCACATGCAATGGTAAATGTCTGCGTCCATCACACCGCATTTAAAGCATTAAGAGTCAGACGCTGTCCCCATTTGAAGCCTTAACTTAGGTGTGATGTAGGATCGATGTAAGATTTGATAATTCATCTCAGCATACGAAGCTGATATAAGAGTCTTATTGATCCTATTAAAGGCCTTAAGCATGATGGAGGTGTCAAGAGATGGGAAATCTGATAACCATTTTACCATCCCTGTCTGTGTGGACTCCCAGTCAATAGACTTTTTAATGTATGTATAGAGCAATGCAGTGGAGGGGTGAATCCTTGGCGTCGACTGCAAAGTAATATCTAAGGAATTATTCCAATCCTCTGCAGTCATAGTGGTTATAAATTTGTTTGCATAACTCCGTATCTGGAAATATATGAATAACGGTATCTTAAATTGTGGGAAACTATCGCAAAGGTGAGGGTATGTGATGACCTGTCGAGTATCTCTACAAATCATCTGGTATAGCAACCTAATACCGCCTCCTGCCAGGGCTGTCAATGTTGTGTGCGCTGTAGTCCCCTGAAAGTCAGGGTTATGAGTCAGGGGTAGGAAAGTCGTGTTATAGCTGGATACACCCATCCTTGAGCGTGTCTGCCTCCAAGCCGCGCAAGTCGATGCCAGTAGTATATTGTCTTTAACCTGGGGTGGAAAGGTTGATGGACGCATGTGTAGCAAACTGACAACAGAGAGCTCAGGGCAGAAAGCCTGCTCCAGGCCGGAGTTAGCAAAGGTCTCCGTCTCATGTATCCAATCGATAGCGTATCGATAGTTCGCGGCTAGCGTGTAACTTTTGATGCAAGGTAGTTTGACACCTCCTAATTTTTGTGATTGACTTAGTTTAAACAGGGAGATCCTAGGCTTTTTGTGTGCCCAAATGAATTCACTGCAGGCCTTATTTAAGATCTTTATGTATGTCTCTGATATTAATAAAGGCAGCATTTGGATGGGGTATAGCAGTCTTGGGAAAGAAATCATTTTAATTAAGTGACAACGTCCTAAGTAGGACAGGGGCAAGTGTTTCCATGCTTGAAAATCATTCAACATGCGAGTTATTATTCGTGGGAAATTATATCTATAAAGGTCTGACGGGTGGACAGGGATCTGAAGGCCTAAGTAAACAATTGAGTTGCTCGCCCATCGGAAAGGGAACTGTGAATCCCATCCGTGAGTGGCCTTTGGATGTAGCGCCAATGCTTCCGTCTTAGATTTATTAATTTTAAACCCTGAGATCGACTCGAAGGTCGCTAGTAAACACAATAGGTTAGGGAATGCGTGTTGAGGGTTTGAAAAATACAATAATAGATCATCTGCGTAAGCCGTGACCTTAAGGCTGTGACTGCCAATTCCAATCCCTTGCCAGTCAGAGTTTAGATAACAATGTCTAATAAGTGGGTCCAATGCTAGGTCGAAGAGGAGTGGTGACAAGGGGCATCCCTGTCTCGTACCTCTATGTAGTGTAAATGTGTCTGTGTTCAGTCCGTTCACTGTGATGAACGCAGAGGGCGTGTCGTATATAGTACGGAAGAATTTTACAAAATCAGCTCCAAATCTCTGCCAGTGGAGCACCCTCAACAGATGAGACCACGACACGCGATCAAACGCCTTATCTGCGTCGCAGCTCACTATCAAGGATTTTCCACCTGGCAGTCCGGCCGATATGGTCAAAGCAGCTACCAACTGTCTGATATTATGTACTGACGTCCTCCCTTTCACAAAGCCAGTCTGTGCTGGATGTAGTAGTGTGGGCAGTACCTCTTGTAGCCTGTGTGCTATGAGTGTCGTTAAGATCTTGAAATCTTGGTTCAGGAGTGAGATCGGGCGATATGAATGAACTAAAGTAGGGTCTTTTCCTGGTTTTGGCAGTACTATCATGCGTGCATGGTTGAAGGCGCGCGGGGCGGCTCCGCCTGCCAGAATGAAATTAAATAGGGCTAATAGGTGGGGAGTGATATGGGGCAGCAGCAGTTTGTAGTATTCTGCACTCAGACCATCTGGGCCTGGGGATTTTCCATTAGCTAACTGTTTAATTACTGTTATCAATTCTAGTTCAGTGACGGGAGACATGAGGGAGTTTCTATTTTCCGCCGTCAGTGTGGGGGCCTCTGCCGATCGCAGGAAGTTCATGCCGCTAATAGGGTCGTCTGGTGGTGCCGTATACAGTTCCTTGTAGTAAGATAAAAAGGAGTCAGCGATAATCGTCGGGTCAGAGGATAACTGGGTATTTGACTGGAGAGCGAGAATGCGTGAGGTGGGTTGTTGACTACGAACTACATTTGCCAGAAGTTTGCCAGCTTTGTTCCCCCACTTGAAGTATTTATGTTTTTGGAAATCTAAAGCGTATTGAGCTCTCTCTGTGCATAGAGTGTCATAAAGTTGTTTGGTCTCAATATAGATTCTGCGATTATCTTCCGTCGGGGAGGTTAACAGTGTCGCATAGGAGTTTGTCAGTGTCAGGCCTAGATCACGAAACCTTTGATTGAGGCGTTTACGCTTACCCGCTATGTACGCAATGATGAAACCCCGCACCACCGGTTTGGAGGCAGACCAGAAAAGACCAATGTCATCCACGTGTTGTGCGTTGTCTTTGGCATAATTAAGAAAGTGAGTTTCCAAGTACGACTTGAAATCGGGGGAAGTATAGAGGTGTGAGGGAAATCTCCAATTAAAGGAGGTCTGTTTAGGAGATTTTAGGTCTAGTGTGAACCATGTAGGTGCGTGGTCCGATATGGCAATATTTTCTATTTTTGAATCCCGTAACCTAGGGAGCAGTCCTATTGGTAGCAGACAGTAATCTATTCTAGTGGACGTGGCATGTGGGTGAGAATAAAAGGTGTATTCTCGGTCAACTGGGTGTTGGTGTCGCCATGGATCTATTAAATGGAGTGAGGTCAGCCAGAGTTGCAGTGATGCTGGAATGGAATAATTGCGTCCACCCGGAGCGCCTGACCTATCCAGGGCCGGCTGCAGTGTGGAATTAAAATCACCGCCAATGATCAGATGGCCCTCCGCCCACTCCTGGAGTCGGACATAAACGTCAGTAAAGAAAACATTGTGATCTGAGTTCGGTGCATATATAGATACTAATGTGTATAGCTCCCCCTCTAATTGTACCTTTAGGAATAGGAACCTGCCGTCTACATCTTCTAAGGTATCTAGTATGTTATAACTCAGAGATTTATGGAATATAATCACTACCCCTCGCTTCTTGGAGGTATATGATGCCGAACTAAATCCCTGGATCCAGCTGTCTCTAAGTACGTTGGGGTCCCCTGATTTCCAATGAGTTTCCTGCAGCATCGCCACATCCGGCCGCAGGCGTTTAAGGTGCTGCAGTATTTTCCTTCGCTTAATCAGAGTGTTAAGACCTTCTACATTCCATGTAAGAAATTTTAGACTCTTCTTAAGCTCTAGTGAAGTTGTCATATTAATTATATATCTAACCGATGCCCGTCCTGACGGACGCATATGGCATTTTTGAAATAAATTGTGGAGTCCCCCATGTCCCAGCGAGCATGGTGACTCGACCTATAGCAAAGGTAACAAATCCTTGTCCTAACATCGACACTAAAAATAAATGCAAACATTGTGTTACAGTATGTCCATTTTCCATCTTTTTTTGAACCCATAACAGTAGTCTGAATGACTCACTATAAACTAGTAGTGTAACTCCGATCAGAATAGGGGGTGGGTGGTGGGTTAGGGGGAGGGGCGGGAAAAAAAAAGGTAAGGGGAGGAAAAGGGGGAGGGGGGAATGAGTAGACGGGAAGGCCCAACATTTTGCAAATTCAAGGGCAAATATTACTGTAATAAACCAAACAAATTGTACAGTAATGATCGGCCATACGTTACCAATCACGACCTCCATAAGGGAGACAATACAGATGTTAGCTCCGTGGTGAAGTTCGTGATCAGTCTCGTCCCTTGGAGGCCTGTGAGGAGCGGCTCCGCATAGATTCTGCGAAAGTCTTTGCCTCTGAGGGTGATTCAAACAGGTACGTCTTGCCGTTGTGTTGAGCTCGGAGCTTGGCCGGATAGAGCAAGGCAAATCTTATGCCCTCCTCGAACAAGATCTTGCAGAAAGGGGAGAATTCTCTCCTTTTCATGGCTACACCGTAGGAGAAGTCTTGGAATAGAAGCAGTTTGTCTCCGTGGTAGAAATGTTCCTGAGCTTTACGGTATGCATCCATCACCTTGACTTTGTCTGTGTAGTTGAGGAATTTGAATATGACCGGCCTAGGTCTCCGCCGGTCTGTCTGGAGGTCCGGACCTATACGATGTGCTCTTTCAATTGCCATCGATTCCCCCTCTTTCAGGCAGCCCAACTCCGCCGGCAACCAGGAAGAGACCAGGGCCATCAGCTCTTTCGGTCTAACTAATTCTGGTAAGCCGATCATACGAAGATTATTTCGACGATTGCGATTTTCTAAATCTTCTAGCTTCTCTTGTATTGCGGAGATGGTAGACGCTTGGGAATCAATTTCAGATCGGGCGGTGGTCATGTCATCTTCCAGGTTTGAAACCCTTTGTTCAACTTCATGAAGTCGTGTGCTGTGTTCCTTTAACTGCGTCATGGTGGATTCAATGGCGTCCTTCAGCCCGGCAAGTTTTTTGTCTAGCAGTGGCGACAATATGTCTGAGATTTCCTGCGCTCTGGCCACCGCGTCCACAGTGTATCTAGCGGAATCTGGTATGCCATCTAGGACATTAGCCGAAGGCGACGGGGGTGGCGAGTTAGCTGAAGCTGAGGCTGATGCCCTGGTGTCCTTAGTTTTTGCCGGCACTGAGCCGCGGCCCCCCCTCTGTGTCTTGGCCACGTATTTATCCATAGAAGCGCGGTATTGGCTCTTTTCAATGAGACAATAAGTATAGTGAGATATCCTGCCCTGCAGGGAGTATTTGTGAGCGTGTGCTTGCTGCGTTCAGTGTAGTGGATCAACACGGTTCTGCCTGTATAGGTTCTGAGTCCAGCAGCCCTGGGGATCGTGTAACGTATTACTAGATTCCAAATGTGCAGGGAATTCCAAATGTGCAGGATTAGTTTAGTGGATATATATTTCGTCACCCTCGCGACCGATGCTCATAGGCGCCACGGGTCACATTTTATGTGGGCTTACGTGTGGTATTTGGGGATGTCTGATTAAAGTGGCTGCGTCACTCCGAGGAGGTGCCACTGTCCAGAGCCAGAGAGGTGTTTGATTCTCCCCTATGCGAGGGTGACCTCCGTTCACGGGGGTTTAGTGCGGTACACGTGTGTTCAACGCACTGTCCGTGGGGGCAGCTGGGGGAGGGAGAGGGGGGGGGAGAGTCCGGCACAGCACACTCACCCCGCCGCAGGTCGGGCTCTCTCTCCCGGCGGGCACACGCGGACGTCTTCACCGCCAGCGGCAGCGGCACAGGGCTTGTGCGCCGAGAAGATCCTCTCTCTGCAGTCGCCTCAGGCGGGGATTCGTGATGGGACGGGAGCCGTGGGATGCCCGGCCACCTCCAAGATGGCAGCAGTGGGCAGCGCGCACCACAACTGGTGCTCGAATTCCGGGGAGATCAGGCGGTGGGGAGCCGGGTGGATGATTCCCTCTTGCCCACCAGTATCTCCGCTGGCCCCTGATGTTGACTTGGGGCGCAGGTCCCGGTATCAAGACCCTCAAATCTTGCTCGAGGTGTCCGGGATCGGAGAGCTCTTTTAAAACGCGGCCTGCTGCGGGTCCGCCCACCGGAAGTCCATCTGTCTGTCTTTTATTGCCTTCTCTCCCATCTATGGTTCTCACCTGGTGGTAGAGGCCATTTCAGTCACCACAGTGTTCTGCTGCGCACATTTCCACCTCATACAGTAGTTCAACATCGCTACTTTTCCTGCGCACCTCTGTGGGTTGCTGCCTGTGATCATCATCGCTAAATGAGTCACCCCCCAAAGGTATCCGGTCTTTAGATCGACCACACTCAGGTCGACAGTCATTAGGTCGACCAGTATTGGTCGTCATGCATTAGGTCGGCATGGTCTTTAGGTCGACATGGCAAAGGTCGACACATGAAAAGGTCGACAAGTTTTCTAAAGAACAAACAAACTTTTTTTTTACTTTTTCTTACTTTACGATCCACGTGGACTACGATTTGGAAAAGCAAGGGCCACAGTGCACTAATTGGGGTTCCCGGTCACTTTACGAAGAAAACGACACATAAAAAAAAAAAAAAGAAAAACTCACGTCGACCGTTTTCCACATCGACCTTTTCAGTGTCGTCCTCATGACCATGTCTATCTATTTCAGGTGTCGACCTACTCACTGTCGACCAATAGTGGTCAACCTAATGACTGTTGACCTAGTATGGGTCGACCCAATGAACCCCCTCCCCCAAAAAGCTCATCATTCTTATGGGGTATTCTGGAGCAAATGGGGCTGAAGAGGTGTAAAATAGTTTTTTTCATTGTTGTTCATGTTCGAAAATCAGTGTGGATGTCAATTCAAGGGAAGATAAATAGATGTTTAATGCAGTTCTGTCATGTTGTGTAAATGTGGCTGCTTTTATTAGATCTCAGCATTGGTGAACAGACCTCAGCTACTAGGTTACCATAAGATGTCCACAGTAGAGGGCTTCCCAAAAACCAATACATTCCTGCAGCTCATACTGTAGGTATATAACTACACATATAGTACTGTACCTGTAATAATTATACTTCCGTAATTATGGATGTGTATATATACAAGAATTAGGTTGAATACTTAGCATTGCATTACTAAACCCATATCTGACATACGGTAACTATACATATGGGATCCGTATGAGATCCAGCGCACAAGATCCTGACATTCAAAATACCAACACCGGGAACCCACTGATTAAAAAGCCAGTATGGGTGAGTAAGAGGTGTTGTCCCCTCTCCCCACCCCACTAAACCTACCCCTACCTACCCGCAGCCTAATGCCTAAACTTAACCTCCCCACCCCCCTCCCCGTTGCCTAACCCTAACCCTCTGAGGGGGGTACTTAACTCTAACCTAACCTCCCCGCAGCCTAACCCTAACCCACCGGGAGGCAGCATAACCCCTCGGAACGCAGCCTAAAGGGCCCTACGCACATGCCGATTTGTGTTAAAGATATGAACGATCATAAATGAACGAGAACTCATTCATATCTTTCAGTGTGGAGGCTCCAGCGATGAACGATGCGCGGCCCCGCGCTCGTTCATCGCTGGTCCCCCGTCGGCTGTGCATGCAGGCCAATATGGACGATCTCGTCTATATTTGCCTGCACTTCAATGGAGCCGCGTGATGGGGGGAGTGAAGAAACTTCACTCCCCCCGTCACTGCCCCCCCTTCCCACCGCCGGGTCGCCCGTCGGCCGTATCCGCCGTCGGGCAGCTCGGCGGCGGATCGGCCAATGTGTAGGGCCTATTAGCCTATTCTCCCTCCATCTCCCCATCCCCCGCAGCTTACCTCTCCAGCACCGCAGTGTCTCTTCGTTCAGCATCCCAGCTGTTAGGATTCCAGTGCCGGAATGGTGCACCAATCTTGGATGCCGGTGTCGGAATTCAGAATAGTGTTGGGATTCTGACTGCCGGGATCCTGACTGTTTCCCATACATACTTTTGTGCAGTTGTCTGTGTAAGGAGAGAACACAGCGCTAGACAGATCAGGTCCTAGGCATGGGTAAACTAAGCAAATGTCTAGGGCATTTGATATGCTTTGGGGCATAAGCAGCTTCTGCTGATTAAAATGATATGCGGCATTCCTATGTTCTGTGTGTGACTGCGGCTCTACCTGCATAGGTAATGCTACATTACAGTGTATTCCTGGAAATCACTGTAATGTAGCATTTCATATGCAGATACAGCCACAGTCGCACACAGAATATAGGCATGCTGCATATCATTTTAATCAGCAGAAGCTGCTTGTGCATCCCTGCCACATAGTAATGCAAATAAGATGCATTTACATAAAAAAAGAGCCCAAAGTTAGCAGAGCTGCCAGCTGACTCATGCCAGGCATTTCCTGCTGCATGGCGTATTGAAGCAAGATGTATGAGAACACATCTGTATCCAAGCAGAAGCAGAGGTCACAGTGTTAGCGGCCATGTGAGTGCTGTGTGCGGGTGGGTTGGTTGTGTAGTAGTGTTTGGCATATGTGTAAGGGGTATTATGTGTATAAGGACATTAATAAAGGTTGGCATAATGTGTAAGGCGCATTATGTTTATAAGGACATTAACAATGTGTGTCATATGTGTAAGGGGAATTACGGTGTGGTATTATGTGTATAAATGCATTACTAATGTGTGGGATTATGTGTATAGGTGCTCTACTGTGTGGCGTAACGTATAGAAAGGGCACTACTGTCTGTCTACATGAATAAAGAGCAATATGATGTGGTATAATATGAATAAGGAGCAATTCATTGTGATGTAATGTGAATAAGGGGCACTACTGTGAGGAATAACGTATATAAGGTAAAGTGGTACTACTGTGTGATGTAATGTGAATAAATGACACTATCGCATGATAAAATGTGAATAAAGTTGCACTACTGTGTGGCGTAATTTGAATTGGGGTACTATTGTGTGGTGATGCCCCTTCCCAGGAAGAACACACCACTTTTTGAGCTGTGTGCCGAATGTGCGCAATGTTGCGATTTAAACTCCAAAATGAATGGGAGGGGGGGGGGCATCAGATTGTTTAGGGCCGGCTCTGTCGCTTGATATTGCACACAAACATTACCAATATGTCACATGTGCGACTATTTAATTTAAATTTTTTTTTATCAGCGCTGGGACTTGGAAATGTATTTAAACTAGAGATGTGACATTGCAGGAAAATACTGTGTGGGGTCGGTACATACCACTACGGGTGGGGGCACTTTGCATTAGAAGAGGATGTGCCCAAAACTAGATGTCGCCTGTCTGAATAATTCAAGTATTTCTTCGTTCTGGCGTGCACAGCTGCCGCTGCTGACATTGCTGTTATGTTGTTCCATCATTTTGATGGTCTGGTAACTAGTAGAAAATAAAAGTAAAAAAACACACCCTCTGTCTATGCCGCGTAACGTGGTTTTTGCACTACAATGCCCAAAATGCTGTGTTTATTAAACTTCATGCAGTTTTTTTTACTGTATAAAATGTTGCTTATGAATCGGAAAATATGGCAAGAATTGAACTAAAAAGTTGCTTCATTTACAAGAGAGGCTCTTTTATGGACGCATCTTCAAAACCTGTAACCAGTAAATCGGAGACCTTTGGGAACTATAGGGGTCATTCCGACCCGATCGCAAGCTGCGCTTCTTCGCAGCCGTGCAATCGGGTAGGAACTGCGCATGAGCTGTGGCTGCATTGCGCAGGCGCGTTGTTGCCCGGCGATGGGCAGCGTCGCCGCTAACGAAGAAAGCGGTCGCAGCAGCAACTGCAAGAAGATCGACAGGAGGAGGGCGGAACCGGGCGTCAACTCACCGTTTTCTGGGCGTGGAGATCCAAACGCAGGCGTGTCGAGGCGTTTGAAGGGCGGATGTCTGACGTCAGTTCCGGGACCTGCAAAGCTGGATTCATCGCACAGGGTAAGTAACTCTTACCCTGGTCTTGTTCTACACAAAACTTTTTTTGCATAGCAGGGCTGCACAAGCGATCGCAGCCTTACTATGCAAAAATACTCTCCCCCTTTTTGCACGGGTTGCAAAAAGTGGAAGCGTTCGATCAACTCTGAATGAGGGCCGATATACATCACCTCTATTTTACCCAACAACTCTCTTTACTCAACTTTCTTCTACTCGCTGCAGTATGTTATTCCCTTCCACTGTAATGGGCAGCCAGTACAATTCCATATTGCATGGGACACATCCTGCCCCTTATCGCATGCATTGTGGCATTTATTAATGCTACATGCACGTAGAATTCCACATTTTGACACAGACGGTTCCTCCAGTAACAGCGGCCCTTTACGTTGTGAGGCCTTCCGGGTTTATGACCCACCAGTCCTGCGAATGCATGAGCCACAGGTCGAAACTGGGTTCTCAGGGAGTTATGCGTAAAGAAGCCCATAAACAGTACCTGATTGGTTACTATGGGCAATTTCTCTAATTGTCCTTTTTTAAAAGATTGGATACATCTGCCCCACACAGAATTTATGCAATAATTGGAACTTTAAAAAATGATTGGGGCTACTTCGCTGCTCCCAGAATATATGTATTATATTCTAGTAGGGGGAAAACCAAAAATATATATATAAACACTGAGGCCCAGATTTATCAAGCCTTGGAGAGTGATACATTGCACAGTGGTAAAGTACAAAACCAATCAGCTCCTAACTGTCATTTTTCAAACACAGCCTGTAACATGACAGTTAGGAGCTGGTTGATTGGTACTTTAGCACCGTGTAATGTATCACTCTCCAAGGCTTAATAAATATGGGCCATAGTTTTGTTAAAGCTTTTCCTTTAATAAAAAAATAAACAAAAAGGATTTTCAGCAATGCATCCGTGATCAGCGTAATGTAGCCCACACACTTGTGAGATATCAGGTACAATCCATCTGCGAGAGAAATTGAAGGGTTGTATGCACATTTTAGGTACCTTGCGACGCGATGCGCGGGCACACCTTTCGAATCTCGCGTCTCAAGATAGTATGTGCTGCACTTAATATTTATCGCATCGTAGTGCGATCGCATGTGTTTTTAAAAACACATGCAATATATTGCACTGCCATGCGCGATGGGCACCCGCCGGGAGCGGCCAGACGCCGCTCCCACTTGGCGGTGACGTGCCCATCACGTGATTACCATGCGATCTATCGCATGATCGCATGGTAATAACTTTGGCAGTACAGGTGCGATTTCATCGCACCTGAACTGCCGGTACGATGCCCCGCGATGTCGCGTCGCGGGGCATCGCACAAGTGTATGGGCATTGGACACCATTACTCTGATTTAAAGGGACAATACCATCTGATCCAGGATGAAATAACCACAGTTATACCGTATATGTAAATGCCCCCCCTGACATAACAGGATAGATGAGGTTTAATAATATGTGTACTATTTTTACCCAGCAGAGAAATTAGACTCGGAGGGATAATTACAATATTTTCCATAGACAGATAGGAAGTCTGTTGCGGATACAGAAATTACTTATAGACAATGTATGAATTTTTATCTCCCTGATGAATTTTTAAGAATTAAATCTGCACAAAAAAAAGAAACAATAATTCAGAATTTGTTACTTTATCTTGTAGGTGTCAGTGTTGCTATTACTATCCACACAGAGGTTTAAACAAGTTTCCCTAATGGAGTATTTATTATGGGTTTAGTATGAAACTCAATCAAAATCCCGACAGTCAAAATCCCTACAACCATTGACCGACGGTCTAAATCCCGACATGGGTCGACACAAGCTTTCCATTGGTTTTTGATGTGTATGTCGGCATAGGTCAACATGGACACCGTATAAGTGTACCATCATCCCCTCGCATGGCTCGCGTTTCGGGCACGGTGACTCCATGCACTCTGCAAACTATTATAGTCCCCCTCCAAGTCCACTGGGATGGTAAAGTATGAAAGAGTCGGTTTCAGTGAAAAAATCATGAAAAAAACTCATGTCGACTTTTTGACCTGGCGACATTTCTAAATGTCGGTATTTTTACCTTTTCGGTATTTTAAATGTCGGGATTTTGACCATGTCGGGATTTTGATTGTAGGTAAATTGACCACATCCCTTTATTATCACAACGTATTTGACTTTTAATAGTTCTGCACATCAAATATATATTTTTATCACATTCTTTTAGTGAACAGATCATAAACACTACAAATAAATGAAAGCTCATTAGACGTACACAGCCCCAGTCTCCTGCCCCTGATTGTCTTCCTCCAACTTTCCTTATTTCCTGATTGTGTAGTGTGTGCGATGCTATCGCCGGTCACACAGATAAAGAGACTTAATGGACCCGCATTCCCCAGCTCCAGGGAAAAACACATTTTCTGAGCACCGCCGAGCGCCATAGTGACCTGATGGGGATTAATCTGTGAGGAAGCCTCTGTCACTCATCCTTCTTACAAGAAAGTCTCCCAGACGGATGTGCTTTGAAAAGCAGGAAAGGTTCAGCGCTCGTGATAAAGACTCAGACTAGAAAACAAAGGGAAGTGCTGGGCAGCCTGGTGCTCTGTAGTTACCACATCATTCCTCCGCCTGCTCACCACTGGCCTTCCTTGCATTAATTATTTACGTACAGTAAATGGGCAATCAATGGATAATGAAAACCTGTTGAAGATATTGGGGCTGTTGCAGAGCTGAAGGCAAGTCAGTCGTACTTATACCGACATAACGAGTATGAACAAGAGAGCGGGTATTCGGACAGACCGCATGCATCTATGCGGTCGCTCACTCCTACAGTATGATTAGTTTAATCACTGTCATCAGGGGCATAGCAAGTACTTTGTGGGCCCCATAGCATCATTTTGAAGGGGCCCCTGTCCTAATGACACCTCACCGCAGCAGGTTTAATTTTTATGCCCCATAATAGTGCCCTAGTTAGTTTTCTGAACCATAGTGGTGCCCTAGTTAATGTTATCACCTCTACTAGTGCCCTAGTTTATTTTACGAACCATAGTGGTTCCCTAGTTCACATGATGTCACATTGCAGGGCTGCCAGTATACATGATGCCACACAGTATCCCCAATTGACACTATGACATACTGTACAGTTCATATTGTGCCACATTACAGTGCCCCCTGTTCAAATAATGCCAAACCATAATGGCTCCACTTCATATTGTGCCACTTTAGTGTCCCAGTTCATACCATGTAACATAATGCCCTCCAGTTCATTTTACACCACATTACAATGAGTAAGTCCAGGGGCATACATAGATGTATTGCAGGCCCCAAGGCAAAAGCTTGTAAGGGCCCCTTTGTACCACCCAGTGGTGAAAAATGGCACGATACCGTGACAGGGAAGGTGGCCTCTTTCAGCTCTGTGCCCCATAGCAGCTGCACTCCCTGCACCTATGGTAGCTACGCACTTGTATATAACCCATGTAACTGTGACAGGGAATGTGGCCTCTCTCAGCTCTGTGCCCCATAGCAGCTGCACTCCCTGCACCTATGGTAGCTACGCCCCTTGTATATAACACATGTAACTGTGACAGGGAAGGTGGCCTCTTTCAGCTCTGGGCCCCATAGCAGCTGCACTCCCTGCACCTATGGTAGCTACGCCCTTGTATATAACACATGTAACTGTGACAGGGAAGGTGGCCCCTCTCAGATCTGTGCCCCATAGCAGCTGCACTGCCTACACCTATGGTAGCTACACCCTGTATATAACACATGTAACTGTGACAGGGAAGGTGGCCCCTCTCAGCTCCGGGCCCCATAGAAGCTGCACTCCCTGCACCTATGGTAGCTACACCCTGTATATAACACATGTAACTGGGCCCCTCTCAGCTCTGGGCCCATAGCAGCTGCACTCCCTGCACCTATGGTAGCTACACCCTGTATATAACACATGTAACTGTGACAGGGAATGTGGCCCCTCTCAGCTCTGGGCCCCATAGCAGCTGCACTCCTTGCACCTATGGTAGCTACACCCTGTATATAACACATGTAACTGTGACAGGGAAGTTGGGCCCCTCTCAGCTCTGGGCCCCATAGCAGCTGCACTCCCTGCACCTATGGTAGCTACACCCTGTATATAACACATGTAACTGTGACAGGTAAGGTGGGCCCCTCTCAGCTCTGGGCCCCATAGCAGCTGCACTCCCTGCACCTATGGTAGCTACACCCTGTATATAACACATGTAACTGTGACAGGGAAGGTGGCCCCTCTCAGCTCTGGGCCCCATAGCAGCTGCACTCCCTGCACCTATGGTAGCTACGCCCTGTATATAACACATGTAACTGTGACAGGGAAGGTGGGCTCTCTCAGCTCTGGGCCCCATAGCAGCTGCACTCCCTGCACCTATGTCAGCTACACCCTGTATATAACACATGTAACTGTGACAGGGAATGTGGCCGCTCTCAGCTCTCGGCCCCATAGCAGCTGCACTGCCTACACCCATGGTAGCTACACCCTTGTATGTAACACATGTAACTGTGACAGGGAAGGTGGCCCCTCTCAGCTCTGGGCCCCATAGCAGCTGTACTCCCTGCACCTATGGTCGCTACACCCTGTATATAACACATGTAACTGTGACAGGGAAGGTGGCCCCTCTCAGCTCTGGGCCCCATAGCAGCTACACTCCCTGCACCTATGGTAGCTATGCCCTGTATATAACACAGATGTAAATGTGACACGGAAGGTGACCCCTCTTAGCTCTGGGCCCCATAGCAGCTGCACTCCCTGCACCTATGGTAGCTACACCCTGTATATAACACATGTAACTGTGACAGGGAAGGTGGGCCCCTCTTAGCTCTGGGCCCCATAGCAGCTGCACTCCCTGCACCTATGTCAGCTACACCCTGTATATAACACATGTAACTGTGACAGGGAAGGTGGCCCCTCTCAGCTCTGGGCCCCATAGCAGCTGCACTCCCTGCACCTTAGGCAGCTACGCCCTTGACTGTCATCATTATTAGTGTGCATTTCCACCAGCCCTATCCTTGGTTCAAGAGATCGGCCTAAAAACAGACGAACAACAGCGTTACCCGGGGCCGCAATTCCACTGCCACTCCCCCGACACGCCCTCATTAAGCTTAGTCTCCAATGCCCTGTTGTCATCCATTCAGTTGTATACGACTCAGATGTGTACTTCCAGCTCAGGTATCATCTCCAATGTGAGTAACACTACCTGTTGTCGCAGCATTATCCTCTCCCAATAGACTGTAAGCTCATGCGCCTGGAGCCCTCTCTACGTCCCACCTTCCGCATGCCTGCACCTTGTCTGTATTTGTTCAATTCTGACTTTCCTGCTATGCAGGGAACCGCTTGTACGAGCTTGGATATTGGTAATATGTTTCCTAGCTAACAAATGGCCAAATGGCATTAACAGACATATAGCAACCAAATTCCATCTCTGCCGGCTTACCAGACACGTCGTCACTTGTAGAGGAACCATCACCCCGTCTTGTGCTTTCTTTCAGCTGATCTGGCCCCAGTTAGGGTCACAGTGACGGTCAGTGTGAACCAGGATGCCCAATTAGAAGCCAAAATACAAGCCAAAGGGGAAAAGACTTTACATCAGGACATCATGTGGAAGTACAATGGTATGTATCAAAGGCACTGATAATTAGCATATAATAAATATATTTACAAACGGCAAATTAGCAGTGTCAGGGCCTCTGTGGGGCCTGGGAGTGTGGAGCAGTATAACACCCCCTCTTCCCTCTGTGCATGTGCTACTAGCCCACCCACCACACACCATAGGAATGTACTCATGATGCATCATAGCTGTGCCATCTCCAGTGGCCATGCCGTCCCGTACTTGGGTCCTACTGATGACTCGGCAGCCTTGAACATGACACCAGACCACCCAGCACCAAATGTCCTCCACCTGAGCTCAGGGCCATCTTAACAGCATAGTAGGCCCTGGGGAAAAGTAATGCACTGGGGGCCTTGACCACCCAGTCACGGGAACCAAGTAAAAGAAGTCACAATATTAAAAGAAATCATAGCATACCCCTCCTGTGGCCCTGCACTCTGATTGGTGAACAGCTCCAACCATCCACCAATCAGCATGCCATTCACTGGCTGCAGACTGGGAGGCAGGTATAGAATGCTGCCTCACCACTCTGATTGTGTGACCAGCACCTACTCGGAGGCCCCTAGAATTGTGGGGCCCCTGGGCAGCTGCCCAGTTTGTCTATACTTTAAGATGGCCCTGTGTGAGCTCCTCCCATTTACTACTGCATTTACCTCTGCTGAATCATTTCATTTGGGAGGAGGGTGTTTTGTTTAACACCAATTTATCATTCATCTAGACATTTTAGACAGATTATTAGATGCTAATTAACCGTAAATCTTTGGAATGTGGCAAAAAACCTTTGCAGACATAGGGGTAAATTTACTAAGATTCGTATTTTCCCGTTTCAGGTCAAAGTTCAATCACGAATGACATCGAAAGTGTAAAACTGCAACTTTTTGAATTGATTACGACTAATTTACTAAGCTGTCGTATTCGGGTTTTTCTTTTGTTCCGATGTCGATGTCATTCGTGGTTTTTTTTCTATTTTTACGGCAGTGATTAGCAAAACACTGCCGACTTTTTTTACAATCAATCTCGGCCGGATCTGTGTGATCCGTGCTGGGGTTTTTTTTTTTTTTAATTAAACACTGTAAAATAATAAAAAAAAATGCGTGGGGTCCCCCCTCCTAAGCATAACCAGCCTCGGGCTCTTTGAGCCGATCCTGGTTGCAGAAATATGGGGAAAAAAATGACAGGGGTTCCCCCATATTTAAGCAACCAGCATCGGGCTCTGCGCCTGGTCCTGGTCCCAAAAATACGGGGGACAAAAAGAGTAGGGGTCCCCCGTATTTTTAAAACCAGCACCGGGCTCCACTAGCTGGACAGATAATGCCACAGCCGGGGGTCACTTTTATATAGTGCCCTGCGGCCGTGGCATCAAAAATCCAACTAGTCACTCCTGGCCGGGGTACCCTGGGGGAGTGGGGACCCCTTCAATCAAGGGGTCCCCCCCCCCAGCCACCCAAGGGCCAGGGGTGAAGCCCGAGGCTGTCCCCCCCCATCCAATGGGCTGCGGATGGGGAGGCTGATAGCCTTTGTTGTAAAAGAAAAGATATTGTTTTTAGTAGCAGTACTACAAGGCCCAGCAAGCCTCCCCCGCATGCTGGTACTTGGAGAACCACAAGTACCAGCATGCGACGGAAAAACGGGCCCGCTGGTACCTGTAGTACTACTACTAAAAAAATACCCCAAAAAAGACAAGACACACACACCGTGAAAGTATAATTTTATTACATACATACACACATACATACATACTTACCTTAAGTTCCCACGCAGGTCGGTCCTCTTCTCCAGTAGAATCCAAGGGGTACCTGTTGAAGAAATTATACTCACGAGATCCAGGGGTCCAGGCTCCTCGGGAAATCCAGGGGTAATCCACGTACTTGAAAAAAAAAAAAAAAAACGGTGTCCCGACCACGAACTGAAAGGGGACCCATGTTTGCACATGGGTCACCTTTCCACGAATGCCAGAAACCCACTCTGACTTCTGTCTAAGTGGGTTTCTTCAGCCAATCAGGGAGCGCCACGTTGTAGCACTCTCCTGATCAGCTGTGTGGTCCTGTCCTCACTGACAGGCAGCACACGGCAGTGTTACAATGTAGCGCCTATGCGCTACATTGTAACCAATGATGGGAACTTTCTGCTCAGCGGTGACGTCACTTTAGGTCAACCGCAGGGCAGAAAGTTCCCATCATTGGTTACAATGTAGCGCATAGGCGCTACATTGTAACACTGCCGTGTGCTGCCTGTCAGTGAGGACAGGAGCACACAGCTGATCAGGAGAGTGCTACAACGTGGCGCTCCCTGATTGGCTGAAGAAACCCACTTAGACAGAAGTCAAAGTGGGTTTCTGGCATTCGTGGAAAGGTGACCCATGTGCATGTGCAAACATGGGTCCCCTTTCAGTTCGTGGTCGGGACACCGTTTTTTTTTTTTTTTCAAGTACGTTGATTACCCCTGGATTTCCCGAGGAGCCTGGACCCCTGGATCTCGTGAGTATAATTTCTTCAACAGGTACCCCTTGGATTCTACTGGAGAAGAGGACCGACCTGCGTGGGAACTTAAGGTAAGTATGTATGTATGTGTGTATGTATGTAATAAAATTATACTTTCACGGTGTGTGTGTCTTGTCTTTTTTTGGGTATTTTTTTAGTAGTAGTACTACAGGTACCAGCGGGCCCGTTTTTCCGTCGCATGCTGGTACTTGTGGTTCTCCAAGTACCAGCATGCGGGGGAGGCTTGCTGGGCCTTGTAGTACTGCTACTAAAAACAATATCTTTTCTTTTACAACAAAGGCTATCAGCCTCCCCATCCGCAGCCCATTGGATGGGGGGGGACAGCCTCGGGCTTCACCCCTGGCCCTTGGGTGGCTGGGGGGGGGGGGACCCCTTGATTGAAGGGGTCCCCACTCCCCCAGGGTACCCCGGCCAGGAGTGACTAGTTGGATTTTTGATGCCACGGCCGCAGGGCACTATATAAAAGTGACCCCCGGCTGTGGCATTATCTGTCCAGCTAGTGGAGCCCGGTGCTGGTTTTAAAAATACGGGGGACCCCTACTCTTTTTGTCCCCCGTATTTTTGGGACCAGGACCAGGCGCAGAGCCCGATGCTGGTTGCTTAAATATGGGGGAACCCCTGTCATTTTTTTCCCCATATTTCTGCAACCAGGATCGGCTCAAAGAGCCCGAGGCTGGTTATGCTTAGGAGGGGGGACCCCACGCAATTTTTTTTGAAAAAATAAGCACTTTCCCACCCCTTCCCACTGATATACATGCACGGATCTCATGGATCCGTGCATGCCTATCCAATCACGAATAAAAAAAAAAGGTCTGTTTTTTTTTAGCACTTTTTTACGAGTTGTAATTTTTCACGGCAGTGTTTGTTTGTTTTTTGCTTTGCACTTCTTAGTAAATGACCGAGATTCATACTTAAACAGCCGCGTTTTGACCGATGGTGTATTCATTCGTAATTTTTTACTTGGACTTGCAAAAAATTACGAATGCCCTCATCTCTGCCGTGATTAGTGTTTAGTAAATTACCGAGATGACACTTTGATGAAAAAACGGCATCTCGGTTAAAATCGGGAGCTTAGTAAATTTCCCCCATAGAGAGAACATACAGACTTCAGAGGTCCGGTCCCCAACTCTAGTGCTCACACAGATCCACACTGGTACAACTCAATTATTTGTGTATCGGAATGTGCACATATATTCATATTCCTGGCTGGGAGTTGTGGTCCCCCTTTTCCAAATCCTGGATACTAGATGCGACTTACGATGCCTTCTGTTTTCCGTCTATAACACTAGCTAACTTACATTCCAGGAACCATATTCCAGACAACATACAAGAATGAGATAGCTGACGGGAGAGCAGTACTGACGTTCCCATCGGTGCAGCTCAACCAGGCGGGAGTGTACAGCGCCGCATTCATGGCGGCAAGTCCCCTGGCAAGCGCCTTCTTCAGGCTCATCGTAAGAGGTCAGGAGTGGAAGTTTATGAGAACACACTGTATATACTCCTTTGCTTTTATTATAATATTTAAAAAACTGCTGTAGTTTTGCCAGACAGAAGTTTCTGTTCACCTGTCAAATGTCTACATCAGATATACGATTAAAAAAAACATGCGTTGGATATTTAAAATGCGTAATTATATCATTTTAACAAGTAAAGTGAAATTCTGCTGGATTTGAAAACAACCCTTGTATTTATACGTGGCAATAATCCAGGACATTTTCTGCAATTCTACTAATAGATGACCAGTCGCTAATCTGGGGACAACAGAATTTAAATAGGTGTTTGCACAGTATGTTCTGCAGTCTTGGGACACATTGTTTTGGCACTCAACATAGTAGCCAAGTAGCCAAACTGTGCCCACCGCTCTGGTACCTGACACATAATACACGTCCTATTCGTATGGTCACAACGCTACATGCCAGTGCTCTGCTTTTTTAATGGCTCTAAGTAGTGGTGGGGAACCTTTGGCACTCCAGCTGTTGTTGAACTACACATCCCAGCATGCCCTGCTACAGTTTTAGCATGGCCAAATAGCAAAACTGTAGCAGGGCATGCTGGGATGTGTAGTTCAACAACAGCTGGAGTGCCAAAGGTTCCCCATCACTGCCCTAAGCGATTCTATCAGATTAAGGGGGATATTCAGTCGGTCTTCGAAGAGACATCAGGAGTAAAAAACCTCAGATGTTTCTTCGGGTGCTGTGGTTGGGCTATTTAATTAGCTCGGCTAGTATCTAGTGCAGTTACACCCGTAAATACACAGTTTCAGTGAAACCTGTGTGTTTTCGGGTGAAATAGCCCCGTTTTTGGATTAAAACTGAGCTGGTTTTGGGCATTTTGCCTTGCCTGCCGGAGGCAGATGAAGCAATATCCCTGTTAAGCCGCGGCACGCGCCGACTTATCGGGGCTAATTAGATCGCCCCCAGCTGCGACACTTTACACCGCAATCGTTGCGGGCGAATTAAATATCCCTCTTTGTGAATCCTCCTTACTAACTGCTGGTCAGATACAAATGTATTATTTAAGACAAAGGGGGATATTCAATTTGCCCGCAACGATTGCAGGTGTAAAGTGTCGCCGCCAGGGGCTATCTAATTAGCCCCGATAAGCCGGCGCGTGCCGCGGCTTATCTGGGATTTTGCTTCACCTGCCTCCGGCGGGCGAAGCAAAATGCCCGATAACCTGTGTGTTTACCGGTGAAACTGCACTCGTTACCGACTGAGCTAATTAAATAGCCCGACCGCAGCACCCGAAAAAACATTGGGGATTTTTACTCCCTATGTCTCTTTGGCGGCAATTTGAATATCCCCCAAAGCAGGAAAACTGCTGATTGATTCCAGTGCTCCAAGTCTTGTTGTACCAAGGCAGCTGCCTCTACAATTTGCCTGACTGTAAGTCATCCAATGATTTGATATTACTAGCTGTAATAACAGAATAATCAGGTATTGATGACGCCTCTATATTAAGTTAATTTTCTTTGTTGTAGTAACTCCACTTTTATTTTAATACAGGGTGTCCCAACAATAAGTGGGGTCCATCGTGCCAGAAGGACTGTCTCGACTGCCTAAACGGGGGAGTGTGCCACGACAGCAGCGGGGAGTGCATCTGTGCCCCAGGGTTCATGGGACCACGCTGTGAAAAGGGTACATTGTGCTGTGTTCTAATATCCTTATACATGTGTAACAGCAGCAATCTGTTACAAGGGGGTGTTCATATTAATTTACATTAAACTTAACCTTCCACTGACTAGTATGCAGTTGGGGGGGCTCCCGCTTTTACCCCACCATTCAGTAGGCTCTCGCTTCTTGGAATGACTACGATGAGTTGGGAGCCATAGGGTGACACACAGGGTTATGTGACCCATATGGGAAAGCTGAGAGACAGACATTCCTGTAAATGTGGCACAAGGAAGAGAACAACTTTTTCTACAGAATTACATCGGCTGCGATTTTAATAAATACACCAAATTATTTTCCAGCCTGCAGAGAAGGGAACTTTGGCAGAAACTGTCAGGAGTCATGTAAGAAAGAACAGGGCTGTAAGGGGCTGACCTTTTGCCTCCCGGACCCCTATGGATGCTCCTGTGGCAGCGGCTGGACCGGCTCACATTGCCAGACAGGTACCAAACCCAACCTGCGCGCCCACATTTCAGTCTGTCAATCAGAAAGATATTTGATGATCTATAAATACATTCCAGAATCATTCATCCTCTCTTTATGCAGCACACGTGATGTATAAATGCTTTCTCTCAAGCACACATGTGCAGTCGTAGATTTACATTCAGCTCTATAGGGTCAATTCAACTGAAGTGACGTGGTTCCATATATTGCCTCGGTGTGTGACCATGCACATTTCTGCCCATTTTGGTACCGTCTACATCGCTGATTTTCTTGTGCATTTCTATGGGTGTGAGCAGAAAGAAGAGATATAGGGGGTCATTCCGAGTTGTTCGCTCGTTGCCGATTTTCACAACGGAGCGATTAAGGCAAAAATGCGCATGCGCGTGGTTCGCAGTGCGCATGCGCTAAGTATTTTTGCTCAAAACTTAGTAGATTTACTCACGTCCGAACGAAGAATTTTCATCATTGAAGTGATCGGAGTGTGATTGACAGGAAGTGGGTGTTTCTGGGCGGAAACTGGCCGTTTTCCGGGAGTGTGCGGAAAAACACAGGCGCGTCAGGGAAAAACGCGGGAGTGTCTGGAGAAACGGGGGAGTGGCTGGCCGAACGCAGGGCGTGTGTGTGACGTCAAACCAGAAATGAAACGGCCTGAGCTGATCGCAATCTGTGAGTAGGTCCGGAGCTACTCAGAAACTGCTAAGAATTTTCTATTCGCAATTCTGCTAATCTTTCGTTCGCTATTCTGCTAAGCTAAGATACATTCCCAGAGGGCGGCGGCCTAGCATGTGCAATGCAGCTAAAAGCAGCTAGCGAGCGAACAACTCGGAATGACCCCCATAGACAGATGCGATATGCTGTTATGGAATGGAACTTGCCGGTATCGCACCTACTCGAATCAACCCCCAAGGGGGAAATTCAATGAGTTGGCATTAAAGCATTGTGCCACCGCGTCCGCCAGCATTGCAAAACTTGTGATGTTGGCACTACTAACAAGCTGGTACGTGCCAGCCGGGAATCGCAGTGATGCCCGGAGGCAGATGGCACACAGATTAAGTCCCCATTAAGGGCCTAAATCAAGGTTGATTGCAAAACAACATTTTCCATGTGCACTGCAGGGAGGGCAGATGTAACATGTGCAGAGAGAGTTAGATTTGGGTGGGTCATATTGTTTCTGTGCAGGGTAAATACTGGCTGCTTTATTTTTACACTGCAATTTAGATTTCAGTTTGAACACACCCCACCCAAATCTAACTCTCTCTGCACATGTTACACCTGCCCCACCTGCAGTGCACATGGTTTTGTCAATTAGAGGAAAATGTTGTTTTGCAATCAACCTTGAATTAGACCCTAAGTCTTTTATTTAACGGCATAGATTCTGCAGTCCCCCAAAACCTGTTGATTCAGGCAACGGTCTGCAATGTTTTATTTTAGTGCTAAGCACAAATTGGCATCAACCTGCGCCGCACACACTTCTTACATAGACTCTGTTTCATGCATTGTGTGATTTGTATTTCGACAGCCTGCCCCCCTGGCGACTATGGGGCAAACTGTGCCCTGAAGTGTGAGTGTGAGAGTGGCGGTTCCTGTAACAGGTTCAGCGGCTGCGTGTGCCCCAACGGCTGGCATGGACAGCACTGCGAGAAGTCTGGTAAGGTTTATACTGGCTGGGGCATGTTTTACTAATTACTGTCTCTCTCCTTTCCCTCTCCTGTCCCCAGGGGCGTTTTAAGAGAGGAGGAGGCCCGTGTTCAGCCTCCTCTGTCGGGCCCCCTCTTCTCTGCCCGGAGCGCCGTAGAGTCTGAGCACTAGAGGGCTCAGACTCTACTGCGCATGCACAGACCTCCGGGAAAATGGCGCGCCGGCCATTTTCCCTGAGATCTCTCTACTGCGCTTGCGCAGAATGCCAACTGTGTTCTAGCGGCGCTGCGGATGGTTGATTCTATATCGGAGTGGGAGAAGGGACCTTCTGACGTATCTAGGGGAGGAGACATGTCACCAGGGGGAGGAGCTACGGGTGAACAGGGTACCCGAAAAGTACCCTCGCGGGTTCGCTTCACTCGCCACCTGATTACTAAAGGTAATAGTTGGTGGCATGGATAGTAGAGGAACTATCCCGCTGGCATAGCTCCTCCCCCTTGTGTCATGGCTCCTCCCCCAGACGGAAAAGGTCCCTTAGCCCACTTGATTCTAGCATCTACCCGCTGCGGATGCCGGCGCTGGACTTCGGAGGGGTAAGTATTTTACAAATGGGTGCAGTGTGTGCGGTGGGGGCCCCCTCTGGACTCAGGGGCCGTGTCCACCGCACACACTGCACCCATTATAGAAACGCCAATGCCTGTCCCTCTCCTGCTCTCTGTATTTCCTCAGTTTTGCAGTGGGCGGCGATAGAACATTCCGTAGCAATACATACATATATATGAGGCAGTGGAATGTTATCAATCATGTACTAAGAATATTATTCCGCTTTCTGAATATCTTTTTTGAAGGGGTTTCCCATAATGCAGTATTTCCAGACACTGTAATCTGCAAAGTTGTAATGTACTAAGATCCGATGAGAGCTACAATGGAGATAAGCGGGGGATAAATAATAAACACCCCATGATGTTTAATAAAGAGGGTGTTTTTAGCAATAGGGATTATATTACATCTTGCATATGACCAAATGGTTTATTTCTTTATTATTGGCTACTGGTTCAGAGCCCGATCAAGACCACATGGGGCCCTAAGCAAGATCTGGTCCTATCCCCACTCTATTTACCAATAAATACAGTAATCTGGCTCCTCTCATTAGCCACTGGCCACAGGTAGCAGCCTAGGTAGTCTAGTGGATGATCCAGCACTGGTTGTATAGGCTTGGTTTGCAACAGTCAGATTGGAAAAAGACAGGGATTCATCAATAAAACCTTTCCTAATGGTTCAAAGATCAGGTAAACTCTGCTTATAATTATTGTTTATTTAAGTATATTTTCCAGCAGTTATTAATCATTCTGCTGTGGGCACATTTTCTTCTGTTCAAATGCAATTTCCTTAATATTAATGAGGAGGATGGGAAAGTGTTGTCTGCAGACATGTATGGCATACCCTAGGGCTGTAACACACACTCCGGTTTTTCCCAGATGGCAAAAAGCCGGACAAACTTCCAGTGGTGAGACCCGGCTGCAACCCGGCAGCCGGGCCGGGGCCGTGCAGTGTGAAGGGACCCTACCCAGGGCTAAAACACACTGCCCGGCTTTTGCCGGCCGGGAAAAAGCCGGACGGCTTTTTCCCGTGCCGGCATTGTAGTTAACAGTGTGAGGGCTAGGGTCCCTTCACACTGCACGGCCCAGGTGCCGGGTTGCCGCCGGGTCTCACCACTAGAAGGTCCGGCGGCCGGGCGGCCGCCGGGCCGTCTTTGCAGCCAGTGAACCGTGTGTGTGAATGGGAGCTTTCACACACAACGTTTTTTTCCCAAGCCGTGTCTAATGCTGCGCATGCGCACAGCATCACACACGGCTCAAAGCCGTCCTGTGTGCGAGACTCTGCCGGTTTCTCCCGGATGGCAAAAAGCCGGACAAAGTTTGTCCGGCTTTTTGCCATCCGGGAGAAACCGGCCAGTGTTACAGCATAGACTACAATACAACAGTGCCCTCTTGTGGCCAAGCTATGAACTGTGGCATTCTGGCTTTACCAACCCACAATGTTGAAGACTCGCTCTCAGACGTTTCATTCATTTGTGTGGATTTATTGTGTTGTCACATTTCATTGTTTTCTAGTTTTTTTTCAACTTCTCTTTAATATTTTCGTTTCAGATCGACTTCCCCAAATTATTGATCTTCGATCTGAGGTTGAGTTTAATTTGAATTCCACAGCTGTACTCACTTGTGCTGCATCCGGTAACCCCCAGCCTGTCCGGGAGAGTATTGTGCTGCGCCGCCCCGACGGTTCCGTACTAGTTGTAAGTGCCAGGTCTCAGACACTTCTACAGCGCCACAGTGGTGCCGGCTTACAGGAGATATAGCATAAAAATTAAAACTCAGCCATAGTTTGTATTTAACATAAATATAATATTGCATTTGACGTTAGGACAGTGATGAGTTCACTTGTTGATGTTAAAAGGATTGCAGTATTCCCGAAAGTGATCCACTGGCTGAGGTCAGGAAAAGGCTATGGGACTGATTCGGAGGTGGACAAGAGGTGTCGGTGCTGCGTGTCGGTAGCAGTGGCTCTGAGAAGTCATGTAAATGCAGCAGGTGCCATCTTCTGAAATGAGACACCTATCGCTGGCTTCTCAGATTGTCTGCCTGTATCCGACGCCGCAGCATCAGATCACCATCGGCAGCATCGCAACAGACATCGGGCATTACAGCAACCCTAAAGTTACTCAGGAAGCCCGCTACAACTAAGCTGCCGAGGCCTGAGATTCTGCGACTGAAGACACAGCTTCTATCAGGCCTGGCCAACCTGTGGCTCTCCAGATGTTGTGAAACTACACATCCCAGCATGCCCTGCCACAGTTTTAGCATTCCCCAATAGCAAAACTGCGGAAAAGCATGATGGGACTTGTAGTTTTACAACAGCTGGAGAGCCACAGGTTGGCCAGGCCTGTTCTAGATTCTGCACATCTCAAAAATAGGGCTGACACTCCCCTGTTTCCTTAAATGCAACCCCCCCCCTCCCCCCCTCCCCCACCGGCATCCCCCAAAGGTCTGCAGACTGGCAATCATCCTACAGTATCTCTGTAGTTGCAATGTGCTTGGACATATGGGACCAGGGGTGCCAACAGCTTTGCCGGGCCCCGGTAATGGGAGAGGTTGTGGCCAATGGGTGTGGGGTGTGAGTAGATTCCTTCCAGAGAAAATATGAAAACAAGATAGGTAATAGTATGTGTGGTGCACAGGGGGGCGCCGGAGTCATGTTCGGTGGGCGGCAGAGAATAGTGGCGGCGGGTGCAATCGCTCCACGCAGGGAGAGGGATGACTGACTGGCTCTGTAGCTTCCTCTCTCCCCAGGCCAGCACACAGCAGCTTATGCCGTGTGCTGGGCTGGGGAGAGAGACTGCTGCAGTGTCTACAACAGGGCAGGGGGGCAGGGGGAGTAGGCACAGGCACACCTCTCTGCACCACTGCCAGGCTTGGACTGGCCCACAGGGGTACAGGGGAAACCACCGGTGGGCCCCACTGCCTGGGGGCCCACCTCCTGCTCTAAGGCTCAGGTTCCAGACTGTGCACTTGAATTATACATTATACATAGGTTACCTTATACTGGACTATGGTGTATTTTCTACAGTGCATTGCTGTTATTAATCTGGTACATTATCATGCACACAGCAGCTGAATTTACTGTATATATTTATGAAGGGGCCCAGACGTTGCACTCTCTCATGGTTAGTCAAACCAATGAGGTGGCAGGCCACACCCCCTCTGCAGACTGGCCACACCCCTAAACATCAGCCCTTACCACTGCATTCCCCCGGTGGGCCCTACATGCCCCAGTCCGACACTGACCACTGCACAGGAACAGATCTCCTGCACATGCACAGATCTAAAAACATTGGTCAATTGCAACTGATCTAATTAGCGTCCACCTCTTAATCTACCCTTTTATAATTAATAGAGTGAGGATATGCAAATATAAAATGTCCTGGAGCAATTAGAAAGTGCAGACATGTACAAAATGGACAATATTTAATATGTAAACATGCATCTAAAAAGAAAAAAAAATCCCCCCAAAAAGAATCAGCGCTAATAAAACAAACACAGCCTTATAAAACAAAATAGCGATTTATCAAAGCAATTACTAAGATAAGACACAATGGGGCAGATGTATTAACCTGGAGAAGGCATAAGGAAGTGATAAACCAGTGATATGTGCAAGGTGATAAACACACCAGCCAATCAGATCCTAACTGTTAATTTACATATTGGAACTGATTGGCTGGTGCGTTATCACCTTGCACATATCACTGGTTTATCACTTCCTTATGCCTTCTCCAGGTTAATACATCTGCCCCAGTATCTGTATACAGAGGTGAAAATAAATATTCTAGGATCCTGGTACATTAAAGGAGTTTGGGTGCTATCAGCGGCAGCTTTGATGTCCCGCGGGCGGTAGGGGGTGTTCTATCTTCCGCTCAGCATGTAGGACCTGGAGCAGTAATTTCTGCTAATTACTCCTTTACTGCACAGATGGGGCTAAACTGTAGAAGGGGACATTGGGCTGAATGAAGGGGCCCTTGTACATGACTTCCAGGGTTGTAGGCGGTGTTTAATACGTAGGGGAGGGGTGGATACTGGAGTGGGCTTAATACTGTATATATTTTCCTGTGGGAGGGCAGCTTGCTTGACTGCAGATATCTCAAGTTCCTGGAAATAGATTTCTTAGCTTTGGATGCGATAAAAATCTAGAGAGTCCCACCTTTCAGAAGGTGCTGGGGTCCGGGACTTGGGGGTCAGAGTTCAGGGGCCAGAGCAATCCACCAACTAAAATCTAAAACTGCATATTAGGCATGTGGAGATGGAGTAGGGATCAGCTGCTGGAAGGCTGATATCTCTGGTTCTGGGCATAGTAGAGACAAGCTGCCAGTGTCCACCAAAAGGGAAGAGCCACAACTTTTGGAGTGTACACTCTAAGGGGCCCTACTCACTGGCCGACCCGCCGCCGAGCTGCCCGACGGCGGATACGGCTGACGAGCGACCCGGCGGCGGGGGGGCAGTGACGGGGGGAGTGAAGTTTCTTCACTCCCCCCGTCACGCGGCTGCATTGAAGTGCAGGCAAATATGGACGAGATCGTCCATATTGGCCTGCATGCACAGCCGACGGGAGACCAGCGCTGAACGAGCGCGGGGCCGCGCATCGTTCATCGCTGGAGTCTCCACACTGAAAGATATGAACGAGTTCTCGTTCATTTATGAACGAGATCGTTCATATCTTTCAAAAAATCGGCCAGTGTGTAGGGCCTATAAGTCAGACAGAACCCGAGATATCTGGCTGGGAAGAGCAATTAACAAGCTTGGATGGGGACCTCTGATTTCAAGTTGGATATCTCCGGTTCCCCAGGGACGATTTTCAAAAATCTAGTACCCCTGGCAAGAGTGGACCTTCAGCTATCAGTCTAGAGCCCTTATACTCCTGGGGCCCTTGGGCAAGAGCCCATTGAGACCATACGAAAAGACGTCCCTGCCCCACAGAGTGCATGTTTTGCAGGTCTCCTCACAGAATCACAAGTGAAATAATTAACTCCACCTGCGGCCCTTTTAAAATGTGTCTGTGAGTAATTAATACACCTGTGCACCTGCTGGGTTACCTGCAAAACATGCACTGTGTGGGGTATTGAGGAGCGAGTTTGCAGACCTATGCTCTAATGCACAGGTTCTCAAACTCGGTCCTCAGGACCCCACACAGTGCGTGTTTTGCAGGTCTCCTCACAGAATCACAAAATAAATAATTAGCTTCACCTGTGGACCTTTTAAAATGTGTCAGTGAGTAACTAATACACCTGTGCACCTGCTGAGTGACCTGCAAAACATGCACTGTGTGGGGTCCTGAGGACCGAGTTTGAGAACCTGCGCTCTAATGTAATATACTGGAGACATCCTTTATTACCAGTGTGTGGAAAGCTGATCTACCCCTGCTCATTCTCCCCATCCTAGGCCAGCCAAGCGGTCCTGGATTCAGAGCGTAGCACGTGCACATTCACCGTGCCCTCCATAACCCTGTCTGACAATGGAATTTGGCAATGTCGCGTATCTACCAGCGGGGGGCAGGATAACCGAAAATTTCAAGTGTATGTAAGAGGTAAAACAATCATTTATTTTCTGATTATATTGTCATCAGACACTGATTGGTTGCATGGACACCTATACATTGTATGCACACACTATCCATTTTACAACACCGCTTGGCAACGGTAACTCCCAGCATGCATTGCTGTATCCTTCCTTAGAGCACAAATGGCACCCCAAAACCCAGGGCCTGAAGAGAACAGAAAGTCTTGTCTATCAAGTCAAAAGGAGAATATAGAATAAATTTCTCTACTATTATGAGAGAAAACCTTCTTAGTTGAGAGATGATATTTTCCTCCCATTGACTGGCAATATTTGGGGCATTTACCACCTTAGAATCACTTTAGCCTAGGTTGCAGTGTCTTTGAGACATCCCTTCCTTAACTCACCAAAACAAGTTCCATTTTAGCCATAAAAGTTTAACTATTTTCAGTCAAATGTAAATATCTGTCTTTAATGCAATCAAATGCGATTCCAGTGATACGTTCAGGATGTATAGATGGATGAGTTGGCTTCTATTCTTTTATTCAATTAATCACTGCCATGCACATATTAAACCTGATTCTGTGTCGGACACACAGCTGATGTTGGATGTTGGATGCAATTGAGCAGCTGCAGCTCAATTACATCTACTGTAAGTTGCACTGTGCGTGCATGAGTTACAGTTGCCAATGAGGGGTGGTCTTCAGTTTGCCGGCTGTCGGAATCCCGGCGCACAGTATACCGGCGCCGGAATCCCGACAGCTGGCATACCGACACTTTATCTGCCTCTTGGGGGTCCACGCCCCCCTGGAGGGAGAAAAAATAGCGTGAGCGCGCCACCGTGCCTGAAGCGAGCCCGCAAGGGGCTCATTTGTGCTCGCCACGCTGTCGATATGCCGGCGGTTGGGATTCCGGCGCCGGTATGCTGGTCACTGGGAGCCCGGCCGCCGGCATATAATACTACACCCGCCAATGAGGCAGATGTGTATTAACCTGGAGAAGGCATAAGGAAGTGATAATCCAGTGATAAGTGCAAGGTGATAAACACACCAGCCAATCAGCTCCAATATGTAAGGTAACAGTTAGGATCTGATTGGCTGGTGTGTTTATCACCTTGCACTTATCACTGGTTTATCACTTCCTTATGCCGTCTCTAGGCTTAATACATCTGACCCATGGTCTCACAAATGTTTTGAAAATGTATTGGGCGGTGATTGGGAGATGACCGTCTAATGGACGTGATAGGCTGTTTCATCGCTCACATAGGAGGCCGATAATCATTGAAAAAATCTATAAAAACAGCTAAAATCATGTCATTTTTGCAATCCAAAACCCGACATTCGGATTCAATATCTGAATTCCCAATCACTGGAAGATCCGTATCCGGGACTCGGATTGGATCGGATCTCCGCAGGGTCCCAAGTTAGCACATCTACGATCAGTTTCACAGACATGCGGGGGGACGCCCAGCACAGGGCTAGTCCGACCCGCATGTCAGACCCGACCCACCCCCCGCACAGGTACAAAACGTTTGTACCCGAAGAGTAGCTCCCTGCCAGCGCTGCTCCTGCTCGCTGTCAGGCCGCTACTCGCCGTGTCCTGGGTTGCAGCGGCTGCGTGTGATGTCACACAGCCGCCGCGGGCCACCCCCCAACGATCCGGACACGCCTCCATTGTCCGAACCACGCCCCACCAGCGGTATTCTAATGCCGTTGACGCACACCCTCCCGCCTCGTGACTGCCTCTGCCAGATTGACAGGCCTGAGATGTTGATGGCAACTCCCTGGGCTCTCGGGGTGCGCACGCACAGTGCGGTCACTGTGCGAGCGCACTCCACAAACTAATTCAGACTGCGATCGCTGCCACTGCAGCAATGCAGTCTAAATTACCCCCCCCCCCCCCCAAACCCCCCTTCCCATCCAGCAGGTTTTGGTTAGATTCATATTCACAAAATTTGGGTAGATTCAGATTTCTGGAGAACCGAACTACACATCTCTAGGGACATTTATTTAATTTTTTTCCTCAGGTGCTATCCATATAATTACTGATTTGAAGCATTGGATTCCCTAAGTGATCTTTAGGGAACGTTGATCAGTTCAGAATTTGAGGTTCTCCTCCTCAACAGTTTCAAATATTTCCGGGTTTCACTGAGAACTGGTTCTAAAGCACCTGCTGCTGTATATCCTACCTCACTGCGCCCTATTTCTCTTGCAGTGCCTCCGGAACCTCTGGAGCCGCCGCGATTGTTGGACAGGCGCAGTAGGCAGCTGATCCTGGCCCCACTTCACCGTTTCAAAGGAGACGGACCAATTTCATCCATTAAGCTACTGTATCGGCCCAAGGAAAGTAAATCGGATTGGTCTAACATTATAGGTATGACATTAGAAAAAAGCTTCCTTTCATTTAACCTGGGTGGTATATTTATTAGGACATATTAACATGATCCATTTATAAGCCTGATGTGCTTGAACCTTTTAGTGTGAGATAATGGGGAACCCCACATTGTAATGTGTACGCGGCACGCCCAGTGATCAAACTTCGCCTGTTTCCCTCATTACTTGAACATTAAGGGCAAATCAGGATTTTATTTACTTCAGATATTTTAATTTTACCAAATACATTGTTTTACATCTGCATATCTGTGAGGACAATTCCTGTATATATGGTAGGCCTATATTGTGCCATATTCCTGCATGCTCCTATTGGTCTGCCAGGTAAAATGCACCATGTAGAGCTAATGTACTGGTGCCATTGCTGGCGTTCAAACGCCGTCACGGTACATTGCTGAGCCTGTCATCCGCCAAGATGGCCATACATCACATCTAACTGAATCGACCCCTATGTGTTTTGGGCACTGCTTGCTTTTCTATGCGGCATTCCTGCTTTCAATCGCCTCTGACATAGGGGGTAATTCCAAGTTGATCGCAGCAGGATTTTTGTTAGCAGTTGGGCAAAACCATGTGCACTGCAGGGGAGGCAGATATAACATGTGCAGAGAGAGTTAGATTTGGGTGGGGTGTGTTCAATCTGCAATCTAAATTGCAGTGTAAAAATAAAGCAGCCAGTATTTACCTTACACAGGAACAAAATAATCCACCCAAATCTAACTCTCTCTGCAAATGTTATATCTGCCCCCCCTGCAGTGCACATGGTTTTCCCAACAGCTAAAAAAATTTCCTGCTGCGATCAACTCGGAATTACCCCCATGGTGTAGTCATCTGGCCAAGCCACATGATTTAGAATCTCTTTAAGTGATACATAAACCATGGGAGTATTATTATGTGCAGTCCAAAGTTGCCTACTTTCCCGGAACTACCGGTAGGCTCACGAAAATTGTGTGGCGCTCCCAGCCCCCCAGAAAAGTGGGCAAGTCTCCCGGAGTTGCTTGCACCTAATCACCCAGATGCCCACTTACCAAGTAAAGTAATCTTGGCATTGTACGGGATGAGGGTGTGACTATGATGGCACAAACACGCAGCCACGCCCCCACCCAAAGCCTCTTATGCCGCATCATGCCCCTTCCCTTCCTCCTATACCAAGCCACCCCCCCGCTTCACCCACCGCAGTGCCAACCTTGATAGCTCCTTCTGGCGACTATGGTGCAATCTCCAGCCATGTTGGATCATTTTAATACGTTGGGGGTAAATTGTAAAAGTTTATAAAGAGGACATAGCAACCAGTCAGATACTAGCTATCATTTTATAGAACATGCTATACAGACGATACAGTAACTAGAATCTGATTGGTTGCTATGGGTAACACCTCCAATTATCCTTTTAGAAGGTTTGATAAATCTCCCCCTTATTCCTCTAAAACAAAAACCTGTGTTTATGGCGTTTGTGCATATTAACGTTTTTCATCATTATCGCAAAGTACCTGGGAATGCCATGATCCACCCCCATCCTGCGCACAGTGCCACATTTGTGTGTTGTGATGCACACATTCCTGTCCAGTTCCTTATACTGTAGATTGCCACATGATCAGCAAATAACTGATTTAATGTAATTACTATGTAGAAGACTGCTGTATACTTATACCTGTGCGCATTATATGTAACACATAAACACTTTGTATTTTCCAGTGGATCACAAAGACAACATCACGTTACCGAACCTGAAGCCCGTCACCACTTATCTGGTACAATTCCAGCTGAGCCGACAGGGGCCCGGGGGCGAAGGCCCATTGGGGCCACTGGCTGTACTAGAAACTGACTGCGTAGGTAAATATGTCCGCTAAGTGTCTGCACGTGTGTAAAGGGTATGTAATCATTATGTCGCCTGCACAAAGGTCGATATGGTTTGAATGTTGTCAATCTCCAATGCACCCTTCTATTGTTAACGTGTCGGGGGTCTGTTCGTGAAGCAGTGAAAAGAGTGTAGAATTGAGCCAGTGGAGAAGTTGCCCGTGGCAACCAATAAAGTGCTACATATAATTTTCTAGAATGCACTTGATAAATGTTACTTAAAAGTTGCCATGGGCAACGTCTCTGCTGGCCCACTTCTCCACTCTTGTCACTGCTCCATGAATAGACCCCTGAGTCCTTACAGGATATTTTAATGATGATTTTTGATTTTATCTGCAGAACCCACTTTGAAGCCAGAGATCAAGGGCTACTCGCTAGAAGACCGAAACACGCTGTACATAAACTGGCAGCTGCCCACCTACAAGGTCGTCGGCAGTGGTTACCTGGTGAGGGTTTACCACCCTTCCCACCGTCTTTTTCTGCAAGAGAACATAACCTCCATAGATGTCCTGTCTGCACGGATCTACGGCCTCAGCTCCAACACAGAGTATATCTTTAAAGTCCTTATTTACCATTGCACAAGTCTGGGGCCACCCTCCAATCCCTATTTTATCATACTCAACAGCAAAGGTGAGTGTGTCTGCAGAACAGTCCTCAGTAAGTATAGGCCTAGAACCTAACATGGAGCATCATGTATTCATGCTGTTTGGCAGGGCCACCATCAGGGGGGCAGGGGGGGACTGCTGGGAATACAGTCCTGGGCCTGCATGACAGCAGTGTGGATTGGAGCGCACCTCAGGCTGCCATAGTGGACAGTGTCGGTGGCGTTTTGAATGTGGAGCCGAGGCGCGAGCCAATTGGAACCACAGCAGCAGCTCTTGAATGGCTGCCTGTTTGCAAGTTCCAAATGGCTCGCGGCCGGCTCCATATTTGAAATATCGCTAGAGCCGTCTCTCTATGCCTGCCTGCTCCGGACTCTGTCCCTAGAGTCCCAGCACTCTATGGTCGTGCCTAGGGGCCCACCTGATGTCTTGCGCTCTTGTCCTGGGACCAGCAACCAGTGCTCAGAACGGTAAATTGTGGGGGCTGCAGGGGGAGCGGAAGGTGAGGGGGTGGGGGGCCCTGCCTATTCTGGCCCCACAATTTCTGATGGCAGCCCTACTGCTTGGTAGCACTCTATTGAAGAGAAGGAATGGGACTGTAGCCTTAACCTGTAATTAGAATTGTCCCTCTTTGCACACATACGTGTGGTTTAAATCACTCCACAATAGAAGGGCACATTGTTTTTTATGTGTTTCATACTGCACCGGCTCTTCACAAAAACAGCAGGACATTTTTACGTGTGATGGGGCTAGAGGAGGATGCAAACAAAGGACAAAATAAGTTTCTTTTACATTTGAAATAAAGACTTTAATAGAATATGGTGTAAAAATATTATCAAAGACATTTTTAACCATAGAGGCCAACACAGCGGGAGCGCCCTTGATATTTCTGCTGCCATTAGTCATGTCTGGGTACGGTGGAGAGGGGGGAGGCAGGGTTGGAAACACCCCACTCATTGTCAAAAGTTGGTTCCTATGTTTGTAAGAACATATGGGGCAGATGTATTAACCTGGAGAAGGCATAAGGAAGTGATAAACCAGTGATATGTGCAAGATGATAAAGGCACCAGCCAATCGGCTCCAATATGTAAATTAACAGTTAGGAGCTGATTGGCTGATGGGTTTATCACCTTGCACATATCACTGGTTTATCACTTCCTTATGCCTTCTCCAGGTTAATACATCTGCCCCATTGTCTGATTCTTCCGCTCTTCTTTGTATTATTCAAGTAATGCATTTTATATCTACTGTGCCATAACGTCTCATGAGCTGAGTAATTATATAGACCCTTTGTGCTGTATAATTAGGCCTATAATTGGGGAGCATACCATGGTAAAAGTGGCATAAGCATGGAAAATAAACCAATACGTCTGTTTTGTTAGATCCATCGTAGACTTACAGATCCATCATTACGTGTACAATTAAAAAGGTGTAACCATTAGTTCTAATGAACATATATATCATTTGCCAAATTTCTTTCTCCGAAATCAGGTCATTCCAAAGCACTAAACCCCCCTGCAACCCCTCACTAACACACCCCTTCCAATCAGTGCATTCCTGGCATGAGAGCTTTCCTCCAACTGTCCCGGAATTGAGGAGTTGTCCTGATCTTCAGGACGGCAGTATAGTCCCCTGAAATCTGAGGAATGCTTAAAGCATATATTTTACCGTCACATACTCACAATAGAGGTAGCCGTTCTGTGTGCTAAATTATATCACAGAGAAAGCAACCTAGATATTATAGCGTTATTGAGACACGAGGCACCATAATATCTCTTTATGGGGTATATTCAATACCTGTCGGATTTAGCACCTGGTTAGGGAAATATAAAGATCTGCTAACCATAAGAAGAGGTAAAATTTAGGATCCTGTGTAGAGTCGACTAAGCAATCTAGGTTCCTATCTAGGGCCCAATAGGAGTTGAGAGGTCCGGATCACTGTAACACGTTTTCCTATGTTCCGTTTTGGGAAAGGGGATGTGTGGGAGGGATTCTCATTACCCAGGGCCCCATTGGATCTTAATGAGGCTCTTGAATACAAATTCTAAATCTACTGTGTTCACAGGCCCATCACCTCCGAAGGATGTCCGTGCAGAACCTCGGTCTCGGGACAGCGTGAAGCTGGTCTGGTCTGCTCCCGATGATCAGAATGGGGGGATAATTAAGTACACAGTTGAGAGCCGGAGGCTGGGAGTTCCTGGGGAGCAGCAATGGGCGGATACAGAGAGTAACAACCAGACCTGGCATATTATCAGTGGTCTGAACTCCAGCACAGTCTATCAGTTCCGTGTGCGTGCCAACTCCAGAGTGCCGGGAGAATGGAGCCATACGGTGACTACGGAAACATACAGCGAGGGTAAATGTCTTTGTAGGCTCTGTATTCTTAGCTTTACATAGCGGTAGCCTATTCCACTCCAGACGCGATAGGGTTAACTCATACAGGCGAGACGGTCCATTCCCAACCATCATGCATTTCACATGCCCGGATTGGTTGCTATGGGAAACACCTACTGTAAACATGTCCCTTTTAGAAGGTTTGATAAATCTCCCCTAGTATAGTAATCTGCTATATTATATGAGGTGCCTCATTGTATAGACCATTGATTAATTGCCATTTGTGCCCATAGAATCTCATCTCACCGTCATCAGCATGGAGAGCCAAAACCCAAAACCATCCGAATCCGGTCAGCAGCTCATCCTGGCCATTATTGGTTCCGTCTCAGTCACGTGCTTCACCATCATCATCGCCCTGCTCGCCCTCTTCTGCATTAAAAAGAATTTGTTCCATCGCAGGAGGATGTTCACGTACCAGTCTGGATCTGTGAGTAATAATGCGACATACTGCAGCACAGTGGTCACATCGGCCAATCAAAGTTTTATCAATTTTAAAAAGCCTTATCACAATATTTTCACTAGGGGGCAGTGTTCCCCTGGCATCTCACATGGGGGTAAATTTACTAAGGTGGGAGTTCTATTTAAGATGGGATGTTGCCCATAGCAACCAATCACACTGTATTCCAGGTATTATTTTCTAGAAGGTGCTAGATAAATGAGAAGTGGAATCTGATTGGTTGCTATGAGCAACATCCTATCTTAAATAGAACTCCCATCTTAGTAAATTTACCCCATGGTATTTAGTTTCCTCTGTGCAATTTATGTTAAGAGATTAATAATGTATTAAGAAATAAATAACCTAATAACATTCAGAAATCTGTACCCAAACATTTCAGCAACATTTCTACAGTCAGATATTTGTGCTGTGATCATTCAGGAACCAGTTTCCCCGTTACAGGGCAGCCATGCCATCTTTTAGGCCAGTAGTCCTCAAACGTTTTTCTTCCGTGGCACACTGAACAGTTACATGACCACACGTGACTCACTGAGCAGTTACATGACCACACGTGACACACTGAACAGTCACATGACCATACGTGACACACTGAACAGTCACATGACCATACATGGTATAAAAATTATATTAAAATAAATGTAAGTGAACCCTACTGAAGCCAAAGCACACACTCCCATCTGTTCTTACATAGCAAATCACAGTTCCCCCCTCAACACCAGAACTAGGGGGGTGTGCCAGCAGCCCCGGGTTTAGGTGCAGCCCTGGGTTTTGGCGCAATCCCTCCCTGTTACGGTGCTGACAGGTGGGACTTTGTTTTAACATGTCGGCGCAGTACCAAGTGGCACAGGGGGGAGCGCAAGATAGCACACTCTCCTCCTCTTGCTCTGCTGATTGGCCAGAGCACGACCTGCATGAGCGGGGAAAGTGGGTAAGCACACTCTCCTCCATTTGCTCTGCTGATTGGCCAGAGCACGACCTGGATCAGTGGGGAAACCAGGTGAGTACACGCTCCTCCCCTTGCTCTGCTGATTGGCCAGAGCGTGACCTGTGGGACCTGGCCTTTTATTTGTCACCCCTCTGTCATTGTACGTGACACCAGGGACCAACTCGTGACACACTAAGGTGATATAACACACAGTTTGGGAAAACCGTTTTATCCTATATAAGGATGTCCCAGGAAGCCACCCAGATACAAAAATGGCTGAAGGTGGGCATAATATCTGACCCCAGAGAGTCTTCAAAATCCTACTGAAACGTAAAAATCTCACTGTAAAGAGACCAGGGTGGGACATTTCCTATATCTCCAGAATTGTACAATATACTAATGCCACGAGCCATAGCACTGCACTATTCCAGACATAGTAACGATAATAATCCCACAGACTGTAATTCTACTTCTGTTCTCATGGCGCTTCCATTGTTCTGTCCTCACAGGGAGAAGAAACCATCCTGCAGTTCAGTTCCGGGACGCTGACCCTCACTCGGCGCCCCAGGCCTCAGACGGACCCTTTCTCATACCCCATCCTGGACTGGGCGGATATTAAATTTGAGGATGTGATCGGAGAAGGGAATTTTGGTCAGGTCATAAAGGCCATGATTAAAAAAGACGGAGTACGGATGAGCGCGGCCATCAAGATGTTAAAAGGTGAGGACACTGTTACGTCTCACGTCTGCCAAGTTACTGTACCGGGCATAGATTAGGGTTACATAATAAGGGTTACATTATCAGGTGCCCCTATTACTGTATATTCCCCATCAAAGCACCAAATGTAAAGGAGCTGACCACTTATGATATCCCTTCCTTAAATGAACATGCCCCCACGTAAGGTCTACAGGGGACCAATCACATCTACAAGATAACGACTGGCTAGCTCTGATCCACGTAGCTCTTCAGCGGCACAGAGAGCCCTTTGGGCAACATGGAGGTTGAGGGGGGGATGGAGGGGCTGTATCTGCTATGCAAGGCGGTTACATTCTAATTAAAATGAAGGCAAATACTTGGAACTAATTAAACATGCCCCATTTCTTTTGCAGAGTTTGCGTCTGAGAATGACCACCGAGACTTCGCAGGGGAGCTGGAGGTCTTATGCAAACTGGGTCACCACCCGAATATCATCAATCTGTTGGGAGCCTGTGAGAACAGAGGTACCACAGTAGCCTATCACAGAACAGCCTGATTTTAAAGTGGAACTAAAATAAATAATTGCAATATACACGTATTTATTGTTTTATATTGAAACCTTCTGTAAATATCTGCCACCGTGGGAAAATCGCATCTCTATGAAACCACTGTGAAGATGGGGCATGTTATATCTCGTTAAGGGAACATTTACTGGGAAAAGCTTAAGATAAAATTAAGGTGCACATACACTAGTGCAATTTTGCCCGATTTCATCCGATTCCAACGTTTCGGGACATTAAATCGGATGAAAACTGGCAACTCACAGGTGTTTTACCTCCGATCCTATACGATACGTGGGAGCATCGGATAGGAGCCCCTACTGCACTATAGATATATCGTACCGGCAGCCTTGGCTGGGGTCACATACATAGAAACATAGAATTTGACGGCAGATAAGAACCCCTTGGCCCATCTAGTCTGCCCTTTTTTTTTTTTTTTTTTTTACCATATTTTTATCTCAATCCTTATTTGATCCTTATTTCTTTGTAAGGAGATCCGTATGTCTATCCTAAGCATGGTTAAATTGCTCTACTGTCTTAGCCTCTACCACCTCTGATGGGAGGCTATTCCACTTGTCCACTACCCTTTCTGTGAAGTAATGTTTCCGCAAATTTCCCCTGAACCTCCCCCCCTCCAGTCTCAGTGCATGTCCTCGTGTCCTATTGCTTCTCTTCATTTGGAGAATGTTTCCCTCCAGGACTTTGTTAAAACCCTTGATATATTTGAACATTTCTATCATGTCCCCCCTTTCCCTTCTCTGCTCCACACTATACATATTGAGATTTTTTAGTCTTTCTGGGTATGTTTTGTGATGTAGGCCATGCACCATTTTAGTTGCCCGTCTCCGTACACTCTCTAATGTATTAATATCCTTTAGAAGATATGGTCTCCAGAACTGAAAACAGTATTCCAGATGACCTATACAGTCAGTGGCATTATTACTTCTTTCTTTCTGCTGCTGATTCCTCTCCCAATGCAGCCAAGCATCTGACTAGCCTTCCTCATTGCTTTGTTACATTGCTTACCTGCCTTTAAGTCATCTGAAATAGTGACTCCTAGATCCCTTTCCTCCTCAGTAGTTTGCAGTATGCAAAAGGACTGTGGGGGTCATTCCGAGTTGTTCGCTCGGTAAATTTCTTCGCATCGCAGCGATTTTCCGCATAGTGCGCATGCGCAATGTCCGCACTGCGACTGCGCTAAGTAAATTTGCTATGCAGTTAGGAATTTTACTCACGTTTTTTTCTTCGTTCTGGTGATCGTAATGTGATTGACAGGAAGTGGGTGTTTCTGGGCGGAAACTGGCCGTTTTATGGGTGTGTGTGAAAAAACGCTACAGTTTCTGGGAAAAACACGGGAGTGGCTGGAGAAACGGGGGAGTGTCTGGGCGAACGCTGGGTGTGTTTGTGACGTCAAACCAGGAACGACAAGCACTGAACTGATCGCAGTGGCAGAGTAAGTCTCGAGTTACTCAGAAACTGCACAGAGATGTCTTATCGCAATATTGCGAATCTTTCGTTCGCAATTTTAAGAAGCTAAGATTCACTCCCAGTAGGCGGCGGCTTAGCGTGTGCAAAGCTGCTAAAAGCAGCTTGCGAGCGAACAACTCGGAATGACCACCAGTATACGATGAATCATATGCGATCCTGCCTCGGGAAGCTGCCGCGCGGTTCAAGGGTGATCATATGCGACTTCTCCCCTCCGAGAAGTCGCATAAGTGTATGGCCAGCTTTCTAGAATGTAATGTTATCTTTTTATTTATGTACAATACATTGTTATAGCGTATACACTCGTGTTTTCTATTGACATAATTTCATTATTTTTCTGTGTTACCCGGTAACATGAAGCCTTAACACAAGACTGACGGAGAGCTTTATGCTGTCTTGCAGGATACCTGTATATCGCCATTGAATACGCCCCATTTGGGAACCTGCTGGACTTCCTACGTAAGAGCAGAGTCCTGGAGACAGACCCCGCATTCGCCAAGGAACATGGGACGGCGTCTACACTTACCTCTCAGCAGCTGCTGCAGTTTGCCTCGGATGTAGGAAAGGGGATGCAGTACCTGAGTGAGAAGCAGGTATGGGCTCTGTATAAAGAATACATCTTCCAGTGCTGAAATGATGAACATTGTATAGAAGGGGTGTATTTATCAAAGTACGACACCTGTGTCTGACTACCAGAACCTGTAGCTCCCTCCTACATTACCCTACGGTGCCTGATGCCTGAGCCCCAAGTCTGGAAGTCTGCAGGCAGTTTTGTAGATGATGGAGGAAGTGTCACATGACGGGATTGAGGTCCAGCCAATGAATTAAAGCGTTTATTGTAAAAGCATCTGCTCAGTTCCATTGTCTCCAGACGGTGGAAGAATTTGAAAACCAGATTCTTGGCGTAGCAGGAACAATGAGATGGCATACATTAGTAATAATGAAAAAATAGATGATACATCAAGTAGTAAATTTGCAGTCATAAGGTATATTGGGTGGTCTTCATTTGCGCTCGCCACACTGTCGATAAGCCAGCGGTCGGGCTCCCAGCGCCGGTATGCTGGTCGCCAGGAGCCCGGCCGCCGGCATATCGTAGTGAACCCATATTGGGTGGTCTTCAGTATGCCGGCGGTCGGGCTCCCGGCGGCCAGTATACCGGCGCCGGGAGCCCGACAGCCGGCATACCGACACTTATTCTCCCTCGTGTGGCGCGTGTAGCGTGGCGAGCTCAGTGAGCCCGCAAGGGGCTCATTTGCGCTCGCCACACTGTCGGTAAGCCGGCGGTCGGGCTCCCGGCGCCGGTATGCTGGTCGCCGGGAGCCCGGCCGCCGGCATATCGTAGTGAACCCGGTATATTTCCTTCTTATGGCTTGTGCTGGCCTATACTGTATAAGATGTTTCTCTAGCCATAGTTAGCAACAGCACCTCCTTAATGGGAACCTAGAAATTATGTAAACTATCTTACAAGACAAAGTATCGTTTATCAGGTCCTTAGGAATATTGCAGGGTTTAAAGACTGGTGTTCATTGCTGGCAAATGCAACAAAGTACAATAAACAATTTCTCTGGGGAAGACTGTCCATAGACAGGGATACCAACATTATTACAATCACAAGCAATCCTAGCAGCTCATTTTTTTGTATCCCATCTCATCCTCATGGGGCTCCCACCTAACATCACCTGTAGAGGTAAATAGCTCTTAATGATTGTGCATTTGCTGTACCAGGCATGTACTAATCTTGGGGGTCTCTGGTGCTTTCCCAGTTTATCCACAGGGATCTCGCTGCCAGAAACGTTCTTGTTGGAGAGAATTTAGCAGCCAAGATCGCAGACTTTGGGCTTTCCAGGGGAGAGGAAGTTTACGTGAAGAAGACCATGGTAGGACATAAGTCTTACTGTACCATGGCTGTCTCGGAATGTAGGGTGTGAATGAATGCAGCGTGTGAATGATGCCTGAACCTGATCTTTCTCTGTAATATCCTGGTCAGGGCTGAATGAATGACGGAACTGGAAATTCCTATTTAAGAAGATTTTTTTGACTGGTTCTTAGTTTTGTGCTAATTCTGGTTTCTGTAATATTGCAGGGCCGCCTCCCAGTGCGCTGGATGGCCATCGAGTCTCTAAATTACAGTGTCTATACTACAAAGAGCGACGTGTAAGTCACCGCCATATCTTCGATATGGCACCAGGCTGGTGTTACACTTCAATGTCTCATAGAGATTAAAGACTATGATGAAAAAAAACATCAATTATTTTATTTATGTAGGATACATGTGTTGTATGGTTTCCGGTAGGTTGCTGTAAAGCACAGGTTCTCAAACTCGGTCCTCAGTACCCCACACGGTCCATATTTTACAGGTCACCTGTAGATTTTTAAAATGTGGCAGTTGGTGATACGCAGTGCAGCAGCTGGGTGACCTGGAAAACGTGAACCGTGTGGGGTCCTGAGGACCGAGTTTGAGAACCACTGCTCTAAAGCAAGTAATAATCTCCATATGAAACATAGATACAATAATCCTCCAAAAAACTCAAAATGGGTTTTACCTTTAACACCTCATAAAGGGTTATATATCCTTATATAAAAGTTAATCATAGACCATAGAGGCCGGTCCAACAAAGTGGATTTCAAAAAAGACATTTTCTCCGAATTCAACATCTGGAACAACATACATGTATTGAACCTTTTGAATTTATTTATGTTTAGCATTTCATCACCTTTAGTTATATAAAAGCATGAACCAGAGTATTGCTATAGAGGTTACGTCTTATATCTACATCTCTGGAACACTAAAGTGAATGTGCAAATATAACACAAAGACCCAAATGTAGCCCTCTCAGGGGGTTAGATGTATCAAACCTTGGAGAGAGATAAACTGGAGAGAGATGTAGGGCCTCAGTATAGGGACCCATTTATAAGGAGATATGGCCATTACGCCAAGTGTGGGGCAGTGCACAGTGAAGGTTACTGACTTGTCTGCAGGTCCATAACAGATTTACTTTGTCGCACAGGTGGTCCTTCGGGGTCTTACTCTGGGAGATCGTCAGTTTAGGTAAGTGAAGAATTAGCCAATTTTAAAAGGAGTTTTTGGATCTTTTGTGGGACATTTATATTCATTTTCACAGTTATCTATGCATCGGACAACATTAGCGCAAAAATATTAGTAGGTAACAAGTCGTCAGGATGTTTTTACCACCCTAAATAAACAAATTGTTATATTTAATGCAATTTCCCCCAAAAAGTGTCCACTAGAGGGCACTGTGCGATATGCTATTCCAGGATAAGTAATTCTGCATACACAGGCCCTCATTCCGAGTTGATCGCTAGCTGCTTTCGTTCGCAGCGCAGCGATTAGGCTAAAAATCGACACTTCTGCGTATGGGGCGCACTGCGCACGCGCGACGTACTTTCACAAAAGCCGATGCAGTTTTACACAAGCTCTAGCGACGCTTTTCAGTCGCACTGCTGACCGCAGAGTGATTGACAGGAAGTGGGTGTTTCTGGGTAGTAACTGACCGTTTTCGGGGAGTGTGTGTAAAAACGCAGACGTGCCAGATAAAAACGCAGGCGTGGCTGGGGAAACGTAGGCGTGGCTGGCCGAACGCAGGGCGTGTCCGTGACGTCAAAACAGGAACTAACTAGTCTGAAGTGATCACAAGCTAGGAGTAGGTCTCGAGCCACTCAGAAACTGCACAGTCTTTTTTTGTATCAGCGCTGCGATCCTTTCGTTCGCACTTCTGCTAAGCTAAGATACACTCCCAGAGGGCGGCGGCCTACGTTTGCACGGCTGCTAAAAGCAGCTAGCGAGCGAACAACTCGGAATGAGGGCCACAGTCGGCTGATTCTGCCACTGTGACAGTTCTATATAGCGGGTGGATGAAAGAGTTTGTGGCAGTCGGCCAGAGCAATACACCAACCAAGCTTTGGTTGGTGTATTGGCTGGTTTAGGCTCATTAGTATTGGCCAGCTTGGTATTGGTCAGTTTAGGCTTATAAGTATCGTAGTATTAGTATTGTTTGCTGTGGTTGAATAAATAAGCAAATTTAGATTTAAAATCTCGAGGCCTAAATTTAAGCCTGGAATTTACGGGGCCCATACGCCAGGAAGCTATCGGGGCAAATCCCCGTTCTGCCGATGCCTGGGTTGGGTGAACGTGAAAATCCAACATGTTGGATTTCCTCGATTGGTCCAAAAAAATATTGGAATCGGTGCGTCTAAGATTTTTAACATGCAGCATTTTGCCAATTCTCGACGGTCTTTGATCGCTGATCAGCGGATCGGTATCATCGAAACGGGGAATCGGCATGTAAATGTATGAGACCATTACATATTGGTGCTAGCTGGTAAATCTTCCATAAGGAGTGAGACACATATTCATTAATATCTCTGCCACTTCCAGGTGGAACACCATATTGCGGGATGACATGTGCGGAACTCTATGAGAAATTACCGCAGGGTTACAGAATGGAGAAACCCCGCAACTGTGACGATGAAGTGTAAGTGTTTAGTAATGCTTATTAATGAGATCATGGGTCTGTGATTACTTTTCTGTCTCATGTACCTTACACTGTACGCTGCAGGGTACAGTGCACAGTACATGAAAGTACTTTATACATAACAAGGTAGATGCATAACTGTCCCTCCATATTACCTCTTATACATCTATATGGTCAATAAGCTGAAATATAACCAGCATACCTCCATATTACCACAAAACATCACACATAGTCAGTACAGTATATCTCCATATAACTTCACACACTGCAACATATCCAATACGCCACGACATAACCTGTATACCTCCAAAAAGCCCCAATCACCACCAAATAGCCAGTTTCGTTATATATCCCCAATCTTACCACATACTGTAGCTAGTATATCCCCATGTAGCCCCAACCACACCACATTGCCAGTATACTGCCATATAGCCCCAGTTACCACCACATAGCCAATTTATAGCCGTATAGCCCCAACCACCACCACATAGCCAGTATATATGCATATAACGTCACACACCACCACATAGCCATTATGCGATGACATAGCCAGCATACTGCTATATAGTCCCAACCATCACCACTCAGCCACTATACCTCCATATAGCTCCAACCACCACCACACAGCCACTAAACCTCCATATAGCTCCAACCACCACCACATAACCAGTATATCTGCATATAACGTCACACACCACCACATATCCATTATGCGATGACATAGCCAGCATATTGCTATATAGTCCCAACCATCACCACTCAGCCAGTGTACCTCCATATAGCCCTAACCACCACCACATAGCCAGTATATCACCATATAGCCCCAACCACCACCACCACATAGTCAGTATATGTCTATATACTGTAGCCCCAACAACCACCACCACCAGTACACAGTACCTCCATATAAACTGAACCACCACCACATAGTCTGTATACCACTATATGGCCCCAGCCACCACCACATAGCCAGCATACTGCTATACAGACCCAACCAGCACCACTCAGCCAGTGTACCTCCTTATAGCCCTAACCACCACCACATAGCCAGTATATCACCATATAGCCCCAACCACCACCACCACCACCACCACATAGCCAGTATATGTCTATATACTGTAGCCCCAACCACCACCACCACCACCAGTACACACTACCTCCATATAAACTGAACCACCACCACATAATCTGTATACCACTATATAGCCCCAGCCACCACCACATAGCCAGCATACTTCTATATAGACCCAAACATCAACATTTAGCCAGTGTACCTCCATGTAGCCCCAACCACCACCACATAGTCAGAATACCACCATATAGCCCCATCCACCACCATGTAGCCAGTATACTGCTATATAGCTCCAACCACCACCACATAGCCAGTATGCCACCATAAAGCCCCAACCACCAGCACATAGCCAGTATATCTCCATATAGTCCTAACCACCTTCACATAACTAGTATACCACCATAAAGCCCCAACCACCACCACTTAAGGTGGGTACACACTGGCCGATATATCGGCCGTTCTATTGAACGGGCGATATATCACGGGTCCGTCGGCCAGTGTGTATGGGCGATATGTCTGTGAACTCCGTCGTTCACAGACATATCGCGTCGGCCCCGCACAACAGCCGACGGGCAATATATCTATCGATATATTGGCGCATCGCTGTGTGTGTACGGGCGACCAGCCGGCCGCCCGTACACATGCTGCGGCGGCCGGCGGTGATTGACAGCTGAACTGGGCCGGCGTGTGTACACGCCCGCTCAGTTCATGATGTCAGTCCCCGACGGATCGGGCAGTGTGTATGCACAGCACACTGCCCGATCCGTCCAAAGCTATATATCTATCGGTGTGTACCCATCTTTAGTCAGTATATCTCCATATAGCCCAACCAACAGCACATAGTTAGTATACCTCCATATAGCACCAACCATCGCCACATAACCAGTATACCACCATATTGTACTAACCCCACCACATAGCCAGTATACCTCTATATATCTACAGCTACCACCACATAGCCAGTATACCTTCATATAGCCCCAGCCACGACCACATAGTCAGTATAACACCATATAAACACAAACACCACCACCACATAGCTGTATACTTCCATATAATGTAGACCCAACCACAACCATGTAGTCAGTATACTTCCATATATACTCAACCACCACCACATAGTCAGTGTACCACCATATACCCCAACCACTACTACATAGCCAGCATATCGCTATATAGATCCAACCACCACCACTTAGCCACTATGCCTCAATATAGCCCCAACCACTGCCACATAGTCAGTATACCACCATATACCCCAATCACTACTACATAGCCAGCATATCGCTATATAGACCCAACCACCACCACTTAGCCAGTATGCCTCAATATAGCCCCAACCACCACCACATAGTCAGTATACCACCATATACCCCAACCACTACTACATAGCCAGCATATCGCTATACAGACCCAACCACCACCACTTAGCCAGTATGCCTCAATATAGCCCCAACCACCACCACATAGTCAGTATACCACCATATACCCCAACCACTACTACATAGCCAGCATATCGCTATATAGACCCAACCACCACCACTTAGCCAGTATGCCTCAATATAGCCCCAACCACTGCCACATAGCCATGTATACTGCTATATAGCCCCAACCACCACATAGTCAGTATATCTCCATATACCTCCAGCCACCACCACCACATAATTATACCTCCATATAGCCACAGCCACCACCACATAACCATTATACCTCCATATAGCCACAACAACCACCACATAGCCATTATACCTCTATATAGCCACCACCACCACATAGCCATTATACCTCCATATAGCCACAACCACCACCACATAGCCATTATACCTCCATATAGACGCACCACCACCACATAGCCAGTATACCTCCATATAGCCACAACCACCACCACATAGCCATTACACCGCCATATAGATGCAACCACCACCACATAGCCATTACGCCGCCATATAGACGCAACCACCACCACATAGCCATTATACCTCCATATAGCCAGAATCACCACCACATAGCCATTATACCTCCATATAGCCACAATCACCACCACATAGCCATTATACCTCCATATAGACGCAACCACCACCGCATAGCCATTATACCTCCATCTAGACGCAACCACCACCACATAGCCAGTTTATTGCCATATAGACGGAACCACCACCACATAGCCATTATACCTCCATCTAGATGCAACCACCACCACATAGCCATTATACCTCCATATAGCCAGAATCACCACCACATAGCCATTATACCTCCATATAGCCACAATCACCACCACATAGCCATTATACCTCCATATAGACGCAACCACCACCACATAGCCATTATACCTCCATCTAGACGCAACCACCACCACATAGCCAGTTTATTGCCATATAGACTGAACCACCACCACATAGCCATTATACCTCCATCTAGACGCAACCACCACCACATAGCCAGTTTATTTCCATATAGACGGAACCACCACCACATAGCCATTATTATACCTCCATATAGACGCAACCACCACCACATAGCCAGTTTATTGCCATATAGACGGAACCACCACCACATAGCCATTATACCTCCATATAGACGCAACCACCACCACATAGCCAGTTTATTGCCATATAGAAGGAACCACCACCACATAGCCATTATACCTCCATATAGCACCTCATGCCACCACTTTGCCAAAATGCCTATGTAACCAATACAACCGCATATAGCCTCACAAGCCAGTATTTCCTAATATACCATGAAGTTAAAATGGCCACATATACAATATGCTGATATTTTATATGCCTCCATACTGTATATGATGGCACAAAACACCACGCAATATAACCTGCTGTCATGACCCAGGGAGTGCCCCTCGCATAACTCTTCAGGAGGTGTTGTCCATCACTCCTCTCATCATGTACGCCTCTGCTTATTCATAGCACAGTGGGGGTTGTGGAAGCAGGATGATATCATTCCCATGGACCTATGATCTCATGAATCTGGTTATCCCCGTTCAGTCTATGTAATAGACAAACTTTAAAAAGCTCTGGTGTTGGATCCTTGGTGAATATTCAAATGCTGTTTCCATGGTGATCAAAGAGCGTGTGCTCTTGTTTCAGGTATGAACTGATGCGGCAATGCTGGAGAGATCGACCCTACGAGAGGCCTCCATTCACCCAGATATCCCTGCAGCTCATACGCATGTTAGAGGCCAGAAAGGTACGAGATCAGCACCCCCCAACACCTTTCCCTGAATGAAGAAATACACCCCCATTGGGATGTATTAAGCCTGGAGAAGCGATAAAGCAGTGATAAGTGGAAGGTGATAACGCCCCAACCAATCAGCTCCTAACTGTCATTTTTCCAAACCGTAATGATTGGTTGGTGCGTTATCACCTTCCACTTATCACTGCTTTATCACTTCCCCAGGCTTAATACATCTGCCCCCATGTTTTAAAGGGCCACTCATTTAAAAGGCAAAACCAGGTTCTGATATTTTAAAGGGGCAACCATTTAAAAGGTGGTTTTGCCTTTTTAAATGATCGTCCATTTAAAACATCAGACAGACTTGCCGGGAACTACATTTACCCCATTGTGTGCGTGAAAATCTGCCCTGTGGGACCTCAGACCCTGACTGCGCTAATTTGATGTTCCCCGTTTGTGTCTCCACCAGGCGTACGTGAACATGGCGTTGTTTGAGAACTTTACCTATGCCGGAATTGACGCAACTGCCGAAGAAGCATAAATGGAGGATGGAGGAAACTTTAAGTTCTCTGCACGTTGGTTACCAGAGAACAGGACTTTCTGTATATGACATAAGGACTTACCGAGAGGAAGATCTCTGAGACCAGCAAAGCCCATTGCCGGATCATAGGCTGCTGTTGTGTCAGTCATCTGAGGCTGTGCGCACAAACCACACAACTGTGTAATGTGGATCCGTAGATGCTCACAGCCTGTAGCTTTCTTTATGCCTGTGTGCGTCTATTAAAAGTGTGTGTGTCTGGACGTATGTGATAAGAGTGAGACCCCCCCCTTCCCCTTTTGCACAGCTGAACACTGCCAGGCCTGGGACCAGTATGCACCCTGCAATGTGTCCACTCATTTCCCCCTGTACAGTTCTATGTTTGTTTCCATTGTAACCCAATAAACCACTGTTTGGACCTTGCTATAGTATGATCGTGATGGTAGCTGACCCTTCCAGGACCCCCTCCCTGATCCCCGTAACATCTATAAAGCACCCCCTAGAAGGTTGGGATTATGTACGCGGCGGAGGTCTTTGGACAGAGTTATATAGTGGAAGGAATAAGAACAGGGCTGCATGTGACAGGGGCAGTGACATGATGTGAGGAGGGGAATGGAGGCAGCAGGAAACCATAGACTGAGAGTTGTATAGTGGAAGGAGCAGGGGGCCCCCAGCAGCACAGAGTATATCAGGAGATTAGTGGTGTGTTAGTGAGGGCAGGGCTGCATGTGACAGGGGCAGTGACATAATGTGAGGAGGGGAATGGAGGCAGCAGGAAGCCACAGACTGAGAGTTATATAGTGGGAGGAGCAGAGTCCCCAGCAGCACAGAGTATATCAGGAGATGAGTGATGTGTTATATAGGACAGGGCTGCATGTGACAGGGGCAGTGACATGATGTGAGGAGGGGGATGGAGGTAGCAGGAAGCCATAGACTGAGAGTTATATAGTGAGAGGAGCAGGGTCTCCCAGCAGCACAGAGTATATCAGGAGATGAGTGATGTGTCAGTGAGGACAGGGCTGCATGTGACAGGGGCAGTGGAGGGGAATGGAGGCAGCAGGAAGTCACATACTGAGAGCTATATAGTAGTAGGAGCAGGGTCACTCACTGCACTGTATTTCATACTTACCTCCTGTCCCGGAAAAGTGGACAAGTATTTTGGAGGTCGCCCACTGGACGTCCGCGGCCGCACACTTCCCAAGTAAAGCGGTGGTCCATGCAACGATTGATGCGAGCCATGATAAGTTGCATCATCGAGGCCCTGCCTCCTGCTTCACACTGCTGGCCATCGTGACTTAGTATGGTGTGGGTGGAGCATTGACGAAACAATTGCATCATCACGCCACCGGCGGAGCACACTTGGCCACAGCCCAAATGTCGGCAACTACGGTATGCTGTAATTTGATGGTCCTATCACACTGATGCAGGAAGACTGATGTATGAAACAAGGTTCACTTACCCACCTTGTGTCCATCCTCAGGTTTGCTATGGGCACATTGGGGGTCATTCCGACCTGATCGTAGCTGTGCTAAATTTAGCACAGCTACGATCACTTACACTGACATGCGGGGGGACGCCAAGCACAGAGCTAGTCCGCCCCGCATGTCAGGACGCCCCCCATCCCCCGCACAAGTACAAAAGCATCGCACAGCGGCGATGCTTTTGTACTTGAAGAGTAACTCCCAGCCAGCGCAGCTCCTGCGGCTGGCCGGGAGTTACTCGTCGCTGCCCGGGTCACAGCGGCTGTGTGTGACGTGATGTGTGACAGCGGCTGCGTGTGACGTGGGCGTCCCCCCACCCCTCACGCAGTCCGTCCATGCCTGCATTGTCCGGACCGCGCCCACAAAATGGCGCCCAAACGCCGCCATGCCACCTCCTCCCGCCCAGCGCCCGCCTCTGCCTGTCAATCAGGCAGAGGCGATTGCTAGGCAACAATGGCCTTCGGCCATCTGGCATGCGACGGTGCACTGTGGCGCCGGCGCATGCGCAGTTCTGACCCGATCACACCGCTGCGAACAACTGCAGCGTGCGACCGGGTCGGAATTACCCCCATTGTCTACAGCAGTGACGTATTTAGGGTTGGGGCAGCCGCGTAATCGCACGGGGTGCTGGCTCGCGCCCATTGTGAGCACACTGCGGCAGTATTCTATGCGGCCCGGCCGGCTGTATAGAAAACTGTGAAAACGTCCCTCCCAAAATGGTCACTACCTGAGAGAGGACAGTTTTTAAGGCTGCTAGAAGAGGCGGTGGCCATTTCGGGAGAGGAATTTAATAGACGGAGCTCGGAGGGAGCGTGAGGAGGCAGAAAACGGCACAGCAGTGCTGGGGATGTGGCGGTGGTAGCTTGGCAGCAGTGGGAGCAGGCAGGCCAGCAACCTTAGGACAACAAGCAGGTACAGTGCCAATTTTAAGTGAGGCATGGTGCTAACGGGCATTACTGTGTGGGTCTTAATATGGTGCAAGGGGCATTACTGTGTGGGGCATAATACAGTGCTAGGGGCATTACCGTCTGGGGTAATGCAGGAAGACTGCACTAATGTGTTGCTAGGGGCATTACTGTGTGGGGCATCATATGGTGCTAGGGGCATTACTGTGTGGGTCTTAATATGGTGCAAGGGGCTTTACTGTGTGGGGCATAATAAGGTGCAAGGGGCATTACTGTGTGGGACATAATACAGTGCTAGGGGCATTACCGTGTGGGGCATAATGTGTTGCTAGGGGCATTACTGTGTGGGGCATCATATGGTGCTAGGGGCATTACTGTTTGGGAATAATATGGTGTAAGGTAATATTTTCCTGCAAGACCATGCCCGCCCATTTCATTAAGGCTTTGCGACTTGCTTTGGCAGATTGGTGCATTAGCATATGACAGTGAGTACAATGTCCGTGGTGTAGAGAAAAGAGGTGGCAGAAGTGTCTCACCAGCGGCGTATCAATAGTGGAGGTGGCCCGTGTGTACATGAAATGCTTGGAAAATGGCCGCCACGCCAGTTTCTCTGTGATTTGTGTGGGGTAAATATTAAAGAAATGAGTGCAGGGTGTGTGGTAAGTGCCGCCCGTGTGCATCGCGCACCATGCACCTATTACAGAACCGACTCAGAATCAGGCCCAAGATGTTTACAAAGTGCAGATGAAACTCCATGTTCCATGTTGCTGTGACGCACCGTCAGTGGAACAAGGAGCATGGTGAAAATCTCCCAGCTCTTATCATCAGTTACTTCCCTCCCTGGTTCCTGCTGTTTACTCTTTGCTCTCCAGTACCAGCCACCAACAGGATGCACTGGCTGGTGCAGCCCATGTCACTGTCACTTAGAGCATACCACACTCTGGTGGTTTGGGGCCTCCCTCACCCCTCAAGAAAAGGGTTTCCTGATGTTCCAAGTTATTGAGGCAGATAAGTTTTCGCAGAACACTCAGGGAACACTCAGCATCACAGGGCAAAGGCCATCCAGAAATGATAGGAGACGGATACTTTGGAGGACCCCGACCCCTGACCCTTTGCACTGTCCTTGCGCTGTTTGGGGCTCTGGTGAAATCCAAAGTCACTGAGGAAGGTGAGTTGTGCACCTGATACTTTTCATTAATCTTTATTGGAGATTTGGGGGTCTATTCATGAAGCAGTGAAAAGAGTGGAAAAGGGAGCCTGTGGAGAAGAACCAATCAGCATTGAAGTAACATCTATGGTTTGCATACTATAAAATCATACAGAGCAGCTGATTGGTTGCCATGGGCAACTTCTCCACTGGCTCACTTCTACTTGATGATTAACTTATTTTTTTTTGCATAGTTGGTGCCATCATTAAATTTACCTATTCAAACTGCTGGTGACCAACCAAGAAACATAGGTGACTACAGCTGGGGTTTTTTATCTAGTATTCTGTTCCAAAATATGTATATGAATATGTGGAGAATTATGTAGCTAAGGAGCCCATTTATCAACGAGTGATAACATTTGTTGCATATGATAAATGGTGATCCCGTCAGTCAGCTTCCAACTGTCATTTTTTAAACACTTGTTGATAAATGAGCCCCTAATTATGTAAATAATGCACATATATGTAATATCAAATAAACCTAAGATTTATCAAAACTTTATTCAGTAGCCAGGAAAGAACAATATTTACATAAATATCCCATGTCTTGATGAAACCTTTCTGCTCCTTACCATCTATTGGCCTGAATCCGAGTCGTACGCATGTGTGGCATGGCTGGTCTGTCATACAGCTGTGGCAGCCTGCTCATCATAGGCTGGGCCGCCCACTGTTTATTTTGTCTGGTACGGTACATGTGCAGCTGCTATTACTGTCAGTACGTAGCCAAGGACCCAGTGGAGTCTTCATGCAACCTTAATTTCTTTCTGGCTGCAGATAGAGAAAATGTTTGCATGGAAAAGCCCTGAAGAAGGGGCAATACCGATAAAGATTTAGGGTGAGATTTATCAAAGCTTGGAGAGAGATACAGGGGTAAATGTATGAAGCATTGAAAAGTGTGGAGTAGTGAGCCAGTGGAGAAGTTGCCCATGCGAACCAATCAGCTGCTCTGTATAATTTTATATTATACAAATTATAAATGTTACTTTAATGTTGATTGGTTGCCATGGGCAACTTTTCCACTGCCAAACGTCTTCACTCTTATCACTGCTTCATATAGTTATCCCAAACTGAGAAAAATTTAAATGCCAACCAATCAGCTCTTAACTGTCATGTTGCAGGCTGTGTTTAAAAAATGCCAGTTACTATCTGATTAGATGGTACTCTTTTGGCAACCCCACACCATCCCTTATTACTGTATATATTCCAACCTATGGGATTTTAATATAGGTAATCCTTGCGTGTGCCTGGAAAAGGGGGCATGGTGTAATGTCTCATTCCAATTTTCGTAAGTCGGGGGGCTTGCCCAGCTCTCTCGGAGATGTTGGGCTGTCCCCAGGCTCTCCCCGCACTGCGTAAATGCCGCACGGCCAGTGGTGTCGAGAGAGGGGAGGAGAGGGTACAAATTACCTGGGCCCAGGTCTGATGGAGGGGCCCAGTGAGCGTCCAGTAGGGGCCCAGGCCCCCTCCCTCTTACCTGACAGCAGCAGCTGCAGGTCTTCTCCTCAGCCCAGCACACTCTGCTGTGTGCTGGGCTGCAGTGTGGCCAGGGAGGTGCTTAAAATACAATATTTTCAGTATTTTTGTCTAAGGGTACATCACCACACTTCCTGTGATTATGCCATGCCCCTTGAAAAGTACCTGGGCCCATCCTGGCTCGCGACGGCTCTGTGCATGGCACCTATTTACCCGCTGCTTTGCTGTGCAGAGCAATGGTGACAGTGCTACCCCCAAATCCTGCGGGTGGGACACTCCCCGAATAGTGTGACAGTTGGGAAGCACTGTATGCCTTGTTTATATTTAATGATTATGCTGCCCTCACCACATATATCATTATGTGGCCCCCACACTTTATATATAATGATTATGTGCCCCCGCACCTTCTCTCATATATTTAATGAATAGCCCCCAACACACACACCCTTATATATATATTTGCTGACTTTGTGGTCCCCTCTCTTTTAACTTACCTGCTCCTCCAATTCTTCTCCCTCGTCTGTCTTCTCTTCTCCCTGTGGCCTGTGCTGTGGGGCTAGGCTCAGGTGTTCCCCTGGGAGATGAGAAGTTATGACGTTGTGATGTCCCACTCCCCTGGGATGCGGACAAGATCCCGCCGGACGGGATCCTGGCGGTCGGAAAACCAACACCGGGATCCCGACCGGCACAATCCCGACATATTCTCCCTCTGTGTCCACGACACCCATAGAGGGAGAATAAATTAGTGTGCCGCTGTGTTGCGCTCGCCCCCGTCGGGATTGTGCCGGTCGGGATCTCGGTGTCGGTATTCCGACTGCCGGGATCTCGTACTGATCCCACACCCCTGTATCACAGAACTAGCCCCGCCTACGCAGGAGCCTATGGGACTCAGTGGAGCAGGAGTCGGGGACTTCACTTTTGAGCCTGTCCCCCTCCTTGGTACGCCACTTCAAACAAGCCAACTAAATTACTGAATGGAACGATCACCATTCATATGGTACTGAAAGGAACATGGGCATTCTTATAAAAAATAAAATCTAAATCTGTATTTCTACATGTGATTTGACATAAGTATTGCAAATGCCAGTGCGTATGTAGCTTTATTATATAACACAACAAATATTTTTTGTCAATTCATGAAGCGGTGATAAGGGTGGAGAAGTGAGCCACTGGAGAAGTTGCTAGGGTTGCCACCCCATGCATCATCGATTCCTGGAGATCCACTCCCCCCCCCCCTAATCTCAACCACCCCCAACACCAAACACCAAGCAATGTTCATGTAAATAAAATGATGTACCATATTTGTAAAATAGTAAATATGGATTTTATTAGAAATACACGGTGTAGGGGTGGTATTTGATATGCCGGCTGTTGGGATCCCGGCACTCAGTATACCGGCGCCGGAATCCCAACAGTCAGCATACTGACAACTTTTCTCCCTCTTGGGAGGGTCCACGACCCCCCTGGAGGGAGAATAAATGGCGGGGCGTGTGCCCGTAGCGTGGCAAGCGCACCGAGCCCGCAAGGGGCTCTTTTGCGCTCACCATGCTGCCGGTATGCCGGCAGTTGGGATCCCGGCGCCGGGGTCTCGACCGCCGGCATAACATACTACACCCGTGCATCCCAGCTCATCAAATGACATTCTACCTAAAGGTTATACAGCAACTGAATGGCACAGCCTATGCAATGCTTACATGGACTCTAGCACCTTACTATATAATATAATATATATAATATAATAGCACACCAGTCAGGAATACACCGGCTTCCATCATACGGTAACTCAGCGGTAAAGCCACCAGAGAGTGATTGTGGTTACTCACACAAATACGTGGTAGACGAAAGCCCAGCCTCGGGGTCTCTCCACTCTCCAGCACGTTGTACAGATATTTCTGCAGCCACCTGTACTTGACGTTCCTCCGGCAGCTCTGGCTGCTGTTATACGACAGTATCTTTCCCAATAAGCTCATGCGAGCCCCTTGCTTCCCCCTGCGGATCTCCTGAACACCTCCCCCGGTCCCCACTGCGCCCCTGGCCGCTTCACTTGTCCCCAGCAGCAGCAAGCCGTCCCCTCGGTTGGAGTTCAGCAGCACTCGGCTGCCCCCGTCCGGATTCCACATCCTTCATGCCGTAGTAGCGGTCTCTGCCTCTGTCCCTGGAGCTGCACTTCATTCAGAGCTCAGAGCCTCCCTCATTGCCTCCACTGTGTTTGCGGGGCATCACATCCCTGGCGTGGGCAGGGAGCCGCTGGGCTGAACACAGTCTCGCGAGATTTGATGTCATCATCTCGCAAACAAGTCACTGTAGTTCACTGAGTTTCTCGGCTGCACTGCTGGTGCTCCCAGGGTCCCCTTATTCCGGGAGAATCCCGGAATCAGGGTGAAGGGAAAAGACTCCTGTAGGGTTGCCACCAAATCCTGGAGAATCCCGGAAATCCGGGAGAGGTGGCAACCCTGGTATCCGTTTGGATGGTCGACCATGTTATGGTTGACAGTCATTAATTCGACCACTATTGGTCGACATTGCCGTGGTCGACGTGGACACATGGTCGACACATGACAATGGTTGACACATGAAAGGTCGACACATGAAAAGATGGGCATGAGTTTAAAAAAAAAATCGTTTGTGGAACTATTCCATACTTTACGATACATGTGGACTACGATTGGGAACGGTAACCTGTGCCAAGCGCAGCGGTAGCGGAGCGAGGCACCACGCCCGAATCATGACGAGCGAAGCGAGCCATGCGAGGGGACACAGTTCACTAATTGGGGTTCCCTGTCACTTTACGCAGAAGACGACACCCAAAAAAACAAAAAACAAAACTCATGTCGACCTTTTCATGTGTCGACCATTTTCATGTGTTGACCATTTGTCCATGTCAACCGTGACTGTCGACCATAACATGGTCGACCATTGATACCGGAACCGGCAACCCTAGAAGTTGCCCATGGGAACCAATCAGTGTTGAAGTAACATTTATAATTTGCATACTATACAATTGTACAGAGCAGCTGATTGGTTGCCACTGACTCACTTCTCCACTCTTATCACTACTTCATGAATAGACCCAAAAGTCAGTTTTTTTTCTCATTCTCATCCACATAGTGTCAGACACCAACTTTGTTTTTACCCTGTTAAAATCTTTGCTCGTGCTTCCTTCTCATGTGTGTTGGATGTCACCTGGGAGATGCGTCAAGCCTTGGAGAGAGATACATTGGATAATCTTCCCAAAGTCAATATTCAGCTTCTTGCTGTCATTTATCTAGTACAGTGTTGGAATTGACATAAGATGATTGCTTGCTTTGGGTATCACTATCTACTCATCTCTCTCCAAGGCTTGATACACCTCCCTTAGAAACCGGAGCAAGGGAAAATAATATACAGGCACATTATTTATTATCATCATCATCATCATGGTGACAGGTTTCATGTCTTGCAGACCTTCTCCTGTTATCGGAGGACCAGGGGGTCCCTCATTGCTTTTCCAGAAACTTAAAAACAGTCACATGTTACTGTGACTCCGAGGAGCTACTGGCTGGAGATGACGCTGGAGACCGTCATGTAACCTATGGTTTTTATTACTCCTATGAGCAGTAAGTATTAAGTAACTTAAATATTAGGCTATTATTAGAAATAAATGATTTATAATGTCAGGGGTGTAGCCAGTACTTTGTTAGCCCTATAGCAACATTGCAGGGGGTCTCTCCCTAATGCTTCTAGAGAGACATAATGGCCTAGTTAATCTGATGATCCATACAGTAATATTGCCCCAGTTTATTTTATGCCCCACAGAAGTGCCCTAGTTCCTATTATACTACACAGTGCGATCAGTTAATAATATGCCATATTATATCCCCCCCTTCAGTTCACAGTATGCCACATTGCATACTTGCCTCCCTGACCCTCTCCATGAGGGAGAAAATGCTCTGTTCCTGGACTTTCCTGGTAATGTATGATTGCCATCACCTATGGTGAGCTAGGTAATTGATAAGAAAGGTGTTTCACCACAGGTGATGGCAATCATACATTACCAGGAAAGTCCAGGAACAGAGCATTTTCTCCCTCATGGAGAGGGGCAGGTAGGCAAGTATGCCACATTGTAGTGCTTCCAGTTCACATTGTGCCCCACAGGGGGCGGGCACCAGTGGTGCAAGTAGAAATATTTTCTTAGTGGTACTGAGTGCCAAAAAAACGGGCGTGGTCCTGTGTTGTTAGGGGGGCGTGTCCGCATCCTGCTAGTAGGAGTGGCTACATGACACTAGTGGCGTGGCCACACGACACAGACCCTTTTTGGGGGGGAATCTGGAGGCAAGGCTAAAAATATATAGTAATGTCTCCAGTATGATAGAAATATATAGTGATACCCCCAGTATAATAGAAATGAAGAGCGCGTGCGAATAGCGCAAGCGAGCGTAAAATTCTAGGCTGTTAGGATTGCATGGGCTTTACACAATGTTTAGGTTACTTAACAGTTAATAGGCTTGGGGGGTTGGTCTTAATTAGAATAGTGGGAGTGTAGGGAGGAGCTAGCAGACATTTTGTGTGAGACAGGATATGCTTTCTGCCTCTTTCTCTCAGGATTTTCCAGCAGAAGGACCTCTGCTCCTGTGAGTAGCTCTTTGATTAATTTTGTATCTCCAAAATCCTCTTTCTCCACTCTGCTTTATTCTTTCACTAATTCCTATCTATTCTATAGCCTCTTTATTCTCCCTTCTTTCTCTTATTCCCTCACTATCCCCTTTTTTATTCTTCTCCTAATGGCCGCTCGCCCACGCAGATGGACGCACCCCCCTGCTCGCTACCTAGTCACCGGGTCTGGTGCGGCTTCGGTGGTATCTTCCGCGCTGGGCCACCGCCAGTCCCTCAGCCCTGCCCGGCTACCTGCTGCCGCGGGTACTTCCCCTGACGGTCTGGGGGCTACTTCCGCCGGAGGTCCCGCGACGCGCTCGCGTGGACTCCGTATACAGTAATGCCTCCAGTATAATAGAAATATATAGTAATGCCTCCAGTATAATAGAAATATATAGTAATGCCCCCAGTATAATAGAAATATATAGTAATGCCCCCAATTTAATAACAATATATAGTAATGCCTCCATTATAACAGGAAAATACAGCCACTGTCGCATTCCCAGTAACCCTGACAAAGTGGGAGGAGCCGTCATGCTGCCAAGCACCATGGTCTTGTTGCTTTGTGGCACATTATAATTGTGGAAATGGCAAAGTGTGTGGCAGGTGGTGCTGTGTACCCACTGTCAAATTCTTAAGGGTACTGTACCCAATCGTACCCGCATACTTGCACCATTGGCAGGCACCAACCAGCTCCTGCCTGAGGGGGATACTTCCTAATGCAGGACATTCCATTTTGAGTAGAGATCTTCATTTAGGCACACAGGGCCTAATGTATATGTGGTTGGAGGGGGCATCGCCTCGACGCACAAATATGGTAATGCAGCAGGAGGCGTCTGATATAAGGAGATGCCTACTGCTTGCATTAGTGATCCAGTGCTGCGCCCTTGTATGCAGCATCTGATCACTTGCATTTCCATCGGCCGGCTGCATGACCCATGAGGTCACACAATCCATCCACCCCCACGCAGCTACGACCACGAGGACAGGAAATCTCCATCTTTGAGATCCTGGCCTCAGCACTCTCCCAAAATGGAGGCAAACTCACCTCCATTTAGGGAAAGGACGGCCGCCGCCGCCTCCTCCCCAAAGCGGCTGCAGACTGTCAATTAGGGATGCCAATCCCGGGGCAATTTTTCAATCCCGGGATCCCGGGATTGCAGTAGGGATCAGTGTAGGGAGCAGGGAGAGTATATGTGGAGGGCAGCAAGGGAGGGTGGATGTAGGGAGCATGTAAGGAGTAGGAAGGGAGGGTGGGTGAAGGGAGCAGCGGGAGAGTGGGTATAGGGAGCAGTGGGAGGGTGGGTGTAGGGAGCCGTGGGAGGGTGGGTGTAGGGAGCATGTAAGGAGCAGGGAGGGTGGGTGTAGGGAGCAGTGGGAGGGTGGGTGTAGGGAGCATGTAAGGAGCAGGGAGGGTGGGTGTAGGGAGCAGCGGGAGGGTGGGTGTAGGGAGCATGTAAGGAGCAGGAAGGGAGGGTGGGTGTAGGGAGCAGCGGGAGAGTGGGTGTAGGGAGCAGCGGGAGAGTGGGTGTAGGGAGCATGTAAGGAGCAGGAAGGGAGGGTGGGTGTAGGGAGCATGTAAGGAGCAGGAAGGGAGGGTGGGTGTAGGGAGCAGCGGGAGGGTGGGTGTACGGAGCAGCGGGAGGGTGGGTGTAGGGAGCATGTAAGGAGCAGGAAGGGAGGGTGGGTGTAGGGAGCATGTAAGGAGCAGGAAGGGAGGGTGGGTGTAGGGAGCATGTAAGGAGCAGGAAGGGAGGGTGGGTGTAGGCAGCAAGGGAGGGTGGGTGTAGGCAGCAAGGGAGGGTGGGTGTAGGGAGCATGTAAGGAGCAGGAAGGGAGGGTGGGTGTAGGGAGCCGCGGGAGGGTGGGTGTAGGGAGCCGCGGGAGGGTGGGTGTAGGGAGCATGTAAGGAGCAGGAAGGGAAGGTGGGTGTAGCGAGCAGGGAGGATGTCAGGAGCAGTGAGGGAGGGAGGAGGTCTGGAGCAGCGGTAGGGGGGGTGTAGGGAGCATGTAAGGAGCAGGAAGGGAAGGTGGGTGTAGCGAGCAGGGAGGATGTCAGGAGCAGTGAGGGAGGGTGGGTGTAGGCAGCAAGGGAGGGTGGGTGTAGGGAGCATGTAAGGAGCAGGAAGGGAGGGTGGGTGTAGATAGCAGCGGGAGGGTGGGTGTAGGGAGCAGCGGGAGGGTGGGTGTAGGGAGCATGTAAGGAGCAGGAAGGGAGGGTGGGTGTAGGGAGCAGCGGGAGGGTGGGTGTAGGGAGCAGCGGGAGGGTGGGTGTAGGGAGCATGTAAGGAGCAGGAAGGGAGGGTGGGTGTAGGGAGCAGTGGGAGGGTGGGTGTAGGGAGCATGTAAGGAGCAGGAAGGGAGGGTGGGTGTAGGGAGCAGCGGGAGGGTGGGTGTAGGGAGCATGTAAGGAGCAGGAAGGGAGGGTGGGTGTAGGGAGCATGTAAGGAGCAGGAAGGGAGGGTGGGTGTAGGGAGCAGCGGGAGGGTGGGTGTAGGGAGCAGCGGGAGGGTGGGTGTAGGGAGCCGCGGGAGGGTGGGTGTAGGGAGCCGCGGGAGGGTGGGTGTAGGGAGCATGTAAGGAGCAGGAAGGGAAGGTGGGTGTAGCGAGCAGGGAGGATGTCAGGAGCAGTGAGGGAGGGAGGAGGTCTGGAGCAGCGGGAGGGTGGGTGTAGGGAGCATGTAAGGAGCAGGAAGGGAAGGTGGGTGTAGCGAGCAGGGAGGATGTCAGGAGCAGTGAGGGAGGGTGGGTGTAGGCAGCAAGGGAGGGTGGGTGTAGGGAGCATGTAAGGAGCAGGAAGGGAGGGTGGGTGTAGATAGCAGCGGGAGGGTGGGTGTAGGGAGCAGCGGGAGGGTGGGTGTAGGGAGCATGTAAGGAGCAGGAAGGGAGGGTGGGTGTAGGAAGCAGCGGGAGGGTGGGTGTAGGGAGCATGTAAGTAGCAGGAAGGGAGGGTGGGTGTAGGGAGCATGTAAGGAGCAGGAAGGGAGGGTGGGTGTAGGGAGCATGTAAGGAGCAGGAAGGGAGGGTGTGTGTAGGGAGCAGCGGGAGGGTGGGTGTAGGGAGCAGCGGGAGGGTGGGTGTAGGGAGCAGGAAGGGAGGGTGGGTGTAGGGAGCAGCGGGAGGGTGGGTGTAGGGAGCATGTAAGGAGCAGGAAGGGAGGGTGGGTGTAGGGAGCAGCGGGAGGGTGGGTGTAGGGAGCCGCGGGAGGGTGGGTGTAGGGAGCCGCGGGAGGGTGGGTGTAGGGAGCCGCGGGAGGGTGGGTGTAGGGAGCAGCGGGAGGGTGGGTGTAGGGAGCATGTAAGGAGCAGGAAGGGATGGTGGGTGTAGCGAGCAGGGAGGATGTCAGGAGCAGTGAGGGAGGGAGGAGGTCTGGAGCAGCGGGAGGGTGGGTGTAGGGAGCATGTAAGGAGCAGGAAGGGAAGGTGGGTGTAGCGAGCAGGGAGAATGTCAGGAGCAGTGAGGGAGGGTGGGTGTAGGCAGCAAGGAGGAGTGGGTGTAGGGAGCATGTAAGGAGCAGGAAGGGAGGGTGGGTGTAGGGAGCCGTGGGAGGGTGGGTGTAAGGAGCAGGGAGGGTGGGTGTAGGGAGCATGTAAGGAGCAGGAAGGGAAGGTGGGTGTAGCGAGCATGGAGGATGTCAGGAGCAGTGAGGGAGGGTGGGTGTAGGTAGCGATAAGTAAATATTACTCTTCTTAGGCGGGCAGAAGACATGGACACACACATACACTGACCGCGTTTGCGTCATTTCAAATGTAGCGCTGGCCGCCAGCCAGTCAGAACTGGCAGTCCGGCAGCCAATCAGGAGCCACGGCTGCTGCCACTTCCCTGATTGGCTGCCGGTCGGCCAGCTCTAATTGGCTGGCGGCCGGCGCTACATTTGAAATGCCGCCAGTGTAGTCAGTGTGTGTGTGTGTGTCCATGGCTGCTGTAACTATCTCGCTGACAGCCGGGCAGCGCTGTGCTATAGTGCTCAGTCCGGCAAAACTACGCATGCGCACCCTAATCCCGTTAATCCCGGGATTGGAGGCTCCAATCCCGGGATTCAAATCCCGGCATTTTTGGGCCAAAATCCAGGGATCCCGCCGATCCCCATCCCGGGATTGGCCTCCCTACATGTGAGTCAAGCCCACTGTCCTTTCCTGGACATCCCTAAACTTCTCAGTCCCCCCCCCCAGCTTCACAAAGGCTGAAACATGGTGACTCCTCCTCTCAGACAGTCCTGGGATGACTGATTAGCTCTGCCGTGTCTGTGAGTGTGAGACAGGAGTGTGGGAGATGAGTCTTATCAGTGTGGAGCGTTACTGAGAGTGGGCGGGAAGTGCCAACCTCTTGTGGTACATCCCGCCACACATGTACTTACATAGTATTGCAAAGGGCAGCTCTCCCGATAAGGTTTATGACCCGGAAGTCTTCTGAGCATGCACAGAGGGATCCGATCAGATCCTTCTCACAGCACCTGCGGAAAGAAACCCAAAGGCTTCTGTAGGCTAACATGCCAGAAGGGCCGATGGGCAGGTGGGCCGAACCGGTCACTCAGAGAGCCGGGAAGGCCACGCGCAGCGCAGCCTCCAGCTATCTGGTTCCATGGTCTCCATGGAAATGGGGACGTGCCGCGATTCCACGCCCCTGGATTCGCGGCGCGCCCCTGCCCCCAGCAACAGTCGCCATGGTAATGGGGGCGTGCCACGAGCCCATGCCCCCATGACTCACGGCACGCCCCCATACATCATGCAGCACACCCCCCGCGATGCGCGCGTTCTCGAATGCCAGGGCTGTATTAAGGCCCCAGTCCATCACTGGCTACGCCCATGTACAGTATAAGGTTATTATAATATTTCGGTGATGAGCTGAGCTACCTTAAATTGTAACGGATTATTTGGAAAGTCTGACTTCCTATAATTACACATGCCTGAATAAACTAGTGATGAGCGGGTTCGGTTTCTCGGAAACCGAACCCCCCCGAACTTCACCCTTTTTGCACGGGTCCGAGCCATACTCGGATTCTCCCGTATGGCTCGGTTAACCCGAGCGCGCCCGAACGTCATCATCCCGCTGTCGGATTCTCGCGAGATTCGGATTCTATATAAGCAGCCACGCGTTGCTGCCATTTTCACTCGTGCATTGGAAATGTTAGGGAGAGGACGTGGCTGGCGTCCTCTCCGTTTATTCATTGAGTTGATGCAAATATTTGTGCTTGCTTATATCATTGTGGGGACTGGGGAGCAGCTTTATATTAATATAGGAGGAGTACAGTGCAGAGTTTTGCTGATCAGTGACCACCAGTTTTATCCATTCTCTGCCTGAAAAAAACACTCCATATCTGTGCTCAGTGTGCTGCATATATCTGTGCTCACATTGCTTAATTGTGGGGACTGGGGAGCAGCTGTATTATATAGCAGGAGTACAGTGCAGAGTTTTGCTGACAGTGACCACCAGTATACGTTGTATGCCTGAAAAACACTCCATATCTGTGCTCAGTGTGCTGCTTTATTGTGGGGACTGGGGAGTCGGGACCACCAGTATAATATTATATAGGAGGAGTACAGTGCAGAGTTTTGCTGACACAGTGACCACCAATATATATAGCAGTACGGTACGGAAGGCCACTGCTGTACCTACCTATGTGTCGTCATTAAGTATACTATCCATCTACATTATTCTATACCTGTGTTGCATTTCAGTTGTGCAGTTTGCTGACACAGTGACCACCAGTATATATAGCAGTACGGTACAGAAGGCCACTGCTGTACCTACCTCTGTGTTGTCAAGTATACTATCCATCTACATTCTATACCTGTGGTGCATTTTAGTTATGCGCAGTATATGTAGTAGTAGGCCATTGCTATTGATACTGGCATATAATTCCACACATTAAAAAATGGAGAACAAAAATGTGGAGGTTAAAATAGGTAAAGATCAAGATCCACTTCCACCTCGTGCTGAAGCTGCTGCCACTAGTCATGGCCGAGACGATGAAATTCCATCAACGTCGTCTGCCAAGGCCGAAGCCCAATGTCATAGTAGAGAGCATGTAAAATCCAAAAAACAAAAGTTCAGTAAAATGACCCAAAAATCAAAATTGAAAGCGTCTGATGAGAAGCGTAAACTTGCCAATATGCCATTTACGACACGGAGTGGCAAGGAACGGCTGAGGCCCTGGCCTATGTTCATGGCTAGTGGTTCAGATTCACATGAGGATGGAAGCACTCATCCTCTCGCTAGAAAAATTAAAAGACTTAAGCTGGCAAAAGCACAGCAAAGAACTGTGCGTTCTTCTAAATCACAAATACCCAAGGAGAGTCCAATTGTGTCGGTTGCGATGCCTGACCTTCCCAACACTGGACGGGAAGAGCTTGCGCCTTCCACCATTTGCACGCCCCCTGCAAGTGCTGGAAGGAGCACCCGCAGTCCAGTTCCTGATAGTGAAATTGAAGATGTCACTGTTGAAGTACACCAGGATGAGGATATTGGTGTTGCTGGCGCTGGGGAGGAAATTGACAAGGAGGATTCTGATGGTGAGGTGGTTTGTTTAAGTCAGGCACCCGGGGAGACACCTGTTGTCCGTGGGACGAATATGGCCATTGACATGCCTGGTCAAAATACAAAAAAAATTAGCTCTTCGGTGTGGAATTAGTTCAACACAAATGCAGACAACAGGTGTCAAGCCGTGTGTTGCCTTTGTCAAGCTGTAATAAGTAGGGGTAAGGACGTTAACCACCTCGGAACATCCTCCCTTATACGTCACCTGCAGCGCATTCATCATAAGTCAGTGACAAGTTCAATAACTTTGGATGACAGCGGAAGCAGTCCACTGACCACTAAATCCCTTTCTCTTGTAACCAAGCTCCTGCAAACCACACCACCAACTCCCTCAGTGTCAATTTCCTCCTTACCCAGGAAAGCCAATAGTCCTGCAGGCCATGTCACTGGCAAGTCTGACGAGTCCTCTCCTGCCTGGGATTCCTCCGATACATCCTTGAGTGTAACGCCTACTGCTGCTGGCGCTGCTGTTGTTGCTGCTGGGAGTCGATCGTCATCCCAGAGGGGAAGTCGGACGACCACTTGTACTACTTCCAGTAAGCAATTGACTGTCCAACAGTCCTTTGCGAGGAAGATGAAATATCACAGCAGTCATCCTACTGCAAAGGAGATAACTCAGGCCTTGGCAGCCTGGGCGGTGAGAAACGTGGTTCCGGTATCCACCGTTAATTCAGAGGCAACTAGAGACTTGATTGAGGTACTGTGTCCCCGGTACCAAATACCATCTAGGTTCCATTTCTCTAGGCAGGCGATACCGAAAATGTACACAGACGTCAGAAAAAGAGTCACCAGTGTCCTAAAAAATGCAGTTGTACCCAATGTCCACTTAACCACGGACATGTTATGATTCCAGCACTCTGGTCTGAGGAGATCTTATTGCAAGGACCGGAGCACTGGAACGTAATGCTGGGAAAGGGGAATGGAAAGGGAATAGCCCCTGGCGCCCTATCTCCGTTGTCTCGCCCGTGCTGTCAGTACACTCTTGCGAGACTATCGTTGCTTGAGCCCATGGCAGCCGCGTTTGAAGGGCGGATTACGTCTGCCCAACTTCGATGCCCCCTCAGGTCTTAATGAGAGACAAAGAGTGTACCGAGACAGGGTGATAACAAGGGGCCCTCTTACTGAAACAACCAAAAGCCAGGGGCTACTAACCAGCCTAAAACTAAATGTATGTGCGGTTTGCCGCCAAAGGAAAAGAACAACAAAGGAAATGCTGACCACACGCCCACACAATACTTTTGTGTACCGGCGGTGACAGCATAAGCAGAACCCTCTGCAACACACCAGTGACAGAAATAATAATGGAATACAGCGGCCTAGGCCGACGGACGCGGCAGAGCCGCTACTCACGGAACCGGTACGAATACTGGCAAACGGACAGGAACTCCCAATGCTGCTGACACAGACTCTTAGAACTGGAGGACAGGCAGAATCCCAAACGAAAGACCGGTGGACACCAAGAAGCCAGAAACTTGACCAGGCACAGGCAAAGGCACTGGACCTCAGGACAGGAATGCCTCACGGCAGGACACGGGATCAGACATAGGAATCGACACAGGGACTGACACAGGAATCGACACAGGAAGCAGTTCGACAGACACTGCTACACAGGAGCTCAGGAATTGGCAGGAACAAGCTCAGAACTCAAGCAGACTAGATACCCAGAAATATCACCAGCGTCTGTGAATTGCAGTCAGCCAGCATATAACAGAGAGGCCTAATTAATAATCTCATGCAGCTGCCCTGTTGCATGACTCCAAACTGACAAGATGCAATTAGCAGCCAGGTGAGGCTGAACACATGGGAACAAGCTGCAATTACACAAACTCACCAGCGGCAGCAGACAAGAGTATTCTAAAACAGAGCAACAGGAAATCCTGGCATGCAAGACAACTTTATAAACATAAAATAGGAATGAACCACTACCTGTGGTTCATAACAGTATCCCCTCCTTAAGGGTGAGCTCCGAGCACCCCATGACACCCATGGGGAACATGAACAGAAGTATAACATAAAATACATAACCAAAATGCAAAAATGGAAATGAGCCACAGCAGTGGCTCATAACATTACCCCCCCCTTGAGGAGGGGTCAAAGGACCCCAAAATACAGACTATCCAAAACAAGGGATACACAAAAAAAAACCTGACACACTGGTCTAACAGACACGAAAACAGAAACAAGCTGCAACCACAGCTTGTAACAGTGCCCTCCCCCTGACGGTGGCCACTGGACACAAGATAAGGGGAAAAAAAAATCTTTTTTTTTTTTTTATATCAAGGCAAGAGTCAAAAATTATTTCTTTTTCTTCTTCTTCTTTTTACAAAGCTCTTTAGGTCTGACCAAGGTAATTCCCCAAACATTGTCTGAACTGATGGTACCACCCTGCAAGGCTGCGTTCAAATCAGAGACAGGTTTCTTACCCTTGGGAGCTGAACTTTCTGGCAAAGTACTATTATTATTAGAAGAAGAAGTCAGAAAAGCACATCCTGCAGTCAAAACAACGGGCTGGGACTCTTGTGCCGAGTTTACAGTATTTGGTGGACTCTCAGCAGACAAGACGGGTGACTTAGAGGAACCTGAAACAATTTCTTTGGAACCATATCTTTTAATAATTGCATCACTGAATGCTGGGGGATCCTGAAGAATGGGATCTTCAGCTTTCATTAGGCTGGTCGCCCACTCAAAAGGCTCTCCTCTAAAAGAATAAATCAGATAAAGCACAAGGTTCTCTGAAGTGATGCCCAGAAATGGTCTAGACAACATAATAATGTAATAGTGTTTGTAAAGCTCCAGAAATTGGGCTAACTCCCCATCAAAGATTATGGATGTTGAGATATCAGAGTCAGGATCTGTTTCCTTCCCATCTGACTGACTGGAGTGCTTTGCTGGGACCTGGTCACTATTGACCTTACTCGAGGCTGAGACTCTCTGAACCCCACCCGGGGCAGTGACTTTCTGAACCCCTCCCGGGGCAGTGACTTTCTGAACCCCACCCGGGGCAGTGACTTTCTGAACCCCACCCGGGGCAGTGACTTTCTGAACCCCACCCGGGGCAGTGGCCGCTGGGGCAGTGGCCTCCGGGAACCCGCTGGGGCAGTGGCCTCCGGGAACCCCGCTGGGGCAGTGGCCTCCGGGAACCCCGCTGGGGCAGTGGCCTCCGGGAACCCCGCTGGGGCAGTGGCCTCCGATTCTTTTACTGGGATCGAGCCGTCGGCCTCCCCAACTTGGACCGAGCCATCGGCCTCCCTCTCTGAGTCGATAATTATCGAAACTTCTCCCGGGACTATGACTTCTGGAACTTTTGCTGAAGCTATAACCTTCAGCACCTTCACTAATGCTACACCTCTTAAGTTCTTTCCTGGGGAAGCGACCTCTAGACCCTTCTTAGAGGCTGCGTCTCTCGAGACCCCACTTGGGGATATTACTTCAAAGATCCCTTCTGGGGTTTTGCTTCTCGAGTTCCCTTCTAGAACTATGGTTTCAGATACCCTTTCTGGGGTTGCGCTTTTCAAGTCCCTACCTGGGGTAACAGCTTCTGAGACCCCTTCTGGTATGGAAACCTGAGCTAAAATATTTGATGTCCCTCTATAAGCTAGAGCATCGGGTACCGCTCCAGCACTCTGGGCATCGGGTACCGCCCCAGCACTCTGGGCATCGGGTACCGCTCCAGCACTCTGGGCATCGGGTACCGCTCCAGCACTCTGGGCATCGGGTACCGCTCCAGCACTCTGGGCATCGGGCACCACTCCAGGACCCTGGGCAACGGGCACCACTCCAGGACCCTGGGCAACGGGAACCACTCCAGGACCCTGGGCAACGGGCACCACTCCAGGACCCTGGGCAACGGGCACCACTCCAGGACCCTGGGCAACGGGCACCACTCCAGGACCCTGGGCAACGGGCACCACTCCAGGACCCTGGGCATCGGGCACCACTCCAGGAACCTGGGCATCGGGCACCACTCCAGGAACCTGGGCATCGGGCACCACTCCAGGAACCTGGGCATCGGGCACCACTCCAGGGGCTTGCAACTCTGCTTCAACAGGAACCTCAAGAGAGGAGAGAAACATTCTCTTTTGATTCCTAAATCTATAATGGGGCTACCTTGCCCAAGGACCCCAATTATAGCACAGAGATCTTTTTAGTGTGGGTTGTGTGACAAGTACCTCTGCCACAGTAGAGACAGGAGTAGGTCTTGTATCCTGACTCAACTTGGCCAGAGGGCAAGACTCGTCACCACACTTTGGCTTGCGCAACTCACAGGTCTGCAGATAGTGGCCTAAACCCCCACAATATAGGCATAAGTGTAAGTTTCTGCGACGCAGACGCTCCTCTTCTGAGAGCCTGGGCCGCAGAAAACTTTTAAACCTTTTCTCTTCAATTAAACCAGAGGATTCTCTTGTCACCATACTGTGAACAAGAGTCTCTTTAGAGATAGATGTACTCTCAACGACTTCTGGCAAGATGAGCAAGATTTTAGTCAGAAGGTTTTGCAGTTGCTTTAAGGATTGCTGCAAAACTTCTAGTCGCTCTGGTCTCAAAGCACTGATAGCAGAGTTCAGGGCTGAGAGAGATGCCTGCAGGGCTTGCATAGTAGACATAGGAGGATTTAAAACTAGACAAGACAAGGCAAGACTAGACAAGGCAAGACTAGACAAGGCAAGACTAAACAAGGCAAGACTGAATTTTTAAACTAGACAAAACAAGACTAATTTTTTTTTTTTAAACACCGGACTGGATTCTAAACACCGGACTGGATTCTAAACACCGGACTGGATTCTAAACACTGGACTGGATTCTAAACACCGGACTGGATTCTGCACAAGACTGGATTCTAGACTAGACACTGGACTGGGCCAAAAAAGAAAAAAGTTTTATTTCTTTTTTGTGGTATGGCTGGTGATAATGTTATGATTCCAGCACTCTGGTCTGAGGAGATCTTATTGCAAGGACCGGAGCACTGGAACGTAATGCTGGGAAAGGGGAATGGAAAGGGAATAGCCCCTGGTGCCCTATCTCCGTTGTCTCGCCCGTGCTGTCAGTACACTCTTGCGAGACTATGGTTGCTTGAGCCCATGGCAGCCGCGTTTGAAGGGCGGATTACGTCTGCCCAACTTCGATGCCCCCTCAGGTCTTAATGAGAGACAAAGAGTGTACCGAGACAGGGTGATAACAAGGGGCCCTCTTACTGAAACAACCAAAAGCCAGGGGCTACTAACTAGCCTAAAACTAAATGTATGTGCGGTTTGCCGCCAAAGGAAAAGAACAACAAAGGAAATGCTGACCACACGCCCACACAATACTTTTGTGTACCGGCGGTGACAGCATAAGCAGAACCCTCTGCAACACACCAGTGACAGAAATAATAATGGAATACAGCGGCCTAGGCCGACGGACGCGGCAGAGCCGCTACTCACGGAACCGGTACGAATACTGGCAAACGGACAGGAACTCCCAATGCTGCTGACACAGACTCTTAGAACTGGAGGACAGGCAGAATCCCAAACGAAAGACCGGTGGACACCAAGAAGCCAGAAACTTGACCAGGCACAGGCAAAGGCACTGGACCTCAGGACAGGAATGCCTCACGGCAGGACACTGGATCAGACATAGGAATCGACACAGGGACTGACACAGGAATCGACACAGGAAGCAGTTCGACAGACACTGCTACACAGGAGCTCAGGAATTGGCAGGAACAAGCTCAGAACTCAAGCAGACTAGATACCCAGAAATATCACCAGCATCTGTGAATTGCAGTCAGCCAGCATATAACAGAGAGGCCTAATTAATAATCTCATGCAGCTGCCCTGTTGCATGACTCCAAACTGACAAGATGCAATTAGCAGCCAGGTGAGGCTGAACACATGGGAACAAGCTGCAATTACACAGACTCACCAGCGGCAGCAGACAAGAGTATTCTAAAACAGAGCAACAGGAAATCCTGGCATGCAAGACAACTTTATATACATAAAATAGGAATGAACCACTACCTGTGGTTCATAACAGTATCCCCTCCTTAAGGGTGAGCTCCGAGCACCCCATGACACCCACGGGGAACATGAACAGAAGTATAACATAAAATACATAACCAAAATGCAAAAATGGAAATGAGCCACAGCAGTGGCTCATAACATTACCCCCCCCCCTTGAGGAGGGGTCAAAGGACCCCAAAATACAGACTATCCAAAACAAGGGATACACAAAAAAAAACCTGACACACTGGTCTAACAGACACGAAAACAGAAACAAGCTGCAACCACAGCTTGTAACAGTGCCCTCCCCCTGACGGTGGCCACTGGACACAAGATAAGGAAAAAAAAATCTTTTTTTTTTTTTTTTTTTTTATATCAAGGCAAGAGTCAAAAATTATTTCTTTTTCTTCTTCTTCTTTTTACAAAGCTCTTTAGGTCTGACCAAGGTAATTCCCCAAACATTGTCTGAACTGATGGTACCACCCAGCAAGGCTGCGTTCAAATCAGAGACAGGTTTCTTACCCTTGGGAGCTGAACTTTCTGGCAAAGTACTATTATTAGAAGAAGAAGAAGAAGTCAGAAAAGCACATCCTGCAGTCAAAACAACGGGCTGGGACTCTTGTGCCGAGTTTACAGTATTTGGTGGACTCTCAGCAGACAAGACGGGTGACTTAGAGGAACCTGAAACAATTTCTTTGGAACCATATCTTTTAATAATTGCATCACTGAATGCTGGGGGATCCTGAAGAATGGGATCTTCAGCCTTCATTAGGCTGGTCGCACACTCAAAAGGCTCTCCTCTAAAAGAATAAATCAGATAAAGCACAAGGTTCTCTGAAGTGATGCGCAGAAATGGTCTAGACAACATAATAATGTAATAGTGTTTGTAAAGCGCCAGAAATTGGGCTAAGTCCCCATCAAAGATTATGGATGTTGAGATATCAGAGTCAGGATCTGTTTCCTTCCCATCTGACTGACTGGAGTGCTTTGATAGGACCTGGTCACTATTGACCTTACTCGAGGCTGAGACTCTCTGAACCCCACCCGGGGCAGTGACTTTCTGAACCCCTCCCGGGGCAGTGACTTTCTGAACCACACCCGGGGCAGTGACTTTCTGAACCCCACCCGGGGCAGTGACTTTCTGAACCCCACCCGGGGCAGTGGCCGCTGGGGCAGTGGCCTCCGGGAACCCGCTGGGGCAGTGGCCTCCGGGAACCCCGCTGGGGCAGTGGCCTCCGGGAACCCCGCTGGGGCAGTGGCCTCCGGGAACCCCGCTGGGGCAGTGGCCTCCGGGAACCCCGCTGGGGCAGTGGCCTCCGATTCTTTTACTGGGACCGGGCCGTCGGCCTCCCCCACTGGGACCGAGCCATCGGCCTCCCTCTCTGAGTCGATAATTATCGAAACTTCTCCCGGGACTATGACTTCTGGAACTTTTGCTGAAGCTATAACCTTCAGCACCTTCACTAATGCTACACCTCTTAAGTTCTTTCCTGGGGAAGCGACCTCTAGACCCTTCTTAGAGGCTGCATCTCTCGAGACCCCACTTGGGGATATTACTTCAAAGATCCCTTCTGGGGTTTTGCTTCTCGAGTTCCCTTCTAGAACTATGGTTTCAGATACCCTTTCTGGGGTTGCGCTTTTCAAGTCCCTACCTGGGGTAACAGCTTCTGAGACCCCTTCTGGTATGGAAACCTGAGCTAAAATATTTGATGTCCCTCTATAAGCTAGAGCATCGGGTACCGCTCCAGCACTCTGGGCATCGGGTACCGCTCCAGCACTCTGGGCATCGGGTACCGCTCCAGCACTCTGGGCATCGGGTACCGCTCCAGCACTCTGGGCAACGGGCACCACTCCAGGACCCTGGGCAATGGGCACCACTCCAGGACCCTGGGCAACGGGCACCACTCCAGGACCCTGGGCAACGGGCACCACTCCAGGACCCTGGGCACCACTCCAGAACCCTGGGCATCGGGCACCACTCCAGGAACCTGGGCATCGGGCACCACTCCAGGAACCTGGGCATCGGGCACCACTCCAGGGGCTTGCAACTCTGCTTCAACAGGAACCTCAAGAGAGGAGAGAAACATTCTCTTTTGATTCCTAAATCTATAATGGGGCTCCCTTGCCCAAGGACCCCAATTATAGGACAGAGAGCTTTTTAGTGTGGGTTGTGTGACAAGTACCTCTGCCACAGTAGAGACAGGAGTAGGTCTTGTATCCTGACTCAACTTGGCCAGAGGGCAAGACTCGTCACCACACTTTGGCTTGCGCAACTCACAGGTCTGCAGATAGTGGCCTAAACCCCCACAATATAGGCATAAGTTTAAGTTTCTGCGACGCAGACGCTCCTCTTCTGAGAGCCTGGGCCGCAGAAAACTTTTAAACCTTTTCTCTTCAATTAAACCAGAGGATTCTCTTGTCACCATACTGTGAACAAGAGTCTCTTTAGAGATAGATGTACTCTCAACGACTTCTGGCAAGATGAGCAAGATTTTAGTCAGAAGGTTTTGCAGTTGCTTTAAGGATTGCTGCAAAACTTCTAGTCGCTCTGGTCTCAAAGCACTGAAAGCAGAGTTCAGGGCTGAGAGAGATGCCTGCAGGGCTTGCATAGTAGACATAGGAGGATTTAAAACTAGACAAGACAAGGCAAGACTAGACAAGGCAAGACTAGACAAGGCAAGAATAGACAAGGCAAGACTGAATTTTTAAACTAGACAAAACAAGACTAATTTTTTTTTTTAAACACCGGACTGGATTCTAAACACCGGACTGGATTCTAAACACCGGACTGGATTCTGCACAAGACTGGATTCTAGACTAGACACTGGACTGGGCCAAAAAAGAAAAAAAGTTTTATTTCTTTTTTGTGGTATGGCTGGTGATAATGTTATGATTCCAGCACTCTGGTCTGAGGAGATCTTATTGCAAGGACCGGAGCACTGGAACGTAATGCTGGGAAAGGGGAATGGAAAGGGAATAGCCCCTGGCGCCCTATCTCCGTTGTCTCGCCCGTGCTGTCAGTACACTCTTGCGAGACTTTGGTTGCTTGAGCCCATGGCAGCCGCGTTTGAAGGGCGGATTACGTCTGCCCAACTTCGATGCCCCCTCAGGTCTTAATGAGAGACAAAGAGTGTACCGAGACAGGGTGATAACAAGGGGCCCTCTTACTGAAACAACCAAAAGCCAGGGGCTACTAACTAGCCTAAAACTAAATGTATGTGCGGTTTGCCGCCAAAGGAAAAGAACAACAAAGGAAATGCTGACCACACGCCCACACAATACTTTTGTGTACCGGCGGTGACAGCATAAGCAGAACCCTCTGCAACACACCAGTGACAGAAATAATAATGGAATACAGCGGCCTAGGCCGACGGACGCGGCAGAGCCGCTACTCACGGAACCGGTACGAATACTGGCAAACGGACAGGAACTCCCAATGCTGCTGACACAGACTCTTAGAACTGGAGGACAGGCAGAATCCCAAACGAAAGACCGGTGGACACCAAGAAGCCAGAAACTTGACCAGGCACAGGCAAAGGCACTGGACCTCAGGACAGGAATGCCTCACGGCAGGACACGGGATCAGACATAGGAATCGACACAGGGACTGACACAGGAATCGACACAGGAAGCAGTTCGACAGACACTGCTACACAGGAGCTCAGGAATTGGCAGGAACAAGCTCAGAACTCAAGCAGACTAGATACCCAGAAATATCACCAGCGTCTGTGAATTGCAGTCAGCCAGCATATAACAGAGAGGCCTAATTAATAATCTCATGCAGCTGCCCTGTTGCATGACTCCAAACTGACAAGATGCAATTAGCAGCCAGGTGAGGCTGAACACATGGGAACAAGCTGCAATTACACAGACTCACCAGCGGCAGCAGACAAGGGTATTCTAAAACAGAGCAACAGGAAATCCTGGCATGCAAGACAACTTTATAAACATAAAATAGGAATGAACCACTACCTGTGGTTCATAACAGGACATGTGGACAAGTGGAGCAGGGCAGACTCAGGACTATATGACTGTGACAGCCCACTGGGTAGATGTATTGCCTCCCGCAGCAAGAACAGCAGCGGAGGCACCAGTAGCAGCATCTCGCAAATGCCAACTCGTTCCTAGGCAGGCTACGCTTTGTATCACCGCTTTCCATAAGAGGCACACAGCTGACAACCTCTTACGGAAACTGAGGAAGATCATCGCAGAATGGCTTACCCCAATTGGACTCTCCTGGGGATTTGTGACATCGGACAACGCCAGCAATATTGTGCGTGCATTACATCTGGGCAAATTCCAGCACGTCCCATGTTTTGCACATACTTTGAATTTGGTGGTGTAGAATTATTTAAAAAACGACAGAGGCGTGCAAGAGATGCTGTCGGTGGCCCGAAGAATTGCGGGCCACTTTCGGCATTCAGCCACCGCGTACAGAAGACTGGAGCACCACCAAACAGTCCTGAACCTGCCCTGCCATCATCTAAAGCAAGAGGTGGTAACGAGGTGGAATTCAACCCTCTATATGCTTCAGAGGATGGAGGAGCAGCAAAAGGCCATTCAAGCCTATACATCTGCCCACGATATAGGCAAAGGAGGGGCAATGCACCTGACTCAAGCGCAGTGGAGAATGATTTCAACGTTGTGCAAGGTTCTGCAACCCTTTGAACTTGCCACACGTGAAGTCAGTTCAGACACTGCCAGCCTGAGTCAGGTCATTCCCCTCATCAGGCTTTTGCAGAAGAAGCTGGAGACATTGAAGGAGGAGCTAAAACAGAGCTATTCCGCTAGGCATGTGGGACTTGTGGATGGAGCCCTTCATTCGCTTAACCAGGATTCACGGGTGGTCAATCTGTTGAAATCAGAGCACTACATTTTGGCCACCATGCTCGATCCTAGATTTAAAACCTACGTTGTATCTCTCTTTCCGGCAGACACAAGTCTGCAGAGGTTCAAAGACCTGCTGGTGAGAAAATTGTTAAGTCAATCGGAACGTGACCCGTCAACATCTCCTCCTTCACATTCTCCCGCAACTGGGGGTGCGAGGAAAAGGCTAAGAATTCAGAGCCCACCCGCTGGCGGTGATGCAGGGCAGTCTGGAGCGAGTGCTGACATCTGGTCCGGACTGAAGGACCTGCCAACGATTACTGACATGTCGTCTACTGTCACTGCATATGATTCTCTCACCATTGAAAGAATGGTGGAGGATTATATGAGTGACCGCATCCAAGTAGGCACGTCAGACAGTCCGTACGTATACTGGCAGGAAAAAGAGGCAATTTGGAGGCCCTTGCACAAACTGGCTTTATTCTACCTAAGTTGCCCTCCCTCCAGTGTGTACTCCGAAAGAGTGTTTAGTGCAGCCGCTCACCTTGTCAGAAATCGGCGTACGAGGTTACTTCCAGAAAATGTGGAGAAGATGATGTTCATCAAAATGAATTATAATCAATTCCTCCGTGGAGACATTCACCAGCAATTGCCTCCAGAAATTACACAGGGATCTGAGATGGTGGATTCCAGTGAGGACGAATTAATAATCTGTGAGAAGGGGGATGTACACAGTGAAAGGGGTGAGGAATCGGAGGATGATGATGAGGTGGACATCTTGCCTCTGTAGAGCCAGTTTGTGCAAGGAGAGATTGATTGCTTCTTTTTTGGTGGGGGCCCAAACCAACCAGTCATTTCAGTAACAGTCGTGTGGCAGACCCTGTCGCTGAAATGATGGGTTCGTTAAAGTGTGCATGTCCTGTTTATGCAACATAAGGGTGGGTGGGAGGGCCCAAGGACAATTCCATCTTGCACCTCTTTTTTCTTTCATTTTTCTTTGCATCATGTGCTGTTTGGGGACAATTTTTTTGCAGTGCCATCCTGTCTGACTCTGCAGTGCCACTCCTAGATGGGCCAGGTGTTTGTGTCGGCCACTTGTGTCGCTTAGCTTAGTCACACAGCAACCTTGGTGCGCCTCTTTTTTTCTTTGCATCATGTGCTGTTTGGGGACTATTTTTTTGAAGTGCCATCCCGCCTGACACTGAAGTGCCACTCCTAGATGGGTCAGGTGTTTGTGTCGGCCACTTGTGTCGCTTAGCTTAGCCATCCAGCGACCTCGGTGCAAATTTTAGGACTAAAAATAATATTGTGAGGTGTTCAGAATAGAACATGAGGTTAATAATACTATGGGATCAAAATGACCCCCAAATTCTATAATTTAAGCTGTTTTTTAGGGTTTTTTGAAAAAAACACCCGAATCCAAAACACACCCGAATCCGACAAAAAAATTTCGGTGAGGTTTTGCCAAAACGCGTCCGAATCCAAAACACGGCCACAGAACCGAATCCAAAACCAAAACACAAAACCCGAAAAATGTCCGGTGCACATCACTAGAATAAACACGAGTGAAGGCAAAAGTACAGCAATGTATCATGTGACTGCCTAAGCAATGCCTTCAGCTAGCCTCTAGGTGGCGCCATGTACATTTCTTCAACATTGAACAAACTTAACCATTGACCACAACTTGCTATGTACAGCTGCAGTGCAAACAGTGACCCACTGGCAAAGACATTAGTACTGCCTGCCAACATCTCACATGTATACAAAGTAATAAGTGCAGTTTTTGTTTATCTTTCTTTTTTTTAAATTCATATTTAAATGTGATTTCACTTCTTTATCGTATGCTCACGCTTGTATAATTCTGCATTTTAAAATATGCTTTTATTTCATATTGACTTAAATGGATATCATATAATGTATTATACTACTGTGGACTATGGCACACCTCTCCCTTTCCCCTCTCTGTTCTCTCTTTTCATAGGTGGTCATTCCGAGTTGATCGCAGCCAGCAACTTTTTGCTGCTGGTGCGATCAACTAGTCCACGCCTATGGGGGAGTGTATTTTGGCATAGCAGGGCTGCGATTGCTTGTGCAGCCCTGCTAAGCTAAAAAAGTTTTGTGTAAAAGAAGACTAGCCCTAGACGTCATCTACTTACCCTATGCGACGGTTCCAGCGATGCAGGTCCCAGCTTTGACGTCAGACATACGCTCTCCGTTCTTCTGACCACACCTGCGTTTTCTCCACCACTCCCCGAAAACGGCCGCCAATGGTCTGGTGACGCCCAGGAACGTCTTCTTTCTGTCAATATTCTTGCGGCCGCCGCTGCGACCGCTTTCTTCGTAATCCGCATCGTAACGGGCAACAACGCGCGTGCGCATTGCGCACGTTGCGCATGCGCATTCCGGACCCATTCGCACCGCAGCGACAAACCGATGCGTGCGAATGGGTCGGAATGACCCCATTGTTTCTTAATAAGACTGCTGTGTGCGTGTACTACATGCTATTTGTGCGTTTATGTCTTGGAGTCGCCAAGTGTATAGGCCTGTTTGTTGCAGTCTGTTGGAATTAGAGATGAGCGGGTTCGGTTTCTCTGAAACCGAACCCGCACGAACTTCATGTTTTTTTCACGGGTCCGAGCAGACTCGGATCCTCCCGCCTTGCTCGGTTAACCCGAGCGCGCCCGAACGTCATCATGACGCTGTCGGATTCTCGCGAGACTCGGATTCTATATAAGGAGCCGCGCGTCGCCGCCATTTTCACACGTGCATTGAGATTGATAGGGAGAGGACGTGGCTGGCGTCCTCTCCATTAGAAATTAGATTAGAAGAGAGAGAGAGATTGTGCAGAGTCAGACAGAGTTTACCACAGTGACCAGTGCAGTTGTTGTTAGTTAACTTTTATTTATTTTAATATATCCGTTCTCTGCTATATCCGTTCTCTGCCTGAAAAAAAACGATACACAGCAGCAGCCAGTCACACAGTGTGACTCAGTCTGTGTGCACTCAGCTCAGCCCAGTGTGCTGCACATCAATGTATAAAAGGCAAAGCTTATAATAATTGTGGGGGAGACTGGGGAGCACTGCAGGTTGTTATAGCAGGAGCCCCCAGGAGTACATAATATTATATTAATTTAAAATTAAACAGTGCACACTTTTGCTGCAGGAGTGCCACTGCCAGTGTGACTAGTGGTGACCAGTGCCTGACCACCAGTATAGTAGTATATTGTTGTATGTATTGTATACTATCTCTTTATCAACCAGTCTATATTAGCAGCAGACACAGTACAGTGCGGTAGTTCACGGCTGTGGCTACCTCTGTGTCGGCAGTCGGAACTCGGCAGGCAGTCCGTCCATCCATAATTGTATTACAATATATACCACCTAACCGTGGTATTTTTTTTTCTTTCTTTATACCGTCGTCATAGTGTCATACTAGTTGTTACGAGTATACTACTATCTCTTTATCAACCAGTGTACAGTGCGGTAGTTCACGGCTGTGGCTACCTCTGTGTCGGCAGTCGGCAGCAGTCCGTCCATCCATAATTGTATTATTATTATAATATATACCACCTAACCGTGGTTTTTTTTTCATTCTTTATACCGTCATAGTGTCATACTAGTTGTTACGAGTATACTACTATCTCTTTATCAACCAGTGTACAGTGCGGTAGTTCACGGCTGTGGCTACCTCTGTGTCGGCAGTCGGCAGGCAGTCCGTCCATCCATAATTGTATTATTATTATAATATATACCACCTAACCGTGGTTTTTTTTTCATTCTTTATACCGTCATAGTGTCATACTAGTTGTTACGAGTATACTACTATCTCTTTATCAACCAGTGTACAGTGCGGTAGTTCACGGCTGTGGCTACCTCTGTGTCGGCAGTCGGCAGGCAGTCCGTCCATCCATAATTGTATTATTATTATAATATATACCACCTAACCGTGGTTTTTTTTTCATTCTTTATACCGTCATAGTGTCATACTAGTTGTTACGAGTATACTACTATCTCTTTATCAACCAGTGTACAGTGCGGTAGTTCACGGCTGTGGCTACCTCTGTGTCGGCAGTCGGCAGGCAGTCCGTCCATCCATAATTGTATTATTATTATAATATATACCACCTAACCGTGGTTTTTTTTTCATTCTTTATACCGTCATAGTGTCATACTAGTTGTTACGAGTATACTACTATCTCTTTATCAACCAGTGTACAGTGCGGTAGTTCACGGCTGTGGCTACCTCTGTGTCGGCAGTCGGCAGGCAGTCCGTCCATCCATAATTGTATTATTATTATAATATATACCACCTAACCGTGGTTTTTTTTTCATTCTTTATACCGTCGTCATAGTGTCATACTAGTTGTTACGAGTATACTACTATCTCTTTATCAACCAGTGTACAGTGCGGTAGTTCACGGCTGTGGCTACCTCTGTGTCGGCAGTCGGCAGGCAGTCCGTCCATCCATAATTGTATTATTATTATAATATATACCACCTAACCGTGGTTTTTTTTTCATTCTTTATACCGTCGTCATAGTGTCATACTAGTTGTTACGAGTATACTACTATCTCTTTATCAACCAGTGTACAGTGCGGTAGTTCACGGCTGTGGCTACCTCTGTGTCGGCAGTCGGCAGGCAGTCCGTCCATCCATAATTGTATTATTATTATAATATATACCACCTAACCGTGGTTTTTTTTTCATTCTTTATACCGTCGTCATAGTGTCATACTAGTTGTTACGAGTATACTACTATCTCTTTATCAACCAGTGTACAGTGCGGTAGTTCACGGCTGTGGCTACCTCTGTGTCGGCAGTCGGCAGGCAGTCCGTCCATCCATAATTGTATTATTATTATAATATATACCACCTAACCGTGGTTTTTTTTTCATTCTTTATACCGTCGTCATAGTGTCATACTAGTTGTTACGAGTATACTACTATCTCTTTATCAACCAGTGTACAGTGCGGTAGTTCACGGCTGTGGCTACCTCTGTGTCGGCAGTCGGCAGGCAGTCCGTCCATCCATAATTGTATTATTATTATAATATATACCACCTAACCGTGGTTTTTTTTTCATTCTTTATACCGTCGTCATAGTGTCATACTAGTTGTTACGAGTATACTACTATCTCTTTATCAACCAGTGTACAGTGCGGTAGTTCACGGCTGTGGCTACCTCTGTGTCGGCAGTCGGCAGGCAGTCCGTCCATCCATAATTGTATTATTATTATAATATATACCACCTAACCGTGGTTTTTTTTTCATTCTTTATACCGTCATAGTGTCATACTAGTTGTTACGAGTATACTACTATCTCTTTATCAACCAGTGTACAGTGCGGTAGTTCACGGCTGTGGCTACCTCTGTGTCGGCAGTCGGCAGGCAGTCCGTCCATCCATAATTGTATTATTATTATAATATATACCACCTAACCGTGGTTTTTTTTTCATTCTTTATACCGTCGTCATAGTGTCATACTAGTTGTTACGAGTATACTACTATCTCTTTATCAACCAGTGTACAGTGCGGTAGTTCACGGCTGTGGCTACCTCTGTGTCGGCAGTCGGCAGGTATCCAATACTAGTATCCAATCCATCCATCTCCATTGTTTACCTGAGGTGCCTTTTAGTTCTGCCTATAAAATATGGAGAACAAAAAAGTTGAGGTTCCAAAATTAGGGAAAGATCAAGATCCACTTCCACCTCGTGCTGAAGCTGCTGCCACTAGTCATGGCCGAGACGATGAAATGCCAGCAACGTCGTCTGCCAAGGCCGATGCCCAATGTCATAGTACAGAGCATGTCAAATCCAAAACACCAAATATCAGAAAAAAAAGGACTCCAAAACCTAAAATAAAATTGTCGGAGGAGAAGCGTAAACTTGCCAATATGCCATTTACCACACGGAGTGGCAAGGAACGGCTGAGGCCCTGGCCTATGTTCATGGCTAGTGGTTCAGCTTCACATGAGGATGGAAGCACTCAGCCTCTCGCTAGAAAACTGAAAAGACTCAAGCTGGCAAAAGCACCGCAAAGAACTGTGCGTTCTTCGAAATCCCAAATCCACAAGGAGAGTCCAATTGTGTCGGTTGCGATGCCTGACCTTCCCAACACTGGAGGTGAAGAGCATGCGCCTTCCACCATTTGCACGCCCCCTGCAAGTGCTGGAAGGAGCACCCGCAGTCCAGTTCCTGATAGTCAGATTGAAGATGTCAGTGTTGAAGTACACCAGGATGAGGAGGATATGGGTGTTGCTGGCGCTGGGGAGGAAATTGACCAGGAGGATTCTGATGGTGAGGTGGTTTGTTTAAGTCAGGCACCCGGGGAGACACCTGTTGTCCGTGGGAGGAATATGGCCGTTGACATGCCAGGTGAAAATACCAAAAAAATCAGCTCTTCGGTGTGGAGGTATTTCACCAGAAATGCGGACAACAGGTGTCAAGCCGTGTGTTCCCTTTGTCAAGCTGTAATAAGTAGGGGTAAGGACGTTAACCACCTCGGAACATCCTCCCTTATACGTCACCTGCAGCGCATTCATAATAAGTCAGTGACAAGTTCAAAAACTTTGGGTGACAGCGGAAGCAGTCCACTGACCAGTAAATCCCTTCCTCTTGTAACCAAGCTCACGCAAACCACCCCACCAACTCCCTCAGTGTCAATTTCCTCCTTCCCCAGGAATGCCAATAGTCCTGCAGGCCATGTCACTGGCAAGTCTGACGAGTCCTCTCCTGCCTGGGATTCCTCCGATGCATCCTTGCGTGTAACGCCTACTGCTGCTGGCGCTGCTGTTGTTGCCGCTGGGAGTCGATGGTCATCCCAGAGGGGAAGTCGTAAGCCCACTTGTACTACTTCCAGTAAGCAATTGACTGTTCAACAGTCCTTTGCGAGGAAGATGAAATATCACAGCAGTCATCCTACTGCAAAGCGGATAACTGAGGCCTTGGCATCCTGGGTGGTGAGAAACGTGGTTCCGGTATCCATCATTACTGCAGAGCCAACTAGAGACTTGTTGGAGGTACTGTGTCCCCGGTACCAAATACCATCTAGGTTCCATTTCTCTAGGCAGGCGATACCGAAAATGTACACAGACCTCAGAAAAAGAGTCACCAGTGTCCTAAAAAATGCAGCTGTACCCAATGTCAACTTAACCACGGACATGTGGACAAGTGGAGCAGGGCAGGGTCAGGACTATATGACTGTGACAGCCCACTGGGTAGATGTATGGACTCCCGCCGCAAGAACAGCAGCGGCGGCACCAGTAGCAGCATCTCGCAAACGCCAACTCTTTCCTAGGCAGGCTACGCTTTGTATCACCGCTTTCCAGAATACGCACACAGCTGAAAACCTCTTACGGCAACTGAGGAAGATCATCGCGGAATGGCTTACCCCAATTGGACTCTCCTGTGGATTTGTGGCATCGGACAACGCCAGCAATATTGTGTGTGCATTAAATCTGGGCCAATTCCAGCACGTCCCATGTTTTGCACATACCTTGAATTTGGTGGTGCAGAATTTTTAAAAAAACGACAGGGGCGTGCAAGAGATGCTGTCGGTGGCCAGAAGAATTGCGGGACACTTTCGGCGTACAGGCACCACGTACAGAAAACTGGAGCACCACCAAAAACTACTGAACCTGCCCTGCCATCATCTGAAGCAAGAAGTGGTAACGAGGTGGAATTCAACCCTCTATATGCTTCAGAGGTTGGAGGAGCAGCAAAAGGCCATTCAAGCCTATACAATTGAGCACGATATAGTAGGTGGAATGCACCTGTCTCAAGTGCAGTGGAGAATGATTTCAACGTTGTGCAAGGTTCTGATGCCCTTTGAACTTGCCACACGTGAAGTCAGTTCAGACACTGCCAGCCTGAGTCAGGTCATTCCCCTCATCAGGCTTTTGCAGAAGAAGCTGGAGGCATTGAAGAAGGAGCTAACACGGAGCGATTCCGCTAGGCATGTGGGACTTGTGGATGCAGCCCTTAATTCGCTTAACAAGGATTCACGGGTGGTCAATCTGTTGAAATCAGAGCACTACATTTTGGCCACCGTGCTCGATCCTAGATTTAAAGCCTACCTTGGATCTCTCTTTCCGGCAGACACAGGTCTGCTGGGGTTGAAAGACCTGCTGGTGACAAAATTGTCAAGTCAAGCGGAACGCGACCTGTCAACATCTCCTCCTTCACATTCTCCCGCAACTGGGGGTGCGAGGAAAAGGCTCAGAATTCCGAGCCCACCCGCTGGCGGTGATGCAGGGCAGTCTGGAGCGACTGCTGATGCTGACATCTGGTCCGGACTGAAGGACCTGACAACGATTACGGACATGTCGTCTACTGTCACTGCATATGATTCTCTCAACATTGATAGAATGGTGGAGGATTATATGAGTGACCGCATCCAAGTAGGCACGTCACACAGTCCGTACTTATACTGGCAGGAAAAAGAGGCAATTTGGAGGCCCTTGCACAAACTGGCTTTATTCTACCTAAGTTGCCCTCCCACAAGTGTGTACTCCGAAAGAGTGTTTAGTGCCGCCGCTCACCTTGTCAGCAATCGGCGTACGAGGTTACATCCAGAAAATGTGGAGAAGATGATGTTCATTAAAATGAATTATAATCAATTCCTCCGCGGAGACATTGACCAGCAGCAATTGCCTCCACAAAGTACACAGGGAGCTGAGATGGTGGATTCCAGTGGGGACGAATTGATAATCTGTGAGGAGGGGGATGTACACGGTGATATATCGGAGGGTGAAGATGAGGTGGACATCTTGCCTCTGTAGAGCCAGTTTGTGCAAGGAGAGATTAATTGCTTCTTTTTTGGGGGGGGTCCAAACCAACCCGTCATATCAGTCACAGTCGTGTGGCAGACCCTGTCACTGAAATGATGGGTTGGTTAAAGTGTGCATGTCCTGTTTTGTTTATACAACATAAGGGTGGGTGGGAGGGCTCAAGGATAATTCCATCTTGCACCTCTTTTTTCTTTTCTTTTTCTTTGCATCATGTGCTGATTGGGGAGGGTTTTTTGGAAGGGACATCCTGCGTGACACTGCAGTGCCACTCCTAGATGGGCCCGGTGTTTGTGTCGGCCACTAGGGTCGCTAATCTTACTCACACAGCTACCTCATTGCGCCTCTTTTTTTCTTTGCGTCATGTGCTGTTTGGGGAGGGTTTTTTGGAAGGGACATCCTGCGTGACACTGCAGTGCCACTCCTAGATGTGCCCGGTGTTTGTGTCGGCCACTAGGGTCGCTAATCTTACTCACACAGTCAGCTACCTCATTGCGCCTCTTTTTTTCTTTGCGTCATGTGCTGTTTGGGGAGGGTTTTTTGGAAGGGCCATCCTGCGTGACACTGCAGTGCCACTCCTAGATGGGCCCGGTGTTTGTGTCGGCCACTAGGGTCGCTTATCTTTCTCACACAGTCAGCTACCTCATTGCGCCTCTTTTTTTCTTTGCGTCATGTGCTGTTTGGGGAGGGTTTTTTGGAAGGGACATCCTGCGTGACACTGCAGTGCCACTCCTAGATGGGCCCGGTGTTTGTGTCGGCCACTAGGGTCGCTAATCTTACTCACACAGCTACCTCATTGCGCCTCTTTTTTTCTTTGCGTCATGTGCTGTTTGGGGAGGGTTTTTTGGAAGGGACATCCTGCGTGACACTGCAGTGCCACTCCTAGATGGGCCCGGTGTTTGTGTCGGCCACTAGGGTCGCTTATCTTACTCACACAGCGACCTCGGTGCAAATTTTAGGACTAAAAATAATATTGTGAGGTGTGATGTGTTCAGAATAGGCTGAAAATGAGTGTAAATTATGTTTTTTGAGGTTAATAATACGTTGGGATCAAAATTACCCCCAAATTCTATGATTTAAGCTGTTTTTTAGGGTTTTTTGAAAAAAACACCCGAATCCAAAACACACCCGAATCCGACAAAAATAATTCGGTGAGGTTTTGCCAAAACGCGTTCGAACCCAAAACACGGCCGCGGAACCGAACCCAAAACCAAAACACAAAACCCGAAAAATTTCAGGCGCTCATCTCTAGTTGGAATGTCTCCAAATACGCACCTTGTGCTGCCACAGTGATAAGAATGTGAACCTGGCAGAATAAAGAACCTGATATACTCTGTATTACATCCCATCCCCCAACAGGGAGCCGGAAGAGGAATGTGACATCACTATACAAACTATACAAAATGGCAGCCGAGTACTCTATGTCTGCGAGCACGACGACGTCCGCTTGTTCATTGACCTTCATGTGTTAGTGAAGGACAAGAGTAAAAATCTGACCCTCAGTAAACGCTCATTTGAAGTTGGACTCATAGGTAAGAAAGCACAATATTCACTACAAAATACTAAAAGGAAACTCCTACTGACCCTTTGCATGAGGGGTAACATTACTTTATATAGACTTGCATACCTGCCAACATTTTCACATTAAGTTCCAAGACTTCTTGCACGCGCCTAAGGCGTGGATGTGTGAAAAGAGGCATGCCATCGTGCCCATGAGGCCACACCTCCTGGTGTATGACTTTTTGTGGGCATGGCCTCATGTCACGTCCCCTGTTTCTCATCACTTTGTAGGCTTGCAGCCAGCCTCTCCCAATATAGTGTGGATGACAGAGTACCCCCCAACCTCCCCCTAGGTAGGTTTGCAGTATACACTCTGCTCAAGATCCGCTCCCTCACCAGTGTGCATGTAACAGTGAGTACGACTGTAACTGCAATCTATTAATAAACCAACACCACTGGTTAAGCAACTGAGCTGTTTATAGTGTGTGCCTATATAACTCTGCAATATCATCACCTGCTCACACATAATTTCCAACCGTTTTCAGAGTTTTTCCTTTTTGACTTGATAGCAATATTACAAAATCCAAGTGATGTCACGGTTTTATGGGAAGTAAATTCTGAACGGTTCCATGTCATCTGGAAACCTCCGGAATATGATATGCCATTTCTTCTGCAATACCAAGGGCAGTATTGGTCGGAGGACGCAACAGAGAAAAAAATAATGGTGGGTGATTTTTCTCCTAACCCTGAAGTTTCCTTATGTAACAGGTATCTGTGAAATATTACTTCCAGCGTTTCATACTTGTGCCCCAGACCTCAGTGGCAGCGAGTCAATGGTGGCATTTTTTCTCCATTAATTTATAATCTAAAATACTAACAGAACCTAACCATGAGTAGATTTCGGGCTATATAATTGGTACAGATGTATTTAAAAATCTCATATTGAACCATAGAGGGATGTAGGGTTTGGGAGGAGAAGGTTCTGGGGGTGCACAGAAATTTACATTTGGTTGTTTCTATGCAGACTGTATTGGACCAAGAAGTCCAGCTTCCTCAGCTCATACCTGGCCGGCGCTACCATCTTCAGGTGCGAACGTCTTGGAATGGTGATGGACCCTCAGTCTGGGGCCCTTGGTCAGAGGTCGTGACCTTTTACAGCCCACTGTCTGCAGGTAGGTGGCAGTGGCACATTACAAAGTAAATTTTTAAGTACATTTTGGTAACAGAATTGTTGAAAGTAATATAAGAATGTTCCTAGAAGCAGTTTAATGATGTGGAGCAGCAAAGCATAAATGACAGTACATAAAAAAGGGTAATCGATAGATAAGTATGATGGTTTACGTATATGTAAAAGAAGAGCAGAGCAACAATTATTAATTTTATAACAATTACGCATAATAGAGCCAATTCAGAGGAGCAAAGCAAAAATACAAACATGTAACTGCTCGATGATTTTTTCATCGATGGCAGAGAGACAATGGTTCTCTGTCATCGATAACTGAGTGGAACCAAATTACCGCCCCCCCACCCCAAAACACAAAGCTTAACCCCGCCCCTGGCAGGTAGCTATGCCCCGCCCCATTTCTGATTGGACTGCAGCCAAGCCAGCAGCAGCCAGTGGTGGCCATCGAGTGGTGCAAACCACTGATAGTTCACCACAGGTAGTTTATGTAGGGTCTGGGAGGTGAGGTAAAAATATCCACCACATGGGTCTGCCAGGGATGTGTCAGTGACAGGTGTCTACGCTCTCAGATGCACAGCCGCTTCCTCAGAGGCCATGTCCAGATGGAGACACTGCATAGGAAGGTGCAAATGTTAATGTTGGACATGACGGAGCGCTGATGGTGGACTGTATAGAACCACCAGTGGTGCACCTGCATACAGGGGAGCAGAAAATGGGCATCTCAGTGTTTGCACTCTCCGGGGCATGCTACTGCACAAGGGGAAGGCTGGCACTATAATTTGCATATTATCGCACACGCAAGTCCGCCAACGGATGCAGCAGTCTCATCTCTGAATCGGGAACGTATTTTTTTTGCATGCAGGGTAAATACTGACTGCTTTTACATGTAGCCCACGAATGGTAGACAGCTTTATTGTTACACTGCGATTCACATTTGCGTTAGGACACACCCCTCCTATAACTCTCTGCACATCTTACATCTGCCTCACTTGATGGAGTTACCCAGGTGCAACGTTACTTTCCAAATTTGGTGTTGGATCAGTGTAGAATTAGGCTTGGTGCATACTTGTCTATTCTCCCAAAAGTTGTTGGATAACCCCAATTTTTCGGTTAATCCTCCGCACCCCCCAGAAAAGTAGTGAAGCGGTCAGGAAGGGGAGGTTACCGGACTCCTCACTGCGCCTCTATCTCATGGGTCTGTTTACACAGGCATTATACAAACTGCAAACCTGCTTTTCACGGTGATAAAGATTTAAAATCCGTCACTGTTTAGATGAAAACTCAGACCTTAGACCAGGGTTCTCTGCTTCTCACCGGCTGTTTAATGCGGATCCTCTTTAAAATGAATGCGCAAGGAGCTTTGACATAGAGGCACCTTGCAAAGCCCCACTGGATTCGCTAGCCCCCCATAGATGAGTATAGGGCAACATCATCCCAAGATGGTGTTACTCAGCTACAAAGTAAGTAGGGAACAGGTGGGAAAATCTACTGAACAAACACTGGAGAAAGGGTTTTTTCTCAATAAATAATTATTAGTAATTAGATCCCCAAAATATCTCCTCCTGCCACTGCCCGTTAGTGGACCCCAAATACTGTAGGGTGGCTTTCCTAATAACTAGTACTATTTATAGTGATCAGTATGATATACCGACAACTGCAGCCCGGCTGTCAGTATGCCGGCAGAGAGGGGCGAACAAGAGTCCCCTTCCGGGCTTGCTGCGCTCGCCATGCTGTGCTCGCCCCTGTTAGCCAGTATTCTGGCTGTCAGCATTGTCAGCGGTCAGGATTCTGACTGTCAGCATTCTCAGCGGTCAGGATTCTGGCTGTCAGCATTGTCAGCGGTCAGGATTCTGGCTGTCAGCATTGTCAGCGGTCAGTATTCCGGCTGTCAGCATTGTCAGCGGTCGGGATTCCGGCTGTCAGCATTGTCAGCGGTCAGAATTCTGTCTGTTAGCATTGTCAGCGGTCGGGATTCCAGCGTCGATATTCTGACCGCCAGGATCCCGACCGTTGGCAAATTAACTGCATCCCCTATTTATAATTGTGTAGTATTTGACGCTATTTGTAAGAAGCCATCAGAAATGTTATTAAATACATTAGACATTTGTAAGATGTGTTTTTATTTGTCCTTTCCAGATATCATTGGGCTAATGTGCTTTACCTCTGACCTGTCTCAAGTTTGCTGCAAGTGGGATAGAAAGTCTGCTAATGCGCAGTGGTCCTACAGATATCAGCAAGAGAGGTAATACTCTCCAGGTGCCAATCAAGATGAAGTGGGGGGAGGGGGGTGGGGGGAGGTTGAAGGCATAGTTTCAAAATCTTGCACACAGACTCAATATTGAGAGACATCATTCTTGTATTCTTTAGCTGAATTGAAGCTGTCCGTGTAAGTACAGCCGTAACTACACATTTTGGTGTTGTGTGCCAGAAAGAGCATTAGTAGCCCGCCCCCTTTTTTAAATAGGGACAGCTCCAAAAAGAGGTGTGGTCTCATGGGAAAGGTTGTTGTCACACAACAGTACCCCAATTCAAATGACACCGCATAGTAGTGTCCCTTATTCACCTTACACCACATAGTAGTATCTCTTATTCATGTTATGCCACACAGTAGTACCACTTATACACATTACGCCGCACACTAGAGTACCTTATTCACATTACACTACACAGTAGTGTACCTTATACATGTTACGTCGCACACTAGAGCCCCTTACTGAAGTTATGCTACACAGTAGTACCCCTTATACACATTATGCCCACAGTAGTAGTGCCACTTACACATTATGCCCACACAGTAGTAACACCCCTTACACCCAGACAGTAGTAACACCCCGCCGGGTGTTAGATTACATTTATGGCATTTTGAGTGGCCGGGCTAGGCAGTTAGATTGTGGCGGCAACTGGTTCTGCCCACAGGGCATCTAGTTATGGCCCTACGTGTAAGTGTATGAAAGCATATTGGGTCTGATTCCAATCACTCTGAGAATAAATCATCATTGTGAGTGACATCACTAAGGGACATTGGTATGTGCGCAATATGCCCGCAGGGAATGCACAGTTGTTTGATAATCGCTCAGCTGCGTAAATATCAGCATTACATCATTGAATCAGGCCCACTGTCTGCCACATTTAATGATAATCCTTATAACTAAAATAAATAATGGGGGTTTTGGCTTTAGCGCAGTTTTAGGTTAGAAATCTAGGAAGTTTAGCTATCGTAACCCTTCACAAGAAGACAATACCCTTTAGCTACAACCCCTGCCAATGTTAAGCTGCAGAATTCAGAGCCCTGTTGTTTATCCTCCTGAGGTTTAAACGGCCTTAGGGGCCCATTTATCATGGATCACATATTGCATATGATCTGAGTGGGATCTTACTGCCTAGGATCGCATTGCAATATGCGATTCTATAGGCTGAATGTATTATCCAGCACTGTCCCTGCATGTGCTCTGAAAGCAGCCCGTTCCTGCTATGTGCTGGGGGGACCGCCATGGGGTCTGCGCACACGCGTTCCGCTCAGACCATGCTGCACAGTGGTCAATTCTGGGGAGGGTTCCAGGGGAATCCTCTTGCCGGCTGCAATCGCGATGTGTAGCCCATAGGATACAATGATGGCGTTAGCTGCGGAGGCCAATATCGGGAATGCATTGCATTCCTGATTTTGATAAATCTGGCAGGATCGCATCCCCTATAGAAACCTATGAGGGATGAGGCTGCTGACGGCAATGGAGGAATCGCAGCAGGTATCCTACATTCGGGGCATACTTAATATTTGTGGCTAATCCCTGAAAACGGGGATATAGCCGCAAATATACAATGATAAATGGGCCATTTACTCTCTTTTTGAACCTATGAACTCCCCCATGTAAACCAATAGACATTAGAAGCTACTGATGGGACCACGACGCCAGACATGTAGACTTCATAACGACATGCTTTCCCTGCTGGTGTCTGCATGCAGTCCACGTGTGATCTGGAAGCAGCAGGGATACCGTAACACTTTCCTGTCTTGTTTCTGCAGGTTAATAACAGTCACTCTGTTTTCTCTCTGTACACAGCAGTGCGGCCTGGCAGCCAGGGGAGGAGGATGTTAATGTAACAGGCTGCAACTTTGTGTTCCTGCCACAAGAAGACCTACCAATATCTGTGGAATTGAATGTAACATATGTGAATGGAAATTGGACGGTGTACTATACAAAACTATTCTTGGTTAACCACATAGGTGAGTATGGAATCTAGTGATGGACCACATGGGAAACTAAAGGTTCTATTTACTAAACCTTGGATGGAGATAAAGTGGCTGGAGATAAAGTAGACCAGCCAATCAGCTCCTAACTGACATTTTTCAAACATAGCCTGTGACATGGCAGCTAGGAACTGGTTGGCTGATACTTTATCTCCATCCAAGGTTAATAAATAGAACCCTTAGTGATGGACACTGTCAATGCTCCTGGCTTAGTGGTATCTCTGGTTGATGCGAGGACACTATATGTTTGTTCTCTGATGGTGCATTGCGACAACTCAGCTGCAGACACCTAACCCCTCCTTCCCTGGTGGGTCCACGTAGTCAGCTGCCATTAATTGCAGCTTGACTGGTCTGTCTGTCCTTCCCCCGGATCTGACCTTGGCTGAGGAGCACACAGGACCCCCCCTGTCCTGGTCAGCGGCGCTTAAACACCAATTTAAATTATTTTTTAAAGGGGGTGTGGCCACAACTCTGGGATTAGACCACGCCCCCTGCTTTACCGCACCACGGAAAGCTCTCTACGGCCCTGCCCATGGTTTAGCAATAACATTGATGATGAGTTTCTTCTTGCAAATGAAAACAGTGGGTTAATTGCCTAAAGCAGTGTTTCCCAACTCCAGCCCTCAGGGGCCACTAACACTGGATCTTTGTTTACAGATCTCTTCAGTATTACTTTTTAAAGTGTCTTAGCTAGTAATGAACACACCTGTGCACCAACTAGGAGATCTGGAAAACATGCACTGTTAGGGGACTCTGAGGAATAGAGAATGGAAACCCTGACCTGCAGGTAGCACAGATGTCACTATGGTCTGAATATCACTATCTCTGTTCTTTACCACAGCAACAGTGACACCTAGAGGCTATAATGAGAATGACTATATATACTGTAGGATGACATTTCCAATGTTTATAATTTAAGCTTGCTCTGTTCTATCTGATCTTAGTGATTCCTCCTGTACCCAAGCTACATGTCCAGGAGCTTCCTGGCAACAAACTGGCTCTTAACTGGTCGAATCCCCTGCCGGGCCTTGAAAATCATCTGATTTACCAGATCCGCTTCTCGGAGGACAGTGAAAAAACGTGGACGGTAAAGTATAAAATTTGATCAGACAGAAATAAGTTCAAACAGGGAGAATGTGGCAGGCAAGACATTACATTGAGAAGACACTGCAGCGTTAATCCCTAATCCAAGCTGTATACCAACTAGCAAAAAAATAAAGTGCTTTCTACAGAGCACAACCATATAATGGCTATAATTTTACAGTCATTTCCAGGGACGCTCAATGCTATCTATGCCTATCTGATGAGGTTCTGTCTCTGTGGACCCTGAAGCACTACAATTAAACCTCACAGCAACACTGCATCTGTATCCTTACGTTATTGCAACTCAGGGTAGTTATATTAATTCTTAATAACAAGTCAATTATTTGATGTATTTTATTTTTGTAAATAAAAACACCACAAACATCCCCCCTCCCCCCGAAAAAAACAGGCTTCGTCCCAATTAATTTGCACGCTGCTGTACATGTAGGATGGGGTTAAAAGAGCAGGGTGTGATTGGGAATTCTGGCTGCAGTTACATATTCTATTCCAGACTGTGCAGGTCCCGGCAGATGTTCACCACAAGCTGCTGTCTTTGGTTGCTGGCACAAGCTACATTTTGCAAATTAGAGCGAGCCCAAGTCCAAACTCAAAGAAAATCAAGGGATTCTGGAGCAATTGGTCCCCTCGCGTCTTCTCCAAGAGTCCACCCAGCACTGGTAAGACTCTTCAAGCTTGGAACAATTTCATTCTCTTGCAGAATTATTCTAAGCACGCAATGTTATATCCAGGAGCCGCTGTAGAGACATTCATTCTAAACCTTCGATAATTTGAGCGGTGTCCCGTGAATAAATCATGTAATTGATCCATTCATAAGTAAACAATAATATAAAGACTCGCAGACATGTATTTGGCAGTATAAAAATATGTCCAATATTTATTTAAAACATATTAAGAATATTTAAATACATTTAAAGAAACAAAAGTTAGTAGCAAAGAGAGGACGGCTATAATCATCCCACTCCAACAATTCACTAAACAACTAACAGCCATGCTATGCCGACTGATACCACCAAAGGTGCGCACAAACCAAAAATCCCAACAGCTACCAGCAGTGTGTATCCACTCGACCTTCTAACATGACTACCCACCCGGTAGGGTTCTGACGCAACCCCTGTCAGGGTGGTCCAGCGAACAAACAAGTCAACGAAGGTGAGCGCACCCAAAACCTCATTCTGGCACCTGATTTAGCTCCTCTGTGAATACAATTCTCCAGAAAAGTGGCCCAAACGGACATGTCCCGTTTAATTTCAGATGACAGATGTAAAAAATAGTGAGGCTTTGCCGCCACAGCCGTCGTCGTTTCCAAGAGTGACTGGGCCCAGTGAAGAATCATTATACAAACATAGCAACAGCGTCGCACAATTTGCCATCTTGCCCTAAAGCTGGCCATACACCTTAAGATTTTATGTCCAACCAACCAATTTGTTGGTTGGAACAAAAATCTGGCAATGGATGAGAGCAAATGACATTCGATCATTTGCTCCCAAACTCTGGAAAACAGACAGAAACACTTGTAAAGACAAATTAGTTAAAGCAAACGGATTTCACTAATTTGACTAACCATTTTTGCAGAGTATGGGTCATTAGGTCGACCACTTTTGGTGACAGTGAGTATGTCAACACCTGAAATAGGTTGACACAGTCATTAGATTGACATGAACAAGGTCGACATGGAAAAAGGGTCGACATGAGTTTTTTTAACTTTTTTTGGTGCCGTCTTCTTCATAAAGTGACGGGGAACCCCAATTACTGCGCCGCGTTCGCTTGCTATGCTTCGGGCAAGTTACTATTCCCAATTGTAGTCCACGTGGATCGTAAAGTATGAAAAAGTTCAAAAAAATGGAAAAAAGTGAAAAACGCATGTCGACCTTTTTCCATGTTGACCTAGTGACCGTGTCGATTTAGTGACCATGTCGACCAATAGTGGTCAACCTAATGACCGTATCCCTTTTTGCCTGTTTTCCAGAGCTTGGGAGCAAATTGTTGATTTCCATTTGCTTTCATCCATTACCAGATCTTCGTTCCAACTAGCGAATTGGTTGGTTGGTTGGACAGGAAATCTTAAGGTGTATGTCCATCTTAGGAAGCCTACAAGACCCCATCACAGTATCCATCTCGATACCCAGAAATGACAAGCAAGTGAGAGAACCCTCCGTCTTGTCGCTTCCAATGCGAAAACCCATGTACCGGAATGAATCTGGGAGTAGTTGAAAAGCCGATTCAACATTGATCTTAGCCATGAGGAAACCAGGACAGTAATCCCTCACCATAACCAGAGCATCGTCAAAAGACTTGGGGTCTATATACTAAGCCTTGGAGGGAGATAAAGTGGACTGAGTACCAGCCAATCAGCTCCTAAATGCCATGTTACAGGCTGTGTTTGAAAAATGACAGTTAGGAGCTGATTAGCTGGTACTTTATCTAAGTCCACTTTATCTATCTCCAAGCCTTAGCACATAGACCCCTTTGTCACAGCCCTCAAAGCCTGACATACCACATTACTACACACCCCTAGCCATCATTGGGCCTAATTCAGACCTGATCGGTGCTGTGCGTTTTCACACAGCAGTAATCAGGTCTGAACTGCGCATGCCGATGGCTGTCTTAGCCCTGCAATCGCCTCTGCCTGATTGACAGGCAGAGGCGGTCGCTGGGCAGGAGGGGGCGGGCCAGAGGCGTATGACCGCCGTTTAGGGGGAGTGGTCTGGGCAACGCAGGCGTGCCCGGACCGTTGGGGGGGGTGCGGGCTGCGGCATCTGTGTGACGTCACATGCAGCTGCTGCGACCCTCACAGCGACGAGTAGCTCCCTGCCAGCACGCAGGTGCTGCACTGGTGGGGAGCTACTCTTCAAATACAAAAACATCGCCGCTGTGCAATGCTTTTGTACTTGTGCGACAGGGCAGGGACTGACATGCGGGCGGACTAGCCCTGTGCTGGGCTTCCCCCCGCATGTCAGGGTGGCTGATCGTAGCTGTGCTCAATTTAGCACATCTACGATCAGGTCTGAATTAGGCCCTTTGGACAAACTAATCACATGGTGTCCTACAAGACATCCTCCAGACTTGAGGTTTAACCCACTCCGCTCTGTTTTTCTTACACCTGTTCTCAAGCATGAACAGGACACAGTAGTCTTGTGTAAAGACCTGTGCACCTAGAAAGCCTTAAAGAGCAGATTGATGGAATAATGGTGGTCATTCCAAGTTGGTCGCTCGCTAGCAGTTTGTAGCAGCCGTGCAAACGCTATGCCGCCGCCCACTGGGAGTGTATTTTAGCTTAGCAGGAGTGCGAACGAAAGTATCGCAGAGCGGTTGCAAAGTTTTTTTGTGCAGTTTCAGAGTAGCTCAAAACCTACTCAGCGCTTGCGATCACTTCAGACTGTTCAGTTCCTGTTTAGACGTCACAAACCCGCCCAGCGTTCACCCAGCCATGCCTGCGTTTTTTCTGGCATGCCTGGGTTTTTCCGAACACTCCCTGAAAACGGTCAGTTGCCACCCAGAAACGCCCACTTCATGTCAATCACTCTGCGGCCAGCAGTGCGACTGAAATGCTTCGCTAGACCCTGTGCAAAACGACATCGTTCGTTGTACCCGTACGTCGCACGTGCGCATTGCGCCACATACGCACGCGCAGAACTGTCGATTTTTAGCCTGATCGCTGCGCTGCGAACAAATGCACCTAGCGATCAACTCGGAATGACCCCCAATATGTTAGAGTCTAATTTGCACAGAAAATCAAAATAATTTTGGAAGGTGAAAGCTGTATAATCGTGGTTTCTGACATGAACTATAGCACTTATACCTGTGGTTACATTTTTGAAAATGTATTTATATTTATCATCATTTTCGTTTATTTCTATTGCACTTTACAGTTAGGAGCAAAACAGTCAAAATAAGACAGGGTAAAAACAGACAGTCAGAGAGGTAAGAGGGTCCTGCTCGCAAGCTTACAGTCTATAGGGAAATCGGCATTGATACACAAGGTAATAGGTGCTACATGCTGCATACTGGTCCAGCCAGGTTGCAGAGGTTCTAGATGGTGTGCATGACATAGTCATACAGCAATGTTAGCTAGGGGTCAGCGGGATGTATGAGTACAGAAAGAGAAGAACACATGTAGGTTTTGTGTGAACTGTATAGAGGAGAAGTAACTGGGTAGAATAGCTTATGGAGGTTATGAAAATGACATGAGAGGTATATCTTCTAGTGACAATACAACACATAAAATATAAAACATAATACATATATGTCGGTTCTATGAGATAGATCTATGTATCACTTTCTTGCAGGTTGGATTATACCGGTAATCATATTGTGTTTGGTGATAATCCTGTCAGCGGGGCTTGTTGTATGTTATCTTTTTCCCTCTCCTTATAGGTAAGTAAAAATGTACTGAGAACAATTCCATAACTATATAATTTTCCTATGAAGTGTACTGCAGAAATGTGATCATGTTATTCTGTTTATTCAATTATTGAATCAAATTCATATTGTGTGACAGTGTGCAGTGACTGAGTACATAATAACCCTAAGTACACATACAGTCACTGATTGGCCACCCGATATGTCAGTCATCCAGCTGAGGGGGCTTTCGAATTGACCCGCCCAGCTGTGGCATCAGTCCCTGCAGCAAGTGTACACACAGCCAGATGCGTCGACAGATCTGCAGATATTTTGGGGACTAGCTGAGCTGCAGGGCGGACGTGATATGTCAGTGAACAATGTATTTTACAGACATAACGTTGGTATACACCCGCCGACCTGCTCACGATATATCGGCCGTTCAATCGAACAGTCGATATATCTTCCAGTCACAGGCGTCTAAAGAGAGGAGGGGGCCCGTGTGCAGACTCCGGGAGGGCCTCTCCATGGCGCTGTAGGCTCTGGCATTGTGCTCCGGAAACTTGGCGCCTGCCATGGTCTGGAGACAGATTTCCTACATCGAATGCATTGAGGCCATTTTGGAAGTGATTTTTTTTGCCGCGACTGTTGCAGCTGCAGCGACCGACGCTGGACTCCGGAGAGGTAAGTATTAAAATATGTGTGTAGTGCGGGCACCGCACACATTGCACTTCCTAAGACCTGGTAGAAACCTATAGAGGCTGCCGCAGCTGTCGGAGGTGGAGGGACCACAGCAGATATGGAGAATCTGTACATCTGCTGGAGTCCCTCCTTCATACATGGGGGGAAATCTTAATATTTGCATGTGCCCCTTGAAAGGGGTATGTTTGGGGTATATGCTACACATAATCTCTTGGTCAAGAAAATAACTTGAGACCGCAGTAGTGTGAGGCAGTAATGCTACCCACTATGCCACTGCGATGCTGGCACTGTAAATAGTTGTATTTATATTTTTGCATAAAACACAGCAAAAAACGAGCTTGGTCCCAATTGATTTTCACACCGCACACATGTGTACAGCACCTGTTTAAGATTCTTGTATTTCACACTAAAGTGATGCCTACTTGCGACACATGCATGTGTGTAATACAGGTGCAGGATACTTGATGTAACAGCTTTGTGTGCGACACCTGTATGTAACGGGTTCACTACGATATGCCGGCGGTCGGGCTCCCGGCGACCAGCATACCGGTGCCGGGAGCCCGACCGCCGGCTTACCGACAGTGTGGCGTGCGCAAATTAGCCCCTTGCGGGCATGGTGGCGCGCACTATTTTATTCTCCCTCCAGGCGGGTCGTGGACCCCCACGAGGGAGAATAAGTGTCAGTATGCCGGCTGTCGGGATCCCGGCGCCGGTATACTGTGCGCCGGGATCCCGTCAGTCGGCATACTGAAGACCACCCATATGTAACCCCTGACTGTGTAATACCTGTGAGCGACACCTGTGTGTAATACTTGTGTGCAACCCTGTGTGTAATACTTGTGTACAATACGTGTGTGCAATACCTGTGCGTAATACCTGTGTGACACCTGTAATACCTGAGAGCAATAACTGTAATATCTGTGTGTGACACCTGTGTGTAATACCTGTGTGTAACAGCTGTGTACAATACCTGCATGTGACACCTGTGTGTAATACCTTTGTGTGTCCCCTGAGTGTGACAAATGTGTGTAACACCTGCGTGTAATACCTGCTTGTCACACCTGTGTGTAATACCTTTGTGTGTCACCTGTGTGTAATACCTGTGTGCAACACATGTGTGTAATACCTGTGTGCGACACCTGTCTGTAATAACTGTGTGTAACAGCTGTGTGTAATACCTGCATGTGATCACCTGTGTGTAACACCTGCATGTAACACCTGCATGTCACACCTGTGTTGTCGAAGTCGAAAAATATTGCAGTACACACATCACGTACAAACTACACACAGATGGCCTCCGTGCGTGCACTTGTTCTGCCGTGCGTGCGCATATTCGCAATTTGCCTATGGTCGCTCCCGCGGTCCTGCGCATTAGCGCGTGGTATGAGTATTTACGGTAGAGTTTGTGGACGCATGGAAAAGCTATCAAAACACATTACATATTAAATCCAAATAGTGCACAATGGCCCTCATTCCGAGTTGTTCGCTCTGTAATTTTCTTCGCATCGCATCGATTTTCCGCTAATTGTGCATGCACAATGTTCGCACTGCGACTGCGCCAAGTAAATTTGCTAGGAAGTTTGGTATTTTACTCACGGCATTACGAGGTTTTTTCTTCGTTCTGGTGATCGAAGTGTGATTGACAGGAAGTGGGTGTTTCTGGGCGGAAACAGGACGTTTTATGGGAGTGTGTGAAAAAACGCTACAGTTTCTAGGAAAAACGTGGGAGTGGTTGGAGAAACGGAGGAGTGTCTTGGCGAACGCTGGGTGTGTTTGTGACGTCAAACCAGGAACGACAAGCACTAAACTGATCGCACTGGCAGAGTAAGTCTCGAGCTACTCAGAAACTGCACAGATAAATCTTTTCGCAATATTGCGTATCTTTCGTTCGCAATTTTGCTAAGCTAAGATTCACTCCCAGTAGGCGGCGGCTTAGCGTGTGCAATGCTGCTAAAAGCAGCTTGCGAGCGAACAACTCGGAATAAGGACCAATGTACACATAGTCTCCCTGCATCACACCAGCAAGTTACAACAGTTTGGTTCAATCTTTTTTTATTGAAACAGGGTTTTGTACATTTCAAATATAAAGAATCAGAAACAGTATAAATGTAACAGAAAGATAACACAGAAGAAATATTCCATGAAGGAAATCAGTTGTATTCACCAGGTCTCGTAGTGAAGTGTAGTACAATTTTAAGTTTAGAAGATGGTAGGTCAAAGACCCTCTATATTACTAAGAAGTTAAACCTCAAATAATAACAAGGAGGGGGGGAGGAGAGACAAACAAAGACGAGACAGGATAAGGAGGGAAAGTACAAATAGGGGGCGCTCAATCGGAACACCTTACATTATGTGCCATTATATAGTAGATGGGTAAACCAGCTATCAATTTACATTGCTGAGGGGATTTTAACCCCAAAAAAGAAACAGTGAGACATGAGCTTGGTATTCAAGAACAAACAAAAAGAGAAAATGAAAAAAGGAGGCAATCCAAATCAATAACAGAGGTCAGGATAAGTTAACATAACAATATATCATCATGTGACAAAGAGCTTCAAAGTGGGTGGCATCTGTGACAAGCGAACAGGAAAAATTCTCGTTTCAGTAATGGAAGTAGACATCTATCATAATACCTCCTGATCATATTAAAAGTATGTAAAAAAAAAAAAAAAAAAAAAGGAGGGGTAAACCTAAGTGGGGAGGGGGTCTAGATCAAAAGGGGCTGTTGTGTCAGATCAAGGGTGCATAGATAATACTTCCATTTCAAGACAAATTTATCATAGGAAAGAGATGGATCTAATGCCAAAGAGCGTCTGTCGAAGAGGAGTAGCTGCAGCATTCTATTCTTCAGTTCGTATAGGGTCGGAGCTGAGCGTACTGTCCAGTGTGTTAAAATCAGTTTTTTGGACATGGTCAGTATGATTGTGAGTAGAGGGTATAATAGATGGTGTGTCTGCAGGAAGTGTCCGATTTCTAAAATTCATGCAGAGGCATGCAAGTGGGTCAGGGATTAATGAGGTAGAAAGTAGTGTGTTAATGAAGACTAGTACCTTCCTCCAGAATTGGAGTATTTTTGAGCATGACCAGAAGCAATGGAAAAATTTCGCATTCATCATTTTGCATTTGCAGCATTCACCCGACTCAGAGGAATGCATGTATTTTCTCTGGGCTGGGGTGATATAAAGTCTATGGAGGGTCTTGAAGTGGACTTCTTGGAGATAGGCTGACTGGAGAATTTTCATGGTGGTATGATGATGAGAAATTAATACCTGGGTAGTAGTAACTTCCGGACAGTCCGTGGACCAAGACGTAAGGAGAGGGGTAAGCGGATCTTTGTCAGTGGTGTCAAGAAGTAGTTTATATAGAAAGGCTGTTTTATATGCTCCATTATGTAAAGTCAGGAAGAGTGGAAGTAAAGGGTCTGGGTGAGAGAATGAGAGGATAAGTGATTTAATGGTGTCAACATAATGTCGAGCTTGGAGGTACATGTAGAAGTTGGAGTGTGGGATATCATAAGTCTCACGTATGAAGGTAAAGGTGAGTATTCACCCTCCAGGATCAAATAATTTGGTGGCAAGGTCTAGTCCTTTTGTGCGCCAATTTGAGAAGGAGGAGTTGTGCAGTGAAGGGGGAAAATTAGGGTTGCCCCAGAGAGGGATGTAAGGTGAGATTGCATGGTTTCTATTCAGGAGTTTATTTATATGTATCCAGGCGTCATAAGACCCCCTAAATAAAATAGGATTCAGAATGTGGCGTGGGAGGAGGCGCAGGGGGGTATGTAATAGAGCGCTAGGTGAGAATGGGGAAAAAATAGCATCATCTAGAGAGCGATCTGTGTATGTAGATTTATTAAAAAGCCAGTCCGAGATATACCTAAAATGAATTGACAAGTGATAGAGAGTGAAATCCGGGATGCCCAGTCCTCCCAGTCTAGTCGGGTGTGTTAGCTTAGATAATCTCATCCTGGGCCTTTTGCCGGTCCACAGAAATGAGGAGATCAGTGAATTTAACATTTGTACATCCGACTTTGGTAGGGGGGAAGGTATCATTTGGAGACAGTAAAAGATTTTAGGAAAAATTATAGTTTTAATTACAGCAGCTCTACCTAGTAGAGACAGGGGGAGTTTAGTCCATGAATTTAGTTGGGTATTAATTTTGGAGAATAGGGGTAAGAAATTCGCCTTATAGATCTGAAGGGGATCTCGAGTGATAAGGATACCCAAATATTTGATATGGGAGGGCTGGATTGTGAATTGTGCTAAAGTGGGGTCAGTGGCCAAGGACGATGCTAGAGGAGTGATAGGAAGAATTTCATATTTGTGGACATTGATCTTGTACCCGGAAGTTGGTCCAAAGGAGGATACAATGTCTATGATTACCGGTATAGAGACTAAAGGGTTGGACACAAAGAGCAACATGTCATCTGCGTAGAGAGCAAGTTTCAATTCAGTATTTGCGAGGGGGATACCTGTGAAATCAGTAGATGACCGAAGAGCGAGTGCTAGGGGTTCTAGGGCAATGGCAAAGAGGAGGGGGGAGAGAGGACAACCTTGCCGTGTGCCTTTTTTGATTGGGAAGGGAGGAGATAAGTAGCCATTACAGGCAATTTGGGATGAGGAATTGGTATATAAAGTCCGAATGAAGGATATATATTGGTCAGGGATTTTAAATCTGGTCATAGTGTCAAATAGATGTGGCCAATGGACTAGATCGAAGGCCTTCTCGGCGTCAATCGATAAAATAAGATTGGGGGAGTCAGTAGACGTCACAGAGGTTAGCTTTTGGGTAGCCGCCATAACTTTGCGGACATTGCGTACTGAGTGTCTGCCTTTAATGAAGCCGGTCTGGTCCTGATGGATTATATGGGGGAGGAGGGGGTTGAGACGTTCCGCCAAAATCTTGGTTAGGATTTTATAATCACAATTCAGTAATGAAATGGGGCGATAAGAGCCAGGATTGGAGAGGTCCCTGCCCGGTTTAGGAATCACTTTGATGATGGCAGAATTAAAGTATGCAGGGATATTTTGGTTAATCAAAATATGATTAAAAACCGATTCAAGAACCGGGGTTAATTTATCAAGAAAGAATCTGTAGAATTCCCCAGAAAATCCATCAGGACCAGGAGCCTTGGCAGGTTTGAGTGACTTAGTAGCCTTACTTACAGTATTTCAAGAGTGGAAATAGGGGCAGTGAGGGAGTCTGCGAATTCCGTCGGCAGTTGTGGATAAGTGAGTTGTGACCAGGTATTGGTCAGTTTACGGTCGTCCATTACAGGAGAAGTTATAGAAGGGGAAGTAGGAGTAGGGTTAGGGGGGGCGTAGATGTCTGTATAGAAGGCTGTCATGACCTGAGAGATTTGTGCAGTGGAATTAGTGAAGGATCCATCTTGTAGTTTGAGGGGGTGGACAATCATCGGTGCTCTAGTGCCATTGAGGATGTTGGTGAGTAATTTACTCGTCTTATTACCGAATTTATGAAAGCGATAATGAGAGGAGAAATTCATCTTATCAGACATGGACTGAAGTTATTCCTCAAGAAGGGATTTGGCAGAGAGATACTTGGAGCGTGTGGTAGTGGTAGGTGTCTGGACATAAGAAGCATAGGCGTCAGTCAATGATTCTTGGAGAGTGGTATAAGAGTGAGAGAGTCGTTTTCAAAAGGAAGCCTCAAAGGCCAAAATAGAACCTCGCAGTACTGATTTGGCCGTCATCCAATAGAGTGAGGGGTCTGTAGCTAGAGTGGTCTTATTATGGATATGAAAATCAGCCCATGCCTGATCTAAGTGTTCTCGAAACTTCAGGGAGCTAAGGAGATAGGCTGGGAATCTCCATGTTCTATATGGGGAGAGCTCTTTTTTCGTGTAGAATGAGAAAGTGACAAGTGCATGGTCAGAGAGTATGATAGGATGTATGTTTGCATCTTGGGCTAAGGGAAAGAGAGAGGAAGAGGGAAAAATAAAATCTATGCGAGATAAAGTGTGGTGCGCTGCAGACAGGCAAGTAAATTCTCTCTGGGTTGGGTGAAGGGCTCTCCATACGTCTATTAATTGGAGAGTTTTTAACAGTGAAGGTATCCCCAGGGAGGGGGATGGGGTACGCAGTCTTCGCGTGGAGGATCTATCAAGAGTAGGGTGAGCAGTCAGGTTGAAGTCGCCACAGAGAATAATGGGGGCAGACATATGTGGGAGGAGTAATTTAATGAGCTTCTGGAGGAAGGATCTAGAATAGACATTGGGTGCGTAAATAGAGCCAAGAGTGTACGTCGTGTTGAATAATGAGAAAGAGACTATCAATATCCTGCCGTCAGGGTCAGAGTAAGTGGACAGTATTTCTATAGGTAGTGATTTAGAACATAAAATTACAATTCCTCTGGATTTGGAGTTATAGGGGGCAGAGGCCAGAATTGTCCATGTAAGCATTTGGAGTTTCAAAATCGCAGGGGGTAAGAGGTGTGTTTCTTGGAGACATGCAATGTCTATAGATTGTTTATGTAAATATAATAAAACCTTACGGCGTTTAGCTGGAGAGTGGATACCACCGACATTGAAGGAACCTATCTTCAGCTCAGTCATATGTGTCTGGATGAGAGTAGAATCCGTCCCTCTGGATATGACCTTGTTGGAGTAAAATGGTCGTGGACCTAAATGAGGACAAACATGAGGAGAGAAAGGGGGGGGAAACATGCAAAGACAAGACATGGGGAATACAAGAAAACATAATATAAGCACGATCAACATGCCAAGCGTCCAAAGGACAGAAATGACATTCCGCAAATGTAACAATAGATATAACTGTGGGCTTATCCCGTATAAGGGGATAGCAATAGACAACTGTAGATACCGGGGCATGACAGATGCTTAGGGACCCTGTAAAAAGAGGTGACGTAATGGACCTAGACATCAATATTGGGGAGAACCATAGGCTCTGGGTCATATCGAATTAGGGGAAAGATTATAAGGAAGCATAGACCAAGACAAAAAAAAAAGGGCGGGGGAGAGAAGGGCTGAAATAATAACCGTTTGAAATATATATGCATCACACAATAACTGAAATAAAGCGGAGTTTTAAACCAAAAGAGAGGCAGTTCCAGGGGTGGCAAGAGTTCAAGCAGGGGTGTCAGTGATGTCAGCAGTGGAATCCTCGCGGTCATCAGATAGGAAGGCGTGTGCATCTTCAGCCGTCGTGAAGTCATAGTGGGTGTCATTTATGAAGATCCTTAGCTTAGCCGGATAAATGAGGGCAAATCGTCGATTCATGGAGACTAGCTTCGAGCAGATAGGAGAAAAGGATTTACGCATACATGAGAGTTCCACAGAGAAGTCCTGGAAAAGGCGTAGTCGTTTTCCTTCCCACATAAGATTCTGGATCTTTCATGATGCTCTCTAGAATGCCACTTTGTGAAGATAGTTTAAACATCGAAATAATGTGACCCTAGGGCGTGATTCATTCGGGCGGGGAGGCGGGCCGACTCGATGAACTCTCTCCACCACTAGATCTTTACATTCATCTTCAATGCCTAGTAGCTTGGGTAGGGTTACAGAGACAAAAGAAGCCAGTGCTGGACCTTTAACATTTTCAGGGAGTCCCACCACCCTGATATTATTACGACGGGAACGATTTTCAGCGTCATCGATTTTATTCCATAATTGATTATTTTCTTTCTGCAGCTTAATAATATCACATTGTGCCAAATGCATATCATGACACAGTGCTCCTATACAGTTTTCAGAGTCAGAGACTCTAGTAGTAAGGTGCTGCAGCTGCTGAGAGATGTCAGCCACAGCCTTAGATAACAAAGGTGACATTGTGGATTTAATGGCATCCACAATGTCGCCATACGTAGCGGGAGTGTCCAGGTTGCGGCATACCTGCGGGAGGTCTGTTAGCTCCTGGGGTGAAGCCACCTTCTTGGAGGCTGGCGTTGACGGGGCCGAGGACGCGTCCGGCGCCATGTTGGGATCGGCGCGGCGCTTCTCCTGACGAGGTGGCTGCGGTTTCTGTGAGGCGACCGGAGCCAGGTACTTATCCATCTGGGGAGAGTGGGTGATGAGCCGGGTAGCGGTCGCTGTGTGTAGCCGAGAACGGCTACTTATTAGCGGGTGAGCGGGTCCCTAAGCGGAGCAGCGTTTTCAAGCTGCACTCCGCATGCAGCCGGAAGCGGAAGTCTCTCAAGCTACAACAGTTTAAATGGTATCAGAACAAAGGGATTCACCTTTACAGGATAGGAGGGGACAGAACAAGGTTGTAAGGTGGTGTTTGGTATCCGGCTGTAGGGTATTTTAAGGGTAATATTCCGAGGTTGGTTTGCAGAAGATCGCACGTTCCTGCGAATAGTTATGTGCAGGAGCAGAATATAGATATAAACTGTATTTACTGTACATTAGGTATGCGGCGGGAACCCAGAGGAGACCACCCACAAGTGCATCTTGAACAGACATCGCCCACCTATTCAAACCAACCTATGACCTCTCCTGTACTGTAAATGACAATCCCTGTGTCCAATGGACAAAGAGATTACAGTATCCATTGTGTTAAGTTTTGGAAGATTATATAAAAGGAGCCAGCTGCAGGCATGGTCTCTCTCTCTCTCTCTCAAGACTCACAAAGTTATCTATCTAGATGACCAAGGACCAGACTGGGTAGCGCGGCGAAATTCAAACAAGTATGTACCATTGACTGTAGCCATTATTCTCTTGTATTGTATTGCTTTGTGATTGTAACCCCCTTTCAGTAATAATATACTGTGGTGTCGGAACCCAGCAGTTTAAATACAAATCTGGTGTCGTGTTTTCCTTTCCCTGCTAAGGTTTAAAGTGTATTACTATCACATGCATATCTGTTAAGGGTTCACTGTGTAACTTTGGGTGTGTACGCGCTGTGTGTACTTTGTACAGCCAGCGCGGCGTTTGTACGCAAAGTCCGTACACAGTATGGGACTCTGTACGCTAATGGTGTAATAAGTACGTAGATTGTGGATTAAGTATAGCGGCCGCAGCGGCTTCATTCAAAGTGTATGAAATGTCTTTTTAAAGTGTTGCTTTTAGTCCTGTATGTAAATCAGCGTTTACAATTGGGGGCATCGTCCGATTTTCCATATACTCACAGCCTAACAGGTCATAGCAGACTTAATCTATCAGCAAAGGGTGGACAGTAAGTATCCTACGTAACCTTTTCGTGGTCGATGGATGCACTGAAAACCCTACTTGTGTGCTGATTCGATGACGTCTGCTCTGTATGGTTTGCAGAGGTGCTGGTAGAACCTGTAATACAACAGGAAAAAAGCTATTTTAAAATCTGTGAATTTTTTTGGCGATAAATAGCGTACACAAAAGGCACCCATACTTTGCATACCCTCTCACATTGTTGCCATAAAACTCAGATTGCTAATTTCATTTAGATCTTTGTTAAACCGGAGATATTTTGTTGCTACTGTATATAGTTAAAAATAAAATAAGTGTTTAAGGAAGCAAGTGTAAAGACACAAACTCAGTCTGGCCTGGTTGTAAAGGTTTATACAGAAAAAAACTGGTTGTTGTGTTAAGTGAGCGATTATAGTTAGCATTGCTCACATTTATAGAAGTTGTGGGATTTGTTTTACTGCAGACGCACGGTTTTGTACACGTGTCTCGGACAAAGTACAGGACTGCGCAAGCAGCGTAAAAAGACACGCACAGTCGCGTGTTTACGCAGAGTGCGTAAGAAGTGCGGGCGATAAGTACAAATTACACAATAGTGTCGTTTAGTTCAAAGGTGGGACAGTAGCCATGCTACAAGAGCACAAAACTACTCAGTTTCTAAAGCACATTAGTATAAAACTTTTGTTTAAACTGTATTGCCTCTGGGGTAAAGCTGCCTATCTGAATGAATTAAAATTTTCTGCACAGAAAAAACCCCCAAAGTGTATTTGAGTGAGCGAACGTAGGAGAGAGTGGATTTGAACCCCGGAAATCGGGTCCCGTGGTACACCAAGTAAGTGGAGGCTTGGTGGCGTGAGGCGGCTGACTCACGTTAATATAGATTGAAATACGCAAATCGTAAAGGAGATTTGCAGAGGAGCGTAATAGGGAATTGTGCATTGTGTAGTATTGAAGTAAAAAGGTTTTTTGTTACGCTCCGAGCTGAGGGTCGCAGTTTGTACATCGACTCGTGGTTGTACGGCAGATAGGTAACAAGTACCTATACGCTGTGCGATTGGACCGCGCGTTTGTGGGTGTGATATATAGCTCAACTTGATACCCCTTTTACAAGCTTTTTGCGTAGAATCACAGTATTATTAGCGTTGTATAGAGCATACGCAAGCGTGATTTGTGTATAAGAGTATAGGGAGTTTTCGCTGGTCTCTCTCAGGAAAATCTCCAGCGGCAGATATTTACTGGAAAAGGTAAGTCACTCCTAACAACTTCCAGTTAATAGAAACTAGATAGGGCCTCACTGGGTACGTGGTGGTCACTATTGGAGTGAGTCGTGGTACTCAGCGGAGAAGGAGCGAGTGAAAGCGCTAGGTGTCTTTCACCGTCTATCTGCGGTGTGCATTGGGGATTGCGTTTATTGGCAAAAAGTCCACGATGGGATCCAATTGCACAAGCAGTGGGCGTTTGGTAGCTAGGGTTCAGGCTGAAGAATTGCGACCGAAAGGATCAGCAAGGTTTATTATGTGTGAAAAGTATGGATCACACACGGAGGCTTTTTGCAATGAATGGTTATGTATGACTGACAAAGATAGGGTACCATTCCCTAAGGTGGGCAGCTTTGAACCGGAGGTATTGCGGAACTTAAGGATAAGGATATGTCTGATAAAATCCAGAAAACAAAGGATTAGACATAGAGATTGTTTAAAGTTATGGCAGCAAGAGGGGGATGTGCAAAGGGAATTAGCTCACGCAGCAGGTTCCAAACCTAGCGGGAAAACAATGGCGACCGCACCACCACCACCATATATTGTTGGGGAGAAAGTGGCTACAAGCAATGGTGCATTTTTACAGGATAGGAATGTGATTGATAAATGTACTAACGCTAACCCTTGCCAGCTGTATCCCATTTTAAATTTTCCTCAGGATTGTGAGCAGGAAGATGATCCCAGCACGATATCGGCACTCTCTCGCAGCCACCATACAAGATACTCAAGTGGGCACGGCCCAACCATCAAGAATTGTAGCAAGGCCCACTAGCGGAGGGATAAGTGAGGTTGTGTCCACAGGTAAGTACGGTACCATACATGCAGAAACTATAGCTCCCCACATTGTAGAATCAAACCAGAAGGATGTAATTGAATTAAATCCTGTCAGGGTAATTGCAGTCGCCAACGGGAAAACTGACAATCAGGGAGTAACTCCCATCAGAAACATTGCCATGCATTGTCCCTGGTCCCGGGCAGAGTTAAGGTCAATTATGTCTGAATTTCCCGATCCCAGGAAAGATCTAGTCGGATGCCAGAAATTCATCAAAGAGTTAGGTAAAGCCCATGAGCCTACAAATAAAGATTGGCGAACAGTGCTACGAGTGTGTTTACCTTCAAATATTGACATCACGAAATTTATAGCAGACAGTAAGTTAGATGCAGAAGTACCTCTCACTGATGAACACAATCAGACGAATGTACGGCAAATCAATCTGCAATTAGGAGTATATTTCCCTAGTGTTGTCAAATGGAATAACATTTTCTCCATAAGACAAAAGGAAGGTGAAACGGCATCCGAATATTTCCATCGGGCACTGCAGGAAATGTCTAGATACACTGGGATCGAGGACATTAAAGATAATGCGCATCACAGGGAGGTAGCTGTTACTGTATTAATGGACAGGTTAAAGGAGGCATTAAGAACAAGGGTACAAACCTCTCTACCTAACTGGAGAGGTATCTCGGTGGCTGCATTGAGAGAATCCGCTATCGAGCACGACCGGAACATCAGTAAACACAGGTAGTCTCAGGGGGATAAGCTGATGACAGTAAGTATAAATGCTCTTACAACAAAATCACATCAGCCAAAACTCCAGACCCCTGATGGTAAGTCACGGTCAATAATATGCTTCTATTGTAAAAAGGAAGGACATTTTGCAAGGGACTGTAGGAATAAAGGTACACATAACATATACCGACCCCCTAGACCAGAATACGAACCACACTACAACTCACATAATTGGGATCAGGGACCATATAGAAGAGATTATGAGCCACATAGAGGGGAAGCAAGGAGGTACCCACGAAGGAGAGATTGGCAGACCTCCGAAAATTCTCAGCTACCCCCCTCACATATTGTAGCTGCCAATGCGCTGCGAGAGGGTACCCATACACAATAGGGGTTGGGCCACACCTGTAGTCTGCAGCCAGTGAAATTGATTGCTAGCCTTGGAAGCGAACCTGAGGTCACGGTTGATGTAGCTGGTGTACCATTACCATTTCTTGTAGATACAGGGGCGGCCAGGTCAGTGTTAAATTCCACGTCAGGTATAAAGACCACGGGAAAAATGATTTCGGCAATGGGAGTAACAGGAACGGTGCAACAATACCCTTTGAGTAGACCTGCAGAGATTACGATAGGGCCCTTGCAAACCAAACATTCTTTTCTGCTGGCTGCATCGGCTCCGACTAATCTACTCAGCAGAGATTTATTGTGTAAAATGCGGTGTGTTATATACTGTACTCCTGAGGGTGTCTCCTTGGATATACCTGAGAACCATGCTCAAGAAGTACAAGATATACTAGACACCCCTCAAAGGCTAATGTCGCATTCTACTGTTATAGACAAGTGTCCATCAAAGGTAAAGGAAATGATCTCACAAATACCGGGTTCCCTTTGGACCAAAGATGGACAAGACACTGGATTGATGGCGAATGTAGCTCCAGTAGTAGTACAAGTAAAAGATGGTAGGATAGCTCCAAAAATCCCTCAGTATCCTCTGAAGCCAGAGGTAGAATTAGGAGTGTACCCCGTCATAGAGCGGCTGCTACAGCAGGGCATCCTAGTCAGGACATCCAGCACCGCCAATAGCCCCATCTTCCCTGTGAAAAAGAGTGGGGGGAGGGGTTACAGACTAGTGCAGGATCTAAGGGGCATAAACAAGATAGTTGAGAGCCAATTCCCCGTAGTGCCCAATCCAGCTGTCATCCTCATGCAAATTCCCTCTACTGCAAAATTCTTCACTGTCATTGACCTCTGTTCTGCTTTATTTTCTGTCCCTCTGGACCCTGACAGCCAGTACCTTTTTGCCTTTACATACAGAGGAGTACAGTACACCTGGACTCGTCTTCCCCAAGGTTTCATTGACAGCCCAAGTATTTTCTCCCAGGCTTTGCATGACTGTTTACAATCCTTCCAACCTGAGAGTGGATCAGTACTAATACAGTATGTTGATGACTTATTGTGTTCTGACTCACTCGAATCGTCCTTGAAAGACATGAAACAGCTTCTGTTTTATCTTTCCCAAACGGGACACAAGGTTTCAAAGGATAAGTTGCAGTTGTGCCGGACCATGGTCAAATATTTGAGACATTGCTTTACTCAAGGACTTAGACACCTCACTGCTGACAGAATACAGGCGATTCGCGACATGACTCTGCCACAAGTGCATCAACATATCCGCACTTTCCTTGGAATGTGTGGGTACTGTCGAAACTGGATTCCAGGGTTCTCTATACTGGCTTTACCTTTGCAAGAAATGGTCTCTTTGAACAAACCAGAACGGATCTCGCACACAGATGAGTCCGAAATGGCATTTGAGAGACTCAAACAGTGCCTATCACAGGCACCTGCATTAGGGCCCTCATTCCGAGTTGATCGCTCGCAAGGCGATTTTAGCAGAGTTACACACGCTAAGCCGCCGCCTACTGGGAGTGAATCTTAGCTTCTTAAAATTGCGAATGATGTATTCGCAATATTGCGATTACTAACTACTTAGCAGTTTCAGAGTAGCTTCAGACTTACTCTGCCTGTGCGATCAGTTCAGTGCTTGTCGTTCCTGTTTTGACGTCACAAACACACCCAGCGTTCGCCCAGACACTCCCCCGTTTCCCCGGCCACTCCTGCGTTTTTTCCGGAAACGGTAGCGGTTTTTCCCGCACGCCCATAAAACGGCCTGTTTCCGCCCAGTAACACCCATTTCCTGTCAATCACATTACGATCGCCGGAGCAATGAAAAAGCCGTGAGTAAAAATACTATCTCCATTGTAAAATTACTTGGCGCAGTCGCAGTGCGAATATTGCGCATGCGTACTAAGCGGAATTTCACTGCGATGCGATGAAAAATACCGAGCGATCAACTCGGAATGAGGGCCTAGGTATGCCAGATTATGAGAAGCCCTTTGAATTGTACGGTACAGAAAGTGCAGGGTGCGCGGCAGGCGTTTTAACTCAGAGACATGGTGATGCCAGCAGACCGGTAGCTTACTACAGTGCCCAGTTGGACACTGTAGCGCGGTCTCTCCCCACTTGCTTGCGAAGTGTTGCAGCGATAGCTTTGCTGGTAAGTAAAAGCGAGGACATAGTGTTAGGACATGACCTGACAATTCATACACCTCATGCAGTATCAGCCTTACTAAACTCAGCCCAAACCAGACATGTCTCATCTGCTCGGTTTACAAAGTGGGAATTATCACTGATGGCCCCAGTAAACATCACCATTAAGAGATGCAGCTCACTAAATCCTGCAACTTACTTGCCAAGTGTGCCTGGATAGGCACAAAGGGTGGAGGATGAGAATGTTGGTGAAGGAGGATTTAGTGCAGACACTGATACACATGATTGTATGGAATACCTGAATCAGACTTTCACAGCGAGACCTGACATCAGTGACAACCCACTGGAAGGAGTAGACTTTACCTTCTACACTGATGGTAGTTGCCACAGACAGACAGAATCGGGAGACTTGTGCACTGGATATGCAGTTGTAGATGACGAAGGTATTATAGAAGCTGGACCCCTGGGCCCACCGCACTCAGCACAAGTTGCTGAGTTGGTCGCCCTAACCAGAGCGTGTGAAATGGGCAAGGGTAAGTCAGCTAATATATACACAGATTCAAGGTACGCCTTTGGAGTAGTGCATGATTTCGGGGCCCTATGGCGCCTCAGAAATGTCATGATGGCAGCTGGTACACCGTAGCGCATGCGTCCCACATCAGAAGGGTTTTGACAGCAATACAGGAACCAGACAGAGTGGCTGTTATCAAGTGCAAAGCACAAACAACCAAGACCCAATCTCACTTGGTAACAGCCGGGCAGATGAAGCTGCTAAATCAGCAGCAAGCATCCCCTTACAAACGAACATCACATCACTGATGACATTTAACACGATCAATACACAACAATTAATCAAAATGCAAAATTTGTGTTCCATACAGGAAAAGGCAGTATGGAGGGCAAAGGGGTATGGCCAGGAATCCTCAGGACTGTGGACAGGTGGACAAGGTAAGCCATTGGCCCCCAGAGCATATCTTCCAAGCCTAGCTGAGGCGGCACAAGGTCTGACTCATCTGGGCAAAGAGGGTATGTGCAAGCTGGTAAGAGCCTACTGGTGTGCGCCAGGATTCTCTTCTCATGCAGGTAAGAGAGCAATGACATGCTTTACTTGCTTGAGGAAGAATATTGGAAAGACAATACCAACAGAGCCAGCCCATATCCCTCCTACAGACGGACCTTTTCAGGTAATGCAAATCGACTTCATACAGTTACCACCCTGTAGGAATTTGAAATATGTGTTAGTTTGTATTGATGTATTTTCCAACTGGGTAGAAAAGTTCCCTGCTGCCACAAATACTGCTACGTTCACTGCAAAGAAAATTGTGCAGGAATTTGTGTGTAGATATGGTATCCCTAGAATAATTGAAAGTGACAGGGGTACCCATTTTACAGGTGAAGTCTTTCAGGTCATGTGAAAACTGATGGGAATTAATAGCAAGCTGCATACTCCGTACCGTCCACAGGCAAGTGCAAAGGTAGAGAGAGTGAACAGCACTATTAAGAACAAGCTGAGTAAATTAATGGCTGAAACTGGATTGTCGTGGCTGGAAGCTTTGCCACTAGTGTTGTACAGCATCAGAACCACTCCCAGGTCTCCCCTTAACTTATCACCCATTGAAATTCTTTTTGGTCGACAACCTCATGTAATGATAGACCCCCAGGATGATTTGAAATGCAATAATGAAGTGACTGTGAAATATTTGGTTGGGATGAGCCAGCAGCTGAGAAATCAACAAAGAAATTTAAAGCTGGTGATTCCTGACCTACCGAACAGTAATTGTCATGACATTGAGCCTGGGGATTATGTGATGATTCGAAATTTCTTATGCTCAGGTTGCCTCATAGACAGTTGGGAAGGACCATACCAAGTCTTGTTAACCAGCACAACAGCGTTGAAGGTCGCTGAAAGAGAGAATTGGGTCCACTCGTTCCACTGCAAGAAGGTCGCTGACCCGGAGAGAACTCGTGACAAAGAGCAGAGTGTAGAGAATCTCGTATCACTGGAGTGTCTGTTCCAGGAAAGTTGAGTGGCAGGACTGTCAAAGGGCATCTGAGCACAAAGAGTAACAAGATCTAGAACGGTTGTCGTACCATTTTTCTTTTTTCACCTCCCCCTGCATTTTCCTTTCTTTTCTCCTTCTTATTTTCCTCCTTTCCCCTAACGAAATGGATCGATCACAAGAGACTGCGTTTCGGGTTCTGTTAGTAATTCTGGTTTTGATCAGGACAGTTTGTTTTGGTGAGGGTCCCAGAGAGGTCGAGCAGGGATCTGGAATGGGTTCTGATGGCGAGTACGAAGTTGTAGGATCTCAGGAGCAGCACATCACTTTAGTAAAGGCTGGCATCTGTAAGCGCTCTGGTAGTCAGGGAGCTCGGAGGCACTGTGAGGGGTTATTGTCTGATGAATATTGTATTTGTAGGAATTGTGAGAATATAGTAGAGGATGGGTGCATCCAGAGATGTCAGTCCAACCTTAATATCAACATGGACTGCCATCCGTTGAGTGATTACCACTCACTAGTGGGTAAGGTCTTAAACCAGACAGAATGCTGGGTGTGCTCACAAGTACCTCAAGGTCAGAGTAAGTCAGGATTAGTACCATACCCTTTAGCAATAGATGAGGTACTCGAATTGCGGGGTGGGAGGCCGGTGGACAAGAAATTCAATATGTCTAGGCACCCTAGATTGAAGCTCCACCAGTATCATGTAGACAGGTCCTTATTGTGTTGTAATATTTCCAATTACCGAAAACCGGGAAATTGGGAAGTGGCGTGGAATAACCAGACAATGACCTTTTCATACAGAGCTGATAGGATACCCATAGACTCTGAACTTGTACGCCAAATAACCAACAGTGGGAGGTATTTTCGGTATAGGTATACTCGTGGAAGCAAGTCCATGTGGGTTGGAAAAGTATCGCCAGGGTATTGTGCTCATATCATCCAGCCCGATACTTGTACTGAGCAGATGGGAGAACTAGTGACTGGTTTCTTTACTTGGAAAATTTGTACTATGGGGATGTTATATTTTGTCCCCTATGTTCTCCCAGATGATGCCTATTTCATATGTGGGAGGAAGGCGTACAAGTGGCTTGCCCCGAGCTCTGAGGGATTGTGTTATATAGGGAGAGTACTACCGGAGGTCATGATCATAACCCATGATAAAATGAAAGACGTTCACCGCAGTGCTCAGGCTCCTTATACTCATACTCACTACGAACACATCATCAAGAGACACCTCATAGATAGGACAGAGCATGCAGCCTCTAATTTGATCCACGAATCCACCGGGATTCAGTTCCTTCTCGCATTAGACATTACCCGTACTGCCAGAGGAACTATAAATTATAGGTATATCCATGCACTAGCGAACTTGATAGATAATATCACTGAGATGTATGACGACACCTTCAGGTAGACGGGAAGGGAGTTACAAGCTTACAAGAAGGAACTGATTCAGCACAGAATGGTCCTTAATTATGTCACAGCCGTGACAGGTGGGTATTGTGTTACCCTGGCAACTCAATATGGTGTGAAGTGCTGTACTTATATTACAAACAGCACTGATGACCCAACGGGGATCATCGATCAAAAGATGGACGATATCTTGCAGTTGAAGTGGGAGTTCAGGAGGAAGCACAACCTTACCTTAGCGACTGTGAGTAATGAACTGACCGGCTGGGTCTCATGGTTGAACCCACGCAAATGGTTCTCAGGTTTAGGAGAGTGGGCTCAGAATGTCATTATGACTGTTGGGAAGTTTCTACTTTGTGTCCTGGGAGTCATCATAATTATTGGTTCGATATTTAGGTGTGTTCAAATTCTAATGCGGCGCAAGCACGGCACAAATTTAATGAGTCTAAGGAGCGAGGGCGTTGTTATAGCAGCAGATTTTATTTATGACCCATCCATAGAGACAGTGTTATGATAAGGATTGCAAATGAATTTCATGGCCTGTTTCTTTCACCCGTTTTTCTTTTGTCTCCCCCTCTGCCCAGATACATCCATCTGGAAAAGACATCAGTCCTACCCAAAATGTTTATGTGAATGTATTTTATATATGTGTCTTATCTTCATCTCTGCAACCTCCAGCTAATGGCACACATAGTCGACAGGTGATATCCACATATACTAGCACTCACATATGTTTCCCCATCCATGTATCATCAACGAAATGTGCACCCCATTTGTTGGAACAAGAAGCCGAAAAGATGTGTTTGTTGGCCCATTTACAGACCCTTAATACGGGATGAGAAGGATTTAATGTATACTTCGCAATACCTCGAAGCTTATGCAGAACATATACGGCACGATGATACATGCCCCTCAGAGATGGATTCATACATACATGCTTTTACTATTCCACTAGGTCATACATTTCCCACCTACAACTCTCCCTCGACCATCCAAGCTTCTGTAGATATTGTATAGATATTTTTCTGTTTATTGATTAGGTAGTGGCAGTTATTGGTGACTGCCAAAGGGTGGACTGTCGAAGTCGAAATATATTGCAGTACACACATCACGTACAAACTACACACAGATGGCCTCCGTGCGTGTACTTGTTCTGCCGTGCGTGCGCATAGTCGCAATTTGCCTATGGTCGCTCCCGCGGTCCTGCGCATTAGCGCGTGGTATGAGTATTTATGGTAGAGTTTGTGGACGCATGGAAAAGCTATCAAAACACATTACATATTAAATCCAAATAGTGCACAATGTACACATAGTCTCCCTGCATCACACCACAAGTTACAACAGTTTAAATGGTATCAGAACAAAGGGATTCACCTTTACAGGATAGGAGGGGACAGAACAAGGTTGTAAGGTGGTGTTTGGTATCCAGCTGTAGGGTATTTTAAGGGTAATATTCCGGTGTTGGTTTGCAGAAGATCGCACGTTCCTGCGAATAGTTATGTGCAGGAGCAGAATATAGATATAAACTGTATTTACTGTACATTAGGTATGCGGCGGGAACCCAGAGGAGACCACCCACAAGTGCATCTTGAACAGACATCGCCCACCTATTCAAACCAACCTATGACCTCTCCTGTACTGTAAATGACAATCCCTGTGTCCAATGGACAAAGAGATTACAGTATCCATTGTGTTAAGTTTTGGAAGATTATATAAAAGGAGCCAGCTGCAGGCATGGTCTCTCTCTCTCTCTCTCTCTCTCAAGACTCACAAAGTTATCTATCTAGATGACCGAGGGACTGGGTAGCGCGGCGAAATTCAAACAAGTATGTACCATTGACTGTAGCCATTATTCTCTTGTATTGTATTGCTTTGTGATTGTAACCCCCTTTCAGTAATAATATGCTGTGGTGTCGGAACCCAGCAGATTAAATACAAATCTGGTGTCGTGTTTTCCTTTCCCTGCTAAGGTTTAAAGTGTATTACTATCGCATGCATATCTGTTAAGGGTTCACTGTGTAACTTTGGGTGTGTACGCGCTGTGTGTACTTTGTACAGCCAGCGCGGCGTTTGTACGCAAAGTCCGTACACAGTACGGGACTCTGTACGCTAATGGTGTAATAAGTACGTAGATTGTGGATTAAGTATAGCGGCCGCAGCGGCTTCATTCAAAGTGTATGAAATGTCTTTTTAAAGTGTTGCTTTTAGTCCTGTATGTAAATCAGCGTTTACAGTGTATAATACCTGAGTGTGACAACTGTGTGTAATACCTTTGTGTGGCACGTATGTATTTATACCTGCACGTGACACCTGTGTGTAATACCTGTATGTAACACCTGTGTGTAATACATTTGTGTGACAGCTGTGTGTAATACCTGTGTGTGACACCTGTGTGTAATACCTGCGTGTGACACCTGTGTGTAATACCTGTGTGCAACACATGTGTGTAATACCTGTGTGCACACATGTGTGTAATACCTGTGTGCAACACATGTGTGTGCTACCTGTGTGCAACACATGTGTGTAATACCTGCATGTGACACCTGTGTGCAACACCTGCATGTGACACCTGTGTGCGACACCATTGTGTGATACCTGCATGTGACACCTGTGTGCGACACCAGTGTGTGATACCTGCTTGTGACACCTGTGTGCGACACCAGTGTGTGATACCTGCATGTGACACCTGTGTGCGACACCAGTGTGTGATACCTGCGTGTGACACCTGTGTGCGACACCAGTGTGTGATACCTGCATGTGACACCTGTGTGCGACACCAGTGTGTGATACCTGCGTGTGACACCTGTGTGCGACACCAGTGTGTAATACCTGCATGTGACACCAGTGTGTAATACCTGTGTGCGACACTAGTGTGTAATACCTGTCCATGATGCTATACCTGTTAGAGACACTGATATGTGATCGCCTATTTTCAGAAAACTGAAGGATAAATTGTGGCCTTCCGTGCCCAATCTGCACCGCGTGCTGGACTCATTCCTGGCTGAGATACAGAAACAATACCAGGTAACGCCTAGTAACAGAGTCATATATTGCTATTATTATAGTTTATATGTATGCTACCGCAAGGGTTCTGCGGTTTGGTACACAGAGGATAGAACATAAAACATTATTATGTAAGTACATTATACAGTTACAGACAAGTTTATGTTACATAATTACATCCTGCAAATTGTTATTCTGTGTTGTAAGGTGTCACACGTGGTCTGCAGCGCTGTGTTAAGCGAGTGAGCAGAGAACACATGTAACAGTATTAAACGATGCACAAACAAAATCCACACATTCGTCCGGCTCAGAGTCAGGCCCAATGTGTAAATACTCCCAGCACCACAAATGTGTTATACCAAATCTAGGGGGCGATTCAGACCTGATCGCTGGGCTGCTAAATTTGTTGTCCTGCAATCACATAGTCGCCGTCCAAGGGGAGTGTAAATTCGCCCGTGCAAGTATGCGATCGCATGTGTACGCCGTGCTACAAATATCCCTCAGTCAGCGGACAGCTGCAAATCCGTTCGCACCTGACTCGCTATCGAATGTTTTTTCCACTGTGTGCAGTGTGTGCGCAGCCCAGGACTTACTCCTACAGTGCGATCAGAACAGGCTGATCGGGGCCGTAGCTGACGTCACACACCCTCCCTGAAAACGCTTGGGAACGCCTGCATTTTCCCTGACACTCCCAGAAAATGGCCGGTTACCACCCACAAACGGCCTCCTCCTGTCAATCAGCATGCGAATGGCTCTGCGATTGAAATTTTCGCAGCAGCCTGTCACTGTTCGGTGATGCCTGTTGTTGTTTCGTATGTGCATGCGCATTGCGGTTCATACACATGTGCAGTCTATCGATAATCGGTCGCTGTGCGAAAACGCACACCAGCGAACAGATCTGAATCGGGCCCTTAGTGTCTCCAGCTGACATCCTGTCACCCAGAAACCCCAGTTCACGTAGGCCATAATTCCTCCACACTGGCAGGGTGGCTGAGAGAGGGGGAGCGTGTACTAATTGCCTGGGCTTGTCGGAGGAGCCGTAGTCCCCCCCCCCCCCCCTCTTACATGTCAGTGGCAGCAGCTTCACTCCCTGGCCCAGCATATGCTGTTGTGTCCTGGGCTGCGATTGGTCCATTCTCCTCTGCCTGCATCATGTGACTGTAGCTGTGCCGGTTCTCATATATTTATTAGTACAGGGGCATGGCCACACAGTCCACGCTCCCTACAGTACCCGAGCCCAGACCCACTCTCTACGACCCTGCACACTGGTGATGTACAATAGCTATTAGTGGGGGGCCCCCTGGGTATGGATGCCTCTGGGCGGCTGCCCCAGCCATCCTCTTGCTAACCGGCCATGCTGCTAACTAAACACAGCCCCATACAGAGCCTGAGGGCCTAATTCAGATCTGATCGCAGCAGCAGCAAATTTGTTAGCTAATGGGCAAAACCATGGGTCCGATTCAGACCTGCGTTTTCGCACAGCGGGCGATCAGGTGTAAACTGCGCATGCATATGCACAGTAATGCGCAGGCGTGCTGCACGGGTACAAAGCGGATCACCGCTCAGCGAAAGGTTTGTGCAATGGATACGTTCGCATGGGCGATCGCAAGGAGATTGACAGGAAGAGGCCGTTTGTGGGTGTCAATTCAACAGGCCGTTTTCAGGGAGTGTCTGGAAAAACACAGGCGTGTCCATGCGTTTGCAGGGAGAGATCCTGACGTCAATTCTGGTCCCGGACAGGCTGATGTGATCGCAGTGGCTGAGTAAGTCCTGGGCTGCGCAGAGGCTGCACAAAATCCGTTTGTACAGCTCTGCTACACATGCGTTCGCATACTTACACTCCCCCCGTAGACAGCAACTATCCGATCGCAGGGCTGCAAAAATCGCTGCTCAGCGATCAGGTCTGAATTAGCCCCTAATGTGCACTGCAGGGGGGGGCAGATGTAATATGTGCAGAGAGAGTTAGATTTGGGTGGGTTATATTGTTTCTGTGCAGGGTAAATACTGGCTGCTTTATTTTTACACTGCAATTTAGACTTCAGTTTGAGCACACCCCACCCAAACCTTACTCTCTCTGCACGTGTTAGATCTGCCCCCCCCTGCAGTGCACATGGTTTTGCCCATAAGCTAACAAATTTGCTGCTGCGATCAGATCTGAATTAGGCCCTGTGTCAGGTAACTGTCTGATTCTCAAACTAAGATTCCATGAAGTAAAATTGTTTGGTGTGAATAATTAAGCTACGGCTAAATACATTTTAAAGGCACTATACATAAGATGCAGGGACTGTGGCGGCTGGAAAAATAAGATTTTACTCACCGGTAAATCTATTTCTCGTAGTCCGTAGTGGATGCTGGGTACTCCGTAAGGACCATGGGGAATAGACGGGCTCCGCAGGAGACTGGGCACTACTTTAAAGAAAAGATTAGGTACTACATCTGGTGTGCACTGGCTCCTCCCTCTATGCCCCTCCTCCAGACCTCAGTTAGGGAAACTGTGCCCGGAAGAGCTGACATTACTAGGAAAGGATTTGGAATCCAGGGTAAGACTCATACCAGCCACACCAATCACACCGTACAACTCGTGATAACTATACCCAGTTGACAGTATGAACAACAACTGAACCTCATTAAACTGATGGCTCAGAACAAAAAACCCTTTAGTTATAACTATATACAAGTATTGCAGAATTCCGCACTTGGGACGGGCTCCCAGCATCCACTACGGACTACGAGAAATAGATTTACCGGTGAGTAAAATCTTATTTTCTCTGACGTCCTAGTGGATGCTGGGTACTCCGTAAGGACCATGGGGATTATACCAAAGCTCCCAAACGGGCTGGAGAGTGCGGATGACTCTGCAGCACCGAATGAGCAAACTCAAGGTCCTCCTCAGCCAGGGTATCAAACTTGTAGAATTTTACAAACGTGTTTGATCCCGACCAGGTAGCAGCTCGGCAAAGTTGTAAAGCCGAGACCCCTCGGGCAGCCGACCAAGAAGAGCCCACCTTCCTCGTGGAATGGGCTTTGACTGATTTAGGATGCGGCAGTCCAGCCGCTGAATGTGCAAGTTGAATCGTGCTACAGATCCAGCGAGCAATAGTCTGCTTAGAAGCAGGAGCACCCAGCTTGTTGGGTGCATGCAGGATAAACAGCGAGTCAGTTTTCCTGACTCTAGCCGTCCTGGAAACATAGATTTTCAGGGCCCGGACTACATCTAGCAACTTGGAAGCCTCCAAGTCCCGAGTAGCCGCAGGCACCACAATAGGTTGGTTCAAATGAAACGCTGATACCACCTTAGGGAGAAATTGGGGACGAGTCCTCAATTCTGCCCTGTCCATATGGAAGATCAGATAGGGGCTTTTACATGACAAAGCCGCCAATTCTGACACACGCCTAGCCGAAGCCAAGGCCAAAAGCATGACCACTTTCCACGTGAGATATTTCAACTCCACGGTCTGAAGTGGCTCAAACCAATGTGATTTTAGGAAATCCAACACAACGTTGAGATCCCAAGGTGCCACTGGAGGCACAAAAGGAGGCTGAATATGCAGCACTCCCTTAACAAACGTCTGAACTTCAGGCAGTGAAGCCAGTTCTTTTTGAAAGAAAATAGACAGGGCCGAAATCTGGACTTTAATGGATCCCAATTTTAGGCCCATAGTCACTCCTGACTGTAGGAAGTGCAGAAATCGACCCAGCTGAAATTCTTCTGTTGGGGCCTTCATAGCCTCACACCAAGCAACATATTTTCGCCATATGCGGTGATAATGTTTTGCTGTCACATCCTTCCTAGCTTTTATCAGCGTAGGAATGACTTCAACCGGAATGCCCTTTTCCATCAGGATCCGGCATTCAACCGCCATGCCGTCAAACGCAGCCACGGTAAGTCTTGGAACAGACAGGGCCCCTGCTGTAGCAGGTCCTGTCTGAGAGGCAGAGGCCAAGGGTCCTCTGAGATCATTTCTTGTAGTTAAGGGTACCAAGTCCTTCTTGGCCAATCCGGAACGATGAGTATAGTTCTTACTCCGCTCTTTCTTATTATCCTCAGTACCTTTGGTATGAGAGGAAGAGGAGGGAACACATAAACCGACTGGTACACCCACGGTGTCACTAGAGCGTCCACAGCTATCGCCTGAGGGTCCCTTGACCTGGCGCAATATTTTTTTAGCATTTTTGTTGAGGCGGGACGCCATCATGTCCACCTGTGGCCTTTCCCAACGATTTACAATCAGCTGGAAGACTTCTGGATGAAGTCCCCACTCTCCCGGGGGGAGGTCGTGCCTGCTGAGGAAGTCTGCTTCCCAGTTGTCCACTCCCGGAATGAACACTGCTGACAGTGCTATCACGTGATTTTCCGCCCATTGGAGAATCCTTGTGGCTTCTGCCATCGCCATCCTGCTTCTTGTGCCGCCCTGTAGGTTTACATGGGCGACCGCCGTGATGTTGTCTGACTGAATCAGCACCGGCTGGTTTTGAAGCAGGGGTTTTGCCTGCCTTAGGGCATTGTAAATGGCCCTTAGTTCCAGAATATTTATGTGTAGGGAAGCCTCCTGACTCGACCATTGTCCTTGGAAGTTTCTTCCCTGAGTGACTGCCCCCCAACCTCGGAGGCTTGCATCCGTGGTCACCAGGACCCAGTCCTGTATGCCGAATCTGCGGCCTTCGAGAAGATGAGCACTCTGCAGCCACCACAGCAGAGACACCCTGGCCCTCGGGGACAGGGTGATCAGCCGATGCATCTGAAGATGCGATCCGGACCACTTGTCTAACAGATCCCACTGAAAGATCCTTGCATGGAACCTGCCGAATGAAATTGCCTCGTAAGAAGCTACCATCTTTCCCAGGACTCGCGTGCAGTGATGCACCGACACCTGTTTTGGTTTTAGGAGGTCTCTGACCAGAGATGACAACTCCTTGGCCTTCTCCTCCGGGAGAAACACCTTCTTCTGTTCTGTGTCCAGAATCATACCCAGGAACAGCAGACGCGTCGTAGGAACCAGCTGCGACTTCGGGATATTCAGAATCCAGCCGTGCTGTTGTAGCACTTCCTGAGATAGTGCTACTCCGACCAACAACTGCTCCCTGGACCTCGCCTTTATAAGGAGATCGTCCAAGTATGGGATAATTATAACTCCCTTCTTCCGAAGGAGTATCATAATTTCGGCCATTACTTTGGTAAATACCCTCGGTGCCGTGGACAGACCAAACGGCAACGTCAGGAATTGGTAATGGCAGTCCTGTACCACAAAACGGAGGTACACCTGGTGAGGTGGGTAAATGGGGACATGTAGGTAAGCATCCTTGATGTCCAGTGATACCATGTAATCCCCCTCTTCCAGGCTTGCAATAACCGCCCTGAGTGATTCCATTTTGAACTTGAACTTCCTTATATAAGTGTTCAAGGATTTCAAATTTAGAATGGGTCTCACCGAACCGTCTGGTTTCGGTACCACAAACATTGTGGAATAGTAACCCCGTCCCTGTTGAAGGAGGGGAACTTTGATTATCACCTGCTGGAGGTACAGCTTGTGAATTGCCGCCAGTACTACCTCCCTGTCCTGGGGAGTAGCTGGCAAGGCTGATTTGAGGTAACGGCGAGGGGGAGACGTCTCGAACTCCAGCTTGTATCCCTGAGATACCACTTGTAGAACCCAGAGATCCACCTGTGAGCGAACCCACTGGTCGCTGAAGATCCGGAGACGGGCCCCCACCGCACCTGGCTCCACATGTGGAGCCCCAGCGTCATGCGGTGGACTTAGTGGAAGCAGGGGAGGATTTTTGTTCTTGGGAACTGGCTGTCTGGTGCAGCTTTTTCCCTCTACCCCTGCCTCTGGGCAGAAAGGACGCGCCTCTAACCCGCTTGCCTTTCTGAGGCCGAAAGGACTGTACTTGATAATACGGTGCTTTCTTAGGCTGTGAGGGAACCTGAGGTAAAAAAGTAGACTTCCCAGCTGTTGCTGTGGATACGAGGTCCGAAAGACCGTCCCCAAACAATTCCTCACCCTTATAAGGCAAAATTTCCATGTGCCTTTTAGAATCAGCATCACCTGTCCACTGCCGAGTCCATAATACTCTCCTGGCAGAAATGGACATTGCATTAATTCTAGATGCCAGCCGGCAAATGTCCCTCTGTGCATCTCTCATATATAAGACTACGTCTTTAATATGCTCTATGGTTAGCAATATAGTGTCCCTGTCAAGGGAATCAATGTTATCAGATAGGGAATCAGACCATGCTGCTGCAGCACTACACATCCATGCTGAAGCAATAGCAGGTCTCAGTATAGTACCTGAGTGTGTATACACAGACTTCAGGATAGCCTCCTGCTTTCTATCTGCAGGCTCCTTTAAGGCGGCCGTATCCTGAGAAGGCAGTGCCACCTTTTTTGATAAGCGTGTGAGCGCCTTGTCCACCTTAGGGGATGTCTCCCAGCGTAACCTATCCGTTGGTGGGAAAGGGTACGCCATTAGTAACCGCTTAGAAATTACTAGTTTCTTATCTGGGGAACCCCACGCTTCTTCACACAATTCATTTAACTTTCTCCCCAAACATAATACAGGTTGAGTATCCCATATCCAAATATTCCGAAATACGGAATATTCCGAAATACGGACTTTTTTAAGTGAGAGTGAGATAGTGAAACCTTTGTTTTTTGATGGCTCAATGTACACAAACTTTGTTTAATACACAAAATTATTACAAATATTGTATTAAATGACCTTCAGGCTGTGTGTATAAGGTGTATATGAAACATAAATGAATGATGTGAATGTACACACACTTTGTTTAATGCACAAATTTATAAAAAATATTGACTAAAATTACCTTCAGGCTGTGTGTATAAGGTGTATATGTAACATAAATGCATTATGTGCTTAGATTTAGGTCCCATCACCATGATATCTCATTATGGTATGCAATTATTCCAAAATACGGAAAAATCCGATATCCAAAATACCTCTGGTCCCAAGCATTTTGAATAAGGGATACTCAACCTGTACCCTTTTTTGTGGTAACCGGGTTAATGTCAGAAATGTGCAACACATTTTTCATTGCCGTAATCATGCATCGGATGGCCCTAGTGGATTGTATATTTGTCTCATCCTCGTCGACACTGGAGTCAGACTCTGTGTCGACATCTGTGTCTGCCATCTGAGGTAGCGGGCGTTTTTGAGCCCCTGGCGGCCTCTGAGATGCCTGGGCAGGCGCGGGCTGAGATGCCGGCTGTCCCAAAGCTGCGTCATCGAACCTTTTATGCAAGGAGTTGATACTGTCGGTTAATACCTTCCACATATGTATCCACTCAGGTGTCGGCCTCGCAGGGGGCGACATCACACTTATCGGCACCTGCTCCGCCTCCACGTAAGCGTCCTCGTCAAACATGTCGACACAGCCGTACCGACACACCGCACACACACACAGGGAATGCTCTGACTGAGGACAGGACCCCACAAAGTCCTTTGGGGAGACAGAGAGAGAGTATGCCAGCACACACCAGAGCGCTATATAACAGAGGGATATACACTATACACAAAGTGAATTTTCCCCCTATAGCTGCTTATATCACAATTTGCGCCTAAATTTATGTGCCCCCCCTCTCTTTTTTACCCTTTCTGTAGTGTATACTGCAGGGGAGAGCCTGGGGAGCGTCCTTCCAGCGGAGCTGTGAAGAGAAAATGGCGCTGGCTGTGCTGAGGGAGATAGCCCCGCCCCTTCAACGGCGGGCTTCTCCCGCTTTTTATAACGTTAATGGCGGGGGTTTCTGCACATATACAGTGTTAAACACTGTATTATGTGCTTTTTATTGCCAAAAGGTATCTTAATTGCAGCCCAGGGCGCCCCTCCCCAGCGCCCTGCACCCACCAGTGACCGGAGCGTGTGGTGTGCTGTGGGAGCAATGGCGCACAGCTACAGTGCTGTGCGCTACCTTATTGAAGACCGAAGTCTTCAGCCGCCGATTTCCTCCGGTTTCTTCCGTCTTCTGGCTCTGCAAGGGGGACGGCGGCGCAGCTCCGGGAACGGACGATCGAGGACGGGCCCTGTGTTCGATCCATCTGGAGCTAATGGTGTCCAGTAGCCTAGAAGCACAAGCTAGCTTCAAGCAGGTAGGTTTGCTTCTCTCCCCTAAGTCCCACGTAGCAGTGAGTCTGTTGCCAGCAGATCTCACTGAAAATAAAAAACCTAACAAATACTTTTCTTTTTAGTGAACTCAGGAGAGCCCACTAAGTGCATCCAGCTCAGGCCGGGCACAGATTCTAACTGAGGTCTGGAGGAGGGGCATAGAGGGAGGAGCCAGTGCACACCAGATGTAGTACATAATCTTTTCTTTAAAGAAGTGCCCAGTCTCCTGCGGAGCCCGTCTATTCCCCATGGTCCTTACGGAGTACCCAGCATCCACTAGGACGTCAGAGAAATATGTAATGGCAAACTGAAAGTAAGGGCACAAAATACTTAAATCTGGACCTGTGTAAAATGATGTTGGAGACCATAATAAAGCCATTGGAACCCCTGTATAACAAGCATTGGGCCTGATTCTGATTTGTACAGTACTGTACAGCCGCAGGGAAGCAGGAGGCGCATGTAGTAAATAGACGCCTCCAATATGCACCTGTGATCCGAGTGATGCTTCCAAAGACGCAGAACCAGATCACCATCGTGACCATAGCCAGTCCTCAGCCAGTCTCCGTAAGCCAAGGCTTGCTCAGACTGGTCAATGGAACCATGTCAGCCAGGTCTAAGAAGTCTGCGCCTGATGAAGCATACCCTGGGCTCAGCACGCCTACAAAACAGGGCAACATGCCCCCATTTACTAGAATGGTCCCTGACGCCTCCCCTGCTCCACATCCCAAATGCACAGCGATCAAGCAGGACCTGTTCTGCACATGCACAGAATGGATCCACAGTTACCCAAACCATCAGAGTTCAACGTAAGCTTTGGGCCTGCATACAGTACATTTCTAAATCAGGCCATTACTCACACCTACAAACAATGTCATTTTGTGATAAAGGAGGGCGGGTGTCTCTCTTATATTTGATGCATTTTACCGATTTGTGCTTTTGTGACTGCAGCCCAGTGCTACGCTATACGAGAAACCTCTGGAAGAAGCTCCACAATCCTCCTGTCTGGAAATACTTTGTGAAGTGACACTTACCGGTGAAGTACCACCAACATCTCGAGATTACGTTCAGCTGTCACCTCCCAGCTACGAAAATGAAGATTATTGGCCAAAGATAGATCTCCTGGAGCTCAGCCTGGAATACAGCCCTTATAACCAGCCGCCCAATTGTGTCACCAATCAGACTTACTTGCCCACCAGCTGGAGCTTGTAGTACCCTGGGATTTTACTTAAAAAGGAAAATAAAAAGAGAACGGTGTAAATACTGTAACCTAAATGAAAGTGATACAGGGAAACAGAGCAGCCATCAGGGGGGGACTGAGGGGACTAGTGTTCCGGGCCCTTACAGAGAGGGGGGCCCACCCCTGGTTCCTACCACCAATACCTGTAGAGCTGCACCAGTCTGTGAATCAGCAGCAGTCTGATGCACAGGGAGGACTTTTTAAAAGAAGCCTTCCCTGCACATCAGATCTCTGTGAACCGTTCCTGTAGGTCCGCAACACTCCACCTATATGTTACTTCACAATAGGGGTGGAGCAGTGCGGCAGAATCTTTATTTTGGGAGGAAGGGTCCTGTTTATTTTGTCAGTCCCAGGCACCACAATTTCTAATCTCATCCCTGCAGGGAAACTTTTATAATCCATGTCACACTGGATACAAAAAAATGGCAATGTTAATATGTATTTTATGTAAACCTGTTGTCGATATGAATATACATTATGATTTTGTAACCAAGTCAGGCTACACCCAACAGGGCATGATATGTGGATCTCCTGGACAGGTAGGTTAATCACCGGTTACTCTAATTTGATACCAAACTCTGCATTAATTTTCTCTGACACATTGTGGAGCAAAGGAGTAAAAAGGTTCCAGGAATTGCACGTGTCCCTACGGAACTAAAGAAGCTGGAATTTTTTATACCAGTGATTTGCTGCCAATTGTAGGAGATACTGTATTGTTCCGTTACATTGCTCTGCAATTTGTAAAATATTCTATGTATTATAAAGTTTTTAACCTTTTATATAAGTATTGTATATGTATGACTGTATGTACTAGGAATACATCAGGAAAGTGTGATCTGTTCAGGATACCGGTGTTCAGCATCCCCCACAGTCAGAATGCTGACGCCGGAATCCTGACACTGCTCAGAATGCCGACACCAGCATCACAACATGGATCGAAATGCCGGCACTGGGATCCTGAAAGACGGAATCCTGATCGAGCTCTGCCATGACTCCTGGTTGATAATCTGTGGTGGGTGGATGTTAGGTTTAGGCAGCTGGGGGGTGGGTTAAGGTTAGGCTGCGGGGAAGGGAGAGTAAGAGTTAGGCACCCCCCAGGAGGGTTAGGGTTAGGCTGCGGGTGTGGGAGGGTTAGGTTTAGGCTGTGGGAGGCGGGAGGTTAGGTTTTAGGCACCACCTGGGAGGGTTAGGCTGCGCGGGGAGAGGGGGGGATAGTTAGGGTTAGGCTGTGGCTGGGGGAGGGGGGGGGGTTAACCTTGGGCTGCGGGAAGGGTGGTTTAGGGGAGGGTTAACATACTCACCTGACCCCTGTTGGGATTCTCTGCTTCGGGATGGCAGTGTTATAACCGCGGGCATCCCATCCGTCGGGATATCGTATGTATGCCAGGAAGGTAACATGGTTGGGCTCAACGTATAAGGAAGGTAGCATGGTCAGGCCAGCTGGGATCTACACTTTGGCGTAACCAGCCGGGCAGCTCCCACCCCTGTTTTTTTCAACTCTCCTTTCAAATGACCATGTTAAAAACGATCACCACATTCTATAAAAGGCCAGATAAAATGCATCCTACCAGAAAATCAAAAACACATAACTAGATAACATAACATTTTTAATAAAAAAAAAAAAGTATTTTAAACTGCCAATGGGAGACTACAAGGTATCTTGGGCCATTTTACAACAGAAAAATGAAAAAGTAGTGTAAAGAGATGTGTATTACTTATGGGGAGCTCACAGCCAATCAGAGGCGCCCTTTATGGTACTGCCGAACCCCAACCCCCTTCAGTTTTGAAAACAATGCTATACAGGAAATTTACTAAGGTGGGAGTTTTTTTTAGAACTGATAATATTGACCATAGCAACCAATCAGATGCTATCATCTTCTAGAAGCAGCTAGATAAATGTTAAGCAGAGTCTGATTGGTTGCTATGAGCAACATCACCAGTTCTAAAAAAAACTCCCACCTTAGTAAATATACTGTAACAGGAGTCTTGCTAGAAGTTGCTACAAAAATTCCACCAGCAACCGACTCCAGGCTTGTGCAAAAACAACAAACACCTTTTATTCAGGTAGCTCAAATACAAAGAAACACATAAATCAAATACAGAGAAACGCATAAAATACAGAGAAACACATAAAAAGATCACTGGCCCTCATTCCGAGTTGATCGCTCGCTAGCTGCTTTTAGCAGCAGTGCAAACGCTAAGCCGCCGCTCTCTGGGAGTGTATCTTATTAGCTTAGCAGAAGTGCGAATGAAAGGTTAGCAGTTCTGCTATGAAATATTTTCATGCAGTTTCAGAGTAGCTCGATACTTACTCCTACCTTGCGATCACTGCAGGCAGTTCAGTTCCTGTTTTGACGTCACAAAGACGCCCTGCGTTCGGCCAGCCACTCCCCCGTTTCTCCGGGCATGCCTGCGTTTTGTAGCACACTCCCGGAAAACGCTCAGTTACCACCCAGAAACGCCCCTTTACTGTCAATCACTCACCGATCACTCGCGCGATAGAAAACAGTCGTTCAGCCTTGTGTAAAACTGCAAAGTTTTGTGTGAAAGTACTGAGCGCGTGCGCACTGCGGCCCATAAGCATGCGCAGTTTTGCCATTTTTTTACCTGATCACTGCGCTGCGAAAATCGTCAGTATCCTGACACTAGTGACCCAGCCCTCCGGATCCCACTGTACCTAGCAGGCCTATCACCTGGACACTATTTGCCTTCAGGAGCCCTGACTCATGGGAGAGACTCTGCTTTAAACCCAGCAGCCAGGTGCTGGCTGATGAAGCAGCTTCTTGGGCTAAGAAAATTATAAGACCTGGTCTGGGCCAAATGGATGGGAACCCGGTCCATCCACACTTCCCATCCACCCCCAGGACCCTGTGTGTAGCTTACAGGTGGCAAAGTACCTCTTCTGCCACAATACCCATATGACTTTGGCACAAAAACTATTGCATTGAATTCACAATCAAAATACAGGATGTATAGTGAATAACAGCTGCAGCGTCTATGAGATCAAAGAAATCTGTCGGAAGCTGGGATCAACTGTTCTGCAACAGGAAGTAATCTAATTGAATGTTCAAATATCTATTCAGATATCCCAACAAACACATTCAATGCACGAATTTCGAACATGAATTCAGAATAACAAGTTTTTTCGATGTTGCCCCACAGGGAATAATATAAAGTTCAGACATCAGCCTTTGATCTTATGCTAAGGACAGTATGCTAACCATAAATCAAAGTGTGTTGTCATTATAATTGTTTCTTGAGAAGAGATCGGTGATAAGTAAAGTCAACAGTATAATTGTTTCTTGGGAAGATATAAGTGATAACTCAAGTCTAAAAATACCCAGTGAACATTGATTTCATTAACACTTGCATATATTAAAGTGTCCATACCTACACAACATAGGTGTATGTATAATGGGTGTAGCACGCCTTACCACTCCGGAGTCCAGGTCAGCGCTGCTGGTGGCGGACAAATCACTCGGAAAATTGAGGCATTTTCCTGGTGATTCACAAATGCACAGTACAGATTTGAATCCAGAAACATAGCGGGCGCCATGCTTTTAGAGACCGGCGCATGTACACAAGATATTAGTCTCCGGGAACACGGTGGGCGCTATGTTTCCGAAGACCTACGAATGCGCAGAGTCTACTGTGCCACAACGAGGGGGCCCACAGAAAGGAGTCAGCATACAGGTCACCTTCTCTCTTATGCCGATCCTGCGTCACCTGCCTGCTCCGTTGTCCCCTGTCATTACATAAACAGGTTATGGCACAGCATTAACCATTATATTTAGGCTGGCAATGGTTAGCATTAAGTATTACATACACTATATGGACACTATGGGGTATATTCAATAACTGTCAGAAGCTGCCGTCTTGTCGGAAAGACGGCAGCTTCCGACAGTTTTAGGTCGGAAGGGGTTCCGATCTATTCATTAGGGCCCTGTTTATTCCGACAAGTCGGGAAACCCGACTTGTCGGAATTCTGTCGGAATGCACGTTGATCGGCAGCTTCAGCCGCCAATCAGTATGCATTGTCGGAAGCAGCGCCAAAACCGACAGGTTTTAGCCCCGTTTCCGACACTCTCAATCCGACTTTAAAAAAAGTCGGATTGAGATGAGTGAGCTGAGAGCAGGAGAAGGGGGAGCACCGGTGAGAGCAGGAACCCAGTGGCAGCAGCCACCCGGTTCCAGCAAGCGAGGCCCCGCTTGCTGGAGCCGGGTGTACGCCGCCGTAACCCTCTGCTGCTGCAGCCGCTGCTTCCCCGTCGCCTCCTCTCTTCCCCCTGTCTCCTCCGCTGCTCCCCCCACCACCGCAGACATCTAACCCCCTCCCGCTGCTGACAGATCCCCCCCACCGCCGCAGACATCTCCTCACCCCCGGCGCTGCTGACAGCTCCCTCTGCTGCTGCTGTCAGCGCACCCGCAGTGCTGACAACAGCAGCAGGTCAGGAATCCGGGAACGCCCAAATCCGACAGTCGGATTTGGCCGCTCTTTTGAATAGGGGTTGTCGGGTCCATTCCGACAACTGCATGTCGGAATGGACCCGATTCTTATTGAATATACCCCTATATTAATACCAACAGGGACTGTAATGACATTGCATTTAAATACATATACTTTAATACGGAATTGGTCACCCTTTTGCAGCTATAATAGCTTACACTGTTCCTGGAAGGCTTCCACAAGATTTTGGAGTGTTTCTGTGGGAATTTGTGCCCATTCATTCTGTAGAGCATTTATTAGGTCAGGTAGTGATATTGGACGAGTAGGCCTCGCTATCTCAGCCCCTCCCCTCTCCTAATTATATTCCACCAACCCCCCTCCCCTGATCGTCTCCGACTCCAAAAGTACATCGGAGGGAAGAAGAGGCCCTGGCCAATGCCATCTCCATGCACAGCAGCAGCAGCAGCACTGATTGTCCTTGCCAAAGATGCAAGGCCAGGCAGGAAAAAAAACAACACTGGAGTAGAAAAAGTGGCAAGTGCTGCTCAGCCTCTTTCTCTCTCGACCCTCTCTCACTCCCCTTTGTCCTTCTCTCTCCCTCACCCCCTTCTCTCTCTGCCCTCTCTCTCTGCATCTGCCCTCTCTCTCTCCCTCACCTCCCTGTCGCTCTCTCTATCCCTCCCCTCCCTCTCTCTTTCTCTCTCCCTCTGCCCTCTCTCTCCCTCCCTTGGTCCACTCTTTCTCTCTCCCTCTTTCCTCTCTCACATGTCCCTCTTTTCCTCTCTCCTTCCATGCCCTCTCTTTCTCTCCCTTCCTCTTTCTCCCCTCCTGCTCTCTCTTTATATATAGATATAGATGTTGAGGTTAAATGAAAGGCATTAGATGCTGCAATGTGGACATCACCTGGAGGTGTTACGGGTGCTGAGAAACCATTACAGCAGTGACGTTCTGTTGTTGTCATTTATTGTCCTGTCTACTTGTATGATAAAAGTTAATCCCTAATGTCTATTATTCAACTATAAAATACTGCATTGTGATTGGCCTTGGGCATTTTTGGGTGTGTTTGGTGCTGGGCGTAGATGCAAGTGTTACTTCAAATCCTTGGCATCTGCAGAGCTGCCTCAGATATACCTAAACGATTATATATGTATATTTGTATTGTATGTAGATGGGCATACAGAAGCAAGGAGCAAATATGCTGAGGTACCCTCCATAGTCAATAACACAAGTAGCATATCCCAAAGGGTTAAGGATAAGGAGGCACTCCGCGGTTTTATTAAATCCAATACGTCAATACATGTACACCCTGATAAAAGACCATTCCAGTCTTGAAATGTCAGCATATGGAATAAACCACATGTACTGGATTTTAATAAGACTGTTGATCTGTCATTTCATCCGAAACCGTTTGGAATATTCTATATACTGTATATATATATATATATATATATATATATATACATACATACACACATTGTGTATATATATATATATATATATATATATATATATATATTACACACACAAACAATGCAAGATGCAGGGGGGCCAAGCTCTGCTTCCCCCTGAAGTGGCTGCTGGAGGAGGGAGTGTCGTGGCTGATGGGGGGAGGGCGGCAGATCTTCGGCATCAACCTCACTCTCTGGATTGAGGGTCGTATGTGGGTGGTGCTTCAGGATAACTAGCGGGGGGTGCTGGATCTCCGGTGGCTCTGGCAGAGTTCACAGCTCTCCGACCAATCAGACCTGCTCCTGTATGGCCCCAGGGCAGTCTGTTACTATTGGGGTCGTGCAGTGTGACTGGGTGTAGGGAATGTGTGCATCTGCCCCCACGGTAGTTACACCACTGCTCAGGGGTCACATACCATAAGTTGGGAGGTGATTCAGAATGCTCCAAGTCAGCTTTACACTCTGGATCACCAGGTACCTCCTGGCACATACCTGTGGAGGAATCAGAAGTCCAGAAGTGGTCACCTTGAGGGCGGCTCTGATGAGCACAAGTGCAGGTGTCATCACACTCAGGGGGCAGGTCTGGCTGGAAGAGGAGAAAGCTGTGTCACTGGGGTCCCTGCTTTTCCGCCTCCCCCCTGCAACGCACAGAACTATGGGGGACATTTACTAAGCAGTGATAGGAGCCGAGAAGTGAGCTAGTGAAGAAGTTGCCGCATCAACCAATCAGAACAAAGAAGAATAACTCTGCGCTTAGAAACACCTTGTAAATTTAATTACGTGTGGTCTGTCATGTAGAATAAATAACTCAGTGAGCCCACTTCTTTGAAGTTACTCTCAGACTACTATTCACCGCTATTACGAACAGCTCCCGCACACTGCTGCAAATACACCCGGCTATCTTCGGCTGAACCCCGCGCCTTCTGTTACAAAGGTCCAGATCACCGAATAACATCACGGGTGAATGTGCAAGACCCCACCAAACAGCATCAGCATTAACCATTACAGGGACTTGCTGCTGTATACCGGGTGAGTCTGGGCTGACCTCCGCTGTGAGGACCGTACATCATTATACAATCAATAAGCCGCAGAGTGTAACAGCGGGCAGCATCGACGGGAGAGTGGGGACACATCTATCCAGAGCCGGCCCTAGGTATAGGCAAACTAGGCAATTGCCTAGGGCATCTGGTATGCCTAGGGGCATCAGCAGCTTCTGCTGATTAAAATGATATGCGGCATGCCTATATTCTGTGTGTAGCATTTCGTACGCAGATACAGCCACAGTCTCACACAGTATATAGGCATGCCACATATCATTTTAATCAGCAGAAGCTGCTTGTGTATCCTAGCCACATATCAATGCAAATAATGTGCCTTTTAATAAAAAATAGGCACCCGACGTTAGCAGAGCTGCCAGTTGACTCACGCTGGAAACTACATGTGTCATTATGTGTAAAAGGGCATTAATAATGTATAACATATGTGTAAGGGGCACTATGTGTGTCATTATGTGTATAAGGGCACTAATAATGTGCGGCATATGTGTAAGGCCAAATGTGCACACTGTTCTTATTTAAATTACAGGGTGTAGGAAAACAAAAAAAAGGACTGCTATGGGTGGGGGGTGATGGTGCTGGGAAAGGGGTGCAGGGTCAGAGGCGGAACTAGCGGTGGTGCTAGGGGGCACCAGCCAAAATCTTGCCTAGGGCATCAAATTGGTTAGGGCCGGCTCTGCATCTATCTCCCAGCGGGGCTGTTCTGTACATTATCATTGAGCAACAAGTATACCACGTGTAAAATTGCCAAACGGAACCTTTAGGAACCAACACGGGGGTAATTATACTTAAGCCAATGCTGTTTTAATGAGACTCTTATCACTGTGAATCTTTTGCGGGACATTCATTCTAGTAACACACTGGGACGCCAGTGTAACTATATATAAATACCTAATAGGAGAGTAACGTTTTACACCTTGTTACTATGTGTTCAATTACACCGTTATTCTAGGAGAGTAACGTTTTACACCTTGGTACTAAGGCCCTCATTCCGAGTTGATCGGTCGCAAGGCGAATTTAGCAGAGTTACACACGCTAAGCCGCCGCCTACTGGGAGTGTATCTTAGCATCTTAAAATTGCGACCGATGTATTCGCAATATTGCGCTCACAAACTACTTAGCAGTTTTAGAGTAGCTCCAGACTTACTCTGCCTGTGCGATCAGTTCAGTGCTTGTCGTTCCTGGTTTGACGTCACAAACACACCCAGCGTTCGCCCAACCACTCCCCCGTTTCTCCGGCCACTCCTGCGTTTTTTCCGGAAACGGTAGCGTTTTCAGCCACACGCCCATAAAACGCAGTGTTTCCGCCCAGTAACACCCATTTCCTGTCAATCACATTACGATCGCCGGAGCGAGGAAAAAGCCGTGAGTAAAAATACTATCTTCATAGCAAAGATACTTGGCGCAGTCGCAGTGCGAATATTGCGCATGCGCACTATGCGGAATTTCACTGCGATGCGATGAAAAATACCGAGCGAACGACTCGGAATGAGGGCCTATGTGTTTATAAACATCCAATTATACCGTTATACAAAGTGTAATCTTTAGTGCTGAATTACAAGTTTTTTAACTACTTATTTACCATTAACTAGATTTTTTATACATAAAAGCTACTAAATTACTAATATTTGCATGTTGTGATAAATGTTACATGTTGACAATCTTAGATAAAAAATATCAATACATAAAGTCTCACTGAGTTATTTATTCTACATGACAGACCACACGTAATTAAATTTACAAGGTGTTTCTAAGCGCAGAGTTATTCTTCTTTGTTCTAATTGTCTTTGTTGTGCAGCTTAGCAAGCTGTTTTACTCAGCAGCTTTAAAGAGACACAGGTTTTAATGAAATATAACTAATCAGCGCCGGTTTGTGGAATTTTGAGACTCTTGTCTCAAATCATCCGTTTTTTCCCATCAACCAATCAGCAGCTCTGTATAATTTTATAGTATGCAAATTATAGATGTTACTTCAGAGCTGATTGGTTGCCATGGGCAACTTCTCCACTGGCTCACTTCTCCGCTCTTATCACTGCTTAGTAAATGTACCCCTAAAGGGGGGTACACACGGAGAGATCCGTGTTTAAAATCTAAGCAATCTGATTAGATTGCTTAGATTTTAAGCACGGATCTGTCGTGTGTATGCCCCCCAGCGATAGCGATGCGCGGCCGCGCACATCGCTATCACCGGTGCTGGATTGAGCCTGCATGCAGGCTCAATCTAGCGGGTTGCTCACTTCACCGCTGCGTGAAGTGAGCGGCCCCCCTGTGGAGATGTGTCCGGTACTCCGGGACACATCCCATCAGCAGCACGCAGGGGATCTGTGTCCCCTGCGGGAGTGTGTGTGTGGCAGCGCTGGGGCAGCTTGTCTGCCCCCAGCAGGGGCGGAACTGTGGGAGGCAGTGGAGTCGGCTGCCGCCGGGCTCCTGACCACAAGGGGGCGCATCTCCTCCACTGTCTCCCGCAGCCTGAGAACTGCGCTGCTATTGTGGACGGAGGAGCAGTCACTGACACGGAAGCTGCCTCCTGTAGGGAGAGATGGCACTGGCTGCAGCTAGGGGGAGCTCCAGAGCACAGCTCCTCTTCTAGCCAGCCGAGGGAAGCTCTCTGCTCCGTCAGCCTGATGATGAAAGCCAAAGGTAGACACTGTGTGGGGGGTAGGGGAGAGGTGTATTTGGGGGGAAGCACTGTGTTTTGTGTGTGCTTGTTTTTAAGTGAGGTGTGTGTGTGTGTTTTTAATGAAAGTTGTGCATTCAAGTAAAAGGCATGTGTGTGAGTGATGTGTGTGTGTGTGTAAGTGAGAGACATGTGTATGTAAGTGAGAGGCATGTATGTGTGTGTAAGTGGGAGGCATGTGTATGTAAGAGAGACTTGTGTGTGTAAGTGAAAGAGACGTGTGTGTGTGTGTGTTTAAGTGAATGAGGCGTTTGTGTTTTTTTTATATATATATCTAGTGTTCACGCTAGGTGTCTGCACCTTTTTTTAGACAGATGAATCCCACCCTGCCCGTTTTTGTGCGCCCTACCAACCCGCCGTTTTCTGCCTGCCGTACCCCGCCACGCCGCCAGACCCAGCCGTGCGCCGCCGGACCCGGTAAGCACATGAGAGTCCCCCTGGGCTAAATTAACCTTGTAAGTATTTTGCAGCTGTAAACTTCAATCTCAGTGCTCTCTACCTGGTGCAGTGTGCCTCAGTGCTCTCTACCTGGTGCAGTGTGCCTCAGTGCTCTCTACCTGGTGCAGTGTGTCTCAGTGCTCTCTACCTGGTGCAGTGTGCCTCAGTGCTCTCTACCTGGTGCAGTGTGCCTCAGTGCTCTCTACCTGGTGCAGTGTGCCTCAGTGCTCTCTACCTGGTGCAGTGTGCCTCAGTGCTCTCTACCTGGTGCAGTGTGCCTCAGTGCTCTCTACCTGGTGCAGTGTGCCTCAGTGCTCTCTACCTGGTGCAGTGTGCCTCAGTGCTCTCTACCTGGTGCAGTGTGCCTCAGTGCTCTCTACCTGGCGCAATGTGTATAACGTGCTCTATCTGTCGCAGTGTATAGGAGGTTCTATCTGGTGCAATGTGTATTAGGTGCACTACCGTGTGGTGTAATGTGAATTGCCACTATTATGAAACAACGCCGCTAGATTTTTGGAGCGCGCCTTCGGCGCGGACAGTCCATGTTTTGGCCCATAGGTATGGGAGCACCAAGCATTATAGTATGTACCTAAGTTTGCCCATCCCTCCCCGTGATCAGCACCCTGCCGTAAAAAAAATCCTACAGTGAACACTAATTATATCGGCACACCACTGCGCCAAAGCATCTCCATCGAGACCTGCTGGCGGGTGAGGGAGCACTGTAGGTGTACTATAATGGTATGCTGGTGTCTGTTTTATTGTAATAACTGACTTGGTGTGCATCCACTTTGTATGTGTATCTATATTACTACTGGGAAAGGTACCTGAGCACGCTGCTACTGTTCACCCTTAGTCCCGGATAGCTACATATGGTATGTGTGTGTATGTGTATATGTAGGGGGGCACCAACATTTATCATGCCTCCGGGCGACTGGGACGAACTTACGCCACTGGCCCCCAGCGCTTGTCTGTGGGCAGGAGCGGCGGGTGTCTGGTGCAGGGATTACCCTTGTCCCTGCACCGGACCAGAGGCTGCGGAGGACTTTGAATGTTGGCGCCCTCCGGGAGCCAATCGCGGCTCCCGGAGCGGCAGCCAATCAGAGAGGGACGCGGCGAGCCAATCGGCGCTCGCCGCGTCATAGGCCCCGCCCCCGGCGTCTGACGTCAGACGCCGGGCGGGAGCCTGAAGAAAAGACCGCGCGCGGGGGCGCAAAGGCAGAAGAGGACGCCGGGCGGGAAGAGCAGAGAGAAGACGCCGGGCCGCGCCGAAGAGCGGTGAAGAGGTCCTGAGACCGCGGAAGAGGCCAGGAGACGCCAGGCCCCTTGAAGAAGATGTCCAGCGGCGGCTGGATGCGGAGAAGAGACGGAGGCGCCGCTGGCCAGGACGGGCCAGCGGCAGAAGAGGGTGCCGGAGACCCCTGGATCAGGTGAGGCCTCAGTGAGGCTACCCTCACCCCCTCCCTTTTACTCCCTCGACCACCAGGGACGGGCATTAGGCCCGGGGGCACAATTCAGGCACTAGGCCTGTTACGCAGATAGGAGGTTTGGGGGCCATTATTTGATTAGGTGGTTTGGGCATTAGGCCCAAGCCACCCTCTCCCTGTGGAACCAGTCAGGCGGGCACTAGGCCCGGGGGCATATCAGGCAATAGGCCTGTGGGGCATTAGAGAGCATTAGGCCCTAGGGTATTTTGGCCAGCTAGGGATATCTAAAGGTGACGCTGGGTACTAGGCCCAGGTCACCCCGCGTGTGACAGGTTAGCCGGGCGCTAGGCCCGTGGGTGAAATCAGGCCTCCGGCCTGTGTGCAGCTAGGGGGCGCTAGGCCCAGTGAATAAGACCCCCGAGGTGAGTACAGGTGGCACTGGGCGCTAGGCCCAGGCCACCCTGAGGTATTTAGGTAGGCAGGCCTGGGGCCCACATAAGGGAAGGTACAGGAGGTGGGTAGGCCATGCGGCGCCCACCCCCTTTCCAGCGGGAGGGATTTAAAGGGACAGCACCGTGTGATCTTGTAATCCGATATTGTGATGTATGTTGTTACCGTGCAGGGCAAAGTGTATGCGTTGTTTAAGTTGTGCATAGTTGTGTTGCACCACCCACACGAGCTAGTTTGAGGGCTCTGTTTATGTAGCTAGTGTAGCGGACGCACACTACGGTAGTTCTTGGCCCTGCACGGCTGTTTCTCTTTGCCTCCTTACAGGGACCTGTAAGTGGAGAAGATCGGAGTGCAAGACTTGTGACGGTGAGTAGCATCCGTGTACGTTTGTCCCTTGTCTGTCCCCGAGCGCCGGAGTCGGGATTGCTCACGGACGTGAGAATCCTTTTCATCACACTACGTGCGAGAGCGCGAGTGTGTGAAAGCTGGGTGGCTGAGGCTTTGTGCCAGTGATGACCTTTCACCCAACCGGTGAAGGTCGCGGTCACCCCTGGGGTATCCCCTTTTCCAGTGGAAGAAGGGTTGATACCCCTTTAAGGTAAACTATTCTCTCCTCAGCTCGGTCGTCGGTCAGCTCCGAGAGGGAATCGCCGTGTCTGGATACGATTGAAGATTGCCAGGTCCGTTGAAGGTTCCGGTACCTGAAGGTGAGAGAGAGCGGCGCCTGGTGAGTACCGACTTTACACCTGCACGGCAGCAGGCACCACCACACCGCAGCCGCACCTCTCACACCCCGTCCATCCGTCCTCTCGCTCAGCACATCGCGCTGTGCTGAGCGGGGGGAAAGATGTGTGCTGAGCGGTCTGTGTTAAGATCGCTCAGCACACATCTCTCCTGTCAGTACCCCCCTTAACTCAGGGTGAGTGTCCAAGACCAAAACCTGTCCTCCAGGCAACAGAGAGCTCACTTCAAGCACTGGGCAGCCGGACAGCTCCTTAGTCTCTGGCTGCACCTACATCCGTAGGTGGAAGGGGTGCAGCCGGTATAACTGGAACCTGGAGGCTGAGGCGGGGTCTGGTGATCCTGGGAGGAAGTGATGTGGAGGCCGTGGCAACAGCAGACAGTCGGACACAGCGCGGCTGCAGACATAATGAGCCGCAGCTACCGAGCTCCATAAAGGGTTGAACAGCAGCAGCTTTGTTCATGGGGTCTGCGATCTCTCCCCCCCAGGCCACCCCGGAGGACAGAGGCGCTGCAGGGAGCCCACACCCACCCTGGAACACAGCTCATTTAAATAATCCCACCCACTTTAAGATGGCCAACCTATCGCGTGGTTGGCGCGTCAGCCATACACATAGCACGATGCACCGATAGATCTGCAGATATATTGGGCATCGTCTGTGCAACACAGCCGACGTGATTCTGTATGTCTGCGAGCGACGTCAAACACAGACAAATCGTTTATACACACCCTCCGATCATTAATCGATATATCGGCAGTTCAATGCACCCAGTATAACTGTAATTATCTAGCATTCATCTATTTATCAACTTCTCCACTTTATCTCTCCACAAGGCTTGATACATCTACCCTTCTATATTTTAATTCCACCATGTTTATAAGCTATTAGCATTAGAGATGAGTATCCAACATGCTAAAGTGTATGTTATAATGAAATTGAGAGAACAAGCCATGACTGGGATTCTTGCACGTCAGTGCTGTTTGTGGCGAGCTTGGATGCATTAACTCTGGGGCTAATTCAACAAGGATCGCAGTTTCCTGGATATCGGGAAACTGTGCAGGCGATTGACAGGCAGAGGCGTTCGGGAGGTGGTGGGTAGCCAGCGTTGCCAGAAAGGGGATGTGTCGTCCCATTTTCCGGGGGTGTAGAGGCCAAGGTCTGCATCTAGAGATGCAGATTTCTTTGCTTCAAAAGCTGGCCTCTGTCGGCCGGTCTGCGTAAGCGTAGGCTGACTCAGCTGGCCATTTGCGGGGAACATTGCGACCATCGGGCACAATGTTGATCCCAGGCTGCGACGCCAGTCTCAAAGCCGGGATTGCACATGCGGAAATAAGGTGTTTAACACCTCCTGCGGTATTTGCATTTTTAGTGATTGCATTTGCAAAGCTGCCTGGATGCTGCTTTTCAAATACAATCAATGCTAATTTAGGGCCTCAGAGCCTAAAGGATCCCTTGAATGACAAAAGGTGGGTACACACTGATAGATATATCTGCCGATCAATTGATCTGCAGATATATCTATGGACGGATCGGGCAGTGTGCTGTGCATACACACTGCCCGATCCATCGGGGACTGACGTCATGAACTGGGTGGGCGTGTACACACGCCCGCCCGGTTCAGCTGTCAATCACCGCCGGCTGCCGCAGCATGTGTGCGGGCGGCTGGTCGGTCGCCCGTACACACACAGCGACGCGCCAACATATTAGTAGATATATTGGCCATCGGCTGTGCTGCGGGGCCGACGCGATGTGTCTGTGAACTACGGAGTTCACAGACATATCGCCCGTACACACTGACCGAACGACCAAAGATATATTGGTCGTTCAATAGAACAGCCGATATATCGGCCAGTGTGTACGGGCCTAAAGAGTCAGCTCCAGAAAAGGATCATATTTGCTGTCAGACAAGAGAGCAAAAAATTTAGCAAAAATAATATACTCTATAATAACACAACAGTGGCCATACACTATAATGTGAAATTAATATTTACAGAGAATGTTTGACAATGCCCTTGTGTCTCCAGCAGATGGCAGTATCATTCTAGGCAGACTGACACAGAAATACTTTCATTTTATTTGTTGCCATAATAAAATGCATTGCTCATTATTTAGATTTAAACTATATAGACGTTCAGAAATAAATGGCGTCACTCCAGGTCTTGTAAAACATCAAGTTGTGTATTAAAAAGATAAACACAGTGCCAACGTTTCGGGCCCGTAGCCCCTTTGTCACACCTTGACAAAGGGGCTACGGGCCCCGAAACGTTGGCACTGTGTTTATCTTTTTAATACACAACTTGATGTTTTACAAGACCTGGAGTTACGCCATTTATTTCTGAACGTCTGCATACATCGATATGGAGGGCACCCAGGCAAGGTGAAGTTTTAGGACCAGGAGTGCCGGGCATTTTTGCTACTATATATATATATATATATATATATAAATATATATATATATTTATATATATATAAACAAACAAACAGTAATGTGGCTTAATGTCTGTTGTCATTGTTTTATTGTTGTAAGGCATTATAATCAGATCTCTGAAGAACAGTGTCATCATTTTTTGCTGGCTTCGCATTCTGTAACACGATTGTAAAACCTATATTGGCTGTTAAAAGTTCACTTTAAAAAAAACCAACAAACTCATAACATTTTTTATGTGTAATCTACATTTTTTTTCTGAAAAAAAAATAAGACTCATAAACCAACTATGTCACTTTTTGTTGTTAGGCAATTAAAATTGTGAAACTTCATTTGACCAGATTTTATGTCATCATAAAACCAACCAGCGAGTTACATTATACGGAATACACAGAACCCGTCAAAACCAAGAATTCGAATCATTCAGGAGTGTTATGACTCATGATCGTTTAATAAGCTAACTGCGCAATTATGTGTTATATGCATTAATTTAGATTTACAAAGCCAAATATTTCACAAGCAATTACTCCCTTTATTAAGGCATGGTTCATACTTAACCTAATATTCATTGAAGAATTGATAGTTAATTAAAGAGTATAAAACTGGTTGTCCTTATAACCCAATTTCTGCAATTTATTAGCATAATTAGTCAGCAATCATTCCAAATAAAATTTACCTGATGGGTTCTTTCTATTATATACATGCTAGCGTCTCTCCGCGGCTTCACTTGTGGATGTTTTCCCAAAAAAACTAAAAATTGTCTCCATAGTTTATAACAGTCCCGAGAAGTATATTTCTCTCCAGAAATTTTGATTTAATTATATATAGTCATTTTGGACCTGAGGATCCTGCACAATGCATGTACCCATAGGCAAACGCGGTGGGGGGGGGGGGGGTTCTGGTTGCCTGGAAACCCCCCTCCACTTGGCAAGTGGCTCAAATTATAACAATAGCAATGGTATATAACAGTGGCGTCACAACGTGGGTGCGGGAGGTGCGGCCCGCACCCGGGTGTCACCCGCTGAGGGGTGACACCAAAATGCCGGCTCCTGCTCAGTGACAGGAGCCGGGTGCTGCACTGTAACAATACGTGCAGCACCTGGCTCCTGTCCCTGTGTAGGAGCCGGCACTGCATTCGCGAGAGACTTGCCGCAGCTTCACCCGCCGGCAGCGCCGCAAACTCACCGGACACAGGTGAGAGACTCGGGAGCCCCAGGCTGCAGGCTTAGGAGGGGGGAAGCGGTGGGATGGGTGGGGAAGGGATAGAGGCACTTCCCGGGGGGGGCAGCCAACATCTTCTTAACCCCCTGGAGTACCGAAAACGGGGGGGGGGGGGGCGCCCGCGAGGCCACGCCCCCTTATGCTAGGCCACGCCCTCGTTTCGCGACCTCCCGCACCGGGTGTCACCAGGGGCAGTGACGGCTCTGGTATATAATATGAAGGTAGCTGCCAGGAAAAAGAGACAGGAGCCTTTCCATGAGGTGGGAGAATGTGTGCTTAGAAAGTGCACTTCTGTCTACTACTATTATGTTTGTTTGTTTATTTAGTATGGCATGCTTAACCTTTTCCTGACCACTTATCTTATTTATATTGTTTAAATATGTTTGATACAGCCTATACTATAGACAATCTATAGCGTTAAATATTAATACTGTATTCCACACAGTATCAAATGTATAAAAAAAGTACCAATGTTCAGGGTCATTACTAGGTTCTTCTACCGCTCCCCCAGACTCCTGCACTTGCTCCGCAGAGTGGGAGATTATGGATTGCATTTGGAAACCCCTCTCTAGAAATCCTGCGTTTGCCACTGGTACCGAGTGTCAAGTGACTGTTTTTTCCTTTATTGTTCCTCTGCCTGATGTCACATCGAGATCATACAGACCTCAGTCTCTTTTTAGGTCACTGAGCTATACAATAGTGAAAACGCCATACAAATTAATTCAGTCGTTTTTGAGTGATGCCGCAACAAACAGACAAACAGTCAAACAAAAATGACAAATGTATTATATATATATAATTTATATATATATATATATATATAGATACAGATGGAGCCTTCTTTATCTAACCCTGTCTAGTCGCAGGCGTGCACTCCCGGCCGTGACTAGGCCATCCGGCCTAGAATACTATGTTATATATTCAGATTTATTTTTGGTATTTACATTTTCACAAAGCATAACAAATGATTTTTTTTCCTTTTACATTGTATGTGATAGAGATTTTTTGTGTGTATGTGTATATACTGTATATGTGTATACAAATATGCATATACATACTAGGGCGGTCATTCCGAGTTGTTAGCTCACTAGCTGCTATTAGCAGCATTGCACACGCTAGGCCGCCGCCCTCTGAGAGTGTATCTTAGCTTAGCAGAATAGCGAACGAAAGATTAGCAGAATTGCTACTAAGTATTTTCTTGCAGTTTCTGAGCAGCTCCAGACCTACTCACAGATTGCGATCAGCTCAGTCCGTTTAGTTCCTGGATTGACGTCACAAACACGCCCTGCGTTCGGCTAGCCACTCCCCCATTTCTCCAGACACTCCCGCGTTTTTCCCTGACACGCCTGCGTTTTTTAGCACACTCCCGGAAATCCCTCAGTTAACCCCCAGAAACGCCCCTTTCCTGTCAATCATTCACCGATCAGCAGAGCGACTGAAAAGCGCTGCAAGAACACCAGCACATCTACTAAGTTTTGTGTTAAATAACATAGCGCATGCGCTCTGCGTACCATGCACA